>NC_090921.1:1194942715-1195256339 GCF_040938575.1 Ambystoma mexicanum | reverse complement strand
AGAAGCGAAGAGATGAATAGTAGCAGTACAGGAAGGGAAATGGGTAAAAACAGGCAGGAGACTAGTTTCCCTGACCTCTTAACCAGCCGGATTAGAAATACCAGGAGAGAAGCCGAGAATACGGGACAAAGAGAGTGGTAACTGGAACACTAGTCTGTAAGAAGAAAGTAAAGGTAAGTAGAATCAGATCCTAAAATACTCGAAGAAGGAAGGGACTTGGACGAGAGTTTTTGTTAATACCCAGAATGCAGTAACTCGAGAACTCTGAGGCAGCGTTTCAGAATGAGACGCTGGATGAATCCGGGGAATATGTATCTGCCAAGAATGCTGGATAGAGGATCTGGAAGGTCAAGAGAAGAGGGGTTAGTAATGGTAGAGGTAGAGGCTTTACGAAGGATTGAGATTGCCTAGTTGCGAACTCACGGAGCATCCGCTAGCACAGTAGCGACGCGAAGAGCTGGAAGTCTCCATGGCCTATGAAGAGTCACGTGAGCGGTACGCCGTACCTCTGGCGAACGTGAGAGGACTGGAACGGCAATAGCGGAACCGTTCGTACTGCGATCCACCATCTTGGAGGTACCATTCCGAACGGAACCGCAGAGCCGGCTTCTAGACCAAAGGGACCAGCGCTTCGTGAGTGTAACAGTATGGGTACAAAGCAGCAGACAGGGGTGTTTGCTTGTGGAGAAGTCACTTGCTTTGGGGCATGGATGGGGTTGTGTGTGCGTGTGTTGTGATCACACATTCAGATTAGTGACTCACGCTCTCTTTTCAGCATTGGAGTGCTCCTGTTACCGGACCTGAGAGTGCACAGGCAGGAGGCCAGCATTCACCCCAGAGATAAGTGTCTCTTTGGCTTGCATTGGACTCTTTTGGTACAATGTGCATGATGAACATGTTTAGTATAATTGAGTATGTCAGTCAGTCAACAAGTTTATTCGGATTCCGAAGGAAATCCATCAAACACAAAAAACATCATACAAAAACAATTACATTCAATATTCCAAGAGATAACAGAATGCACCCCATCAAAAATCGTTGAGGAGGGAGATAAATAAAACTAGGAGCCCCATTATCATCAAGACGTCCCCCATTACAAGGGCCTGTCCCCCAAGGAACCTGACCCATGACGTCCCAAAGGGGTGAGGTTAGCACCGGACAGGGGGGAGGGTCTCAAAGTTAACCTCGGGGGGCACTCAGGGACTATTTGAGGATGACTACTAATTAGAATACCACTTCTGGGTGACCAACTAGACCCCCCACGTTGACCTAGGACCGCCCTTGCCACTCCCAAGTCCCAAAATGCAAGTTCCACAATGTCACCCTGCTGGTTGTCCACTCTTGGCATTCTGCGACACCCTGCCAAGGATTCCCTGGACACAAAAGAGCAGCCTCTTACGGACCGCAGCCAATGTAGACTTTTGTTGAGGAGGGCATCCCTAGACTCCTTCCTGTCCCTTGCCAACCTGGGTACGCCATGCAGGTACATGGTAGCTTGTCCGGTCCGGCCTAGGCCAGAGGGTGGAGGTAGCCTCTCTCTACGCCACGGGCCATAAGCTCTCCCCTCTCCAGGAGTGAGGCGTTTAGGGCCCGATTTACTTGGTGCAGTGTCCTCCCGAGATATAGATTTTTCCTTAGGTTGTGGCACCCCCATGGACACTCTAGGTTTAACACAAGTACTGGGGTTAATACCCTTGGCTGCTTGTAGATTCCCAAGCACCAAGCTAGAGCAAGGTTCAGTGAACGTGGGTGACATAGGGGCCTGTTCCTGATGGTGTGCCAGGGGGTGGGCCATGAGTGAGACGATGGGCCCTTTGCGAGCTATTGGAATGGTACAGGGCTCCCCCTCACACAGCTTTTCCCCCTGCATTCCAATGAGGACTGAGAGCAGATTTTTAATAACTGCCAACTCAGCCAACACTTGGATGCATACACAATTGCACACCCTGGCTGTAGAATCACCCCCAATTGGGGGGTCGGTGGCTTGTTTTATAGCGGAATTGGGGTCATCAGGTTGTTGCTTTGGAGCCCCGAGTAAGGATGGATGAGAAAGCGAGCTGACTGAAGGGCTTAACGATGACATAAAATCGCTCCAGAGACTGCTATGATCAGAGGATAGATTCAGCGGGGGTGTGACAATAGGCGAACTGCAAGGATGCAAGCAGCCCTCGTTGAGTGAGCAGTCAGGGGTGGAGCTGGACAGGCCCACCTCTGTGCAAGAGCCAGGGTTAGAGCAAGGGACTGGGATAGGGACCATGCTGAGGGTTCCGGGGGTAGGATTTGGTAGAGGACAGCTGCTTTCCAATGTTACAGGCCCGGCCACTTCCCACTCTTGTTCCCCCTCTTGCTCTTGCTCGAAACAGGGTTGGTCGGATACAGGAATCCCAAGTAAGACACTGGGTATCGTGGGGAACTGGGGTGTAGAGAGCTCGACCTCATCGGAATTCAAGGGGGCCGAGTTGGGGGGTTTGACTGTATGGCCCTGTTGGCGCTGTCTCCTGACAACCAGTATCTTGCGAGCCGATTTAGGACCGTTGACATGGGGAGCAGACGTGAGGCAAGGGGGGGGGAGGAGAAGGGGCAAAACAGAGGGAACTTTCCTTGGCTCAGCATGAGACTTCAGGGACCTTAGAGACTTTAGGAGAGTCATGGTCGACGATCTCAGTCCCCCCTTGGCAGCAGTTAGATTTGGGGTTGCTTGATGGCTGTCTCTTAGGTGTCTCTTAAGAGGTCCCTCCAGGGACAGACAACGTTCTCCACGGACCACCAACACCCCGCGCCCTTGACCCGCGTAAGAATCTTGTTGGGGGCTTGTTGAGGGCTTGTGGGCTTGGCTGTTACAGGGGACCTCAGGTACTCCAAAGGAAGGTTGGCAGGAATAATGATGGCTGGCTTTTGCTGGCTTTAGCTCACCTTGAAGACCCACGGAGCAGTCCAGGACGTTATGGGCCGATCAGTCTGGTCCCCCACGGATCCGCGAACACCCTGCGGGCCGCAAACACCCGCGCCCTTTCACCCGCGGGCTTGTGTTTTTTGTTAATAGTTGTAATTTGACTACTTTCCATTGCTAATCCACATCCACTCTCCTGCCCCTCTTTCCGGTTCTCCTGGTTAACAATGCCTGTCCATGCTACATATCCCAGAGCCTCCTTCCCTGCAAGGTTCTCAGAGGCCTGTGTAGGTTTGACCTTGCAGGCGCACAGACCACGGAGGGGGTGGTTGTTTTGTGCCACTCCTGCACGTGGAAACCAGAGCTGTGACACTGCCCATCAGTTGTTGCATCATCATTGTATGTTGAGTACGGTAAATGGTACCCATCCTGTTTGAACATTGCTCAACAGTGCTACCTTGGTTGTTCTATCATTGTGCTTGTACATGTGCTTTGACATTTCCTGTTAATTCGAGTAATCTATTGGAGACTCTTCATGGGTTTTTTGGCGCATACAAGCTTTTTGGCTGGTTTGGGGGTTTGGCTTCTTGGAGTTCTCTGCGATTTTGTATTTGGACCAGTCAATGTGGCCTCTGAGGGGGCTGGACCCTATTTACACGCAAGCTGTAACATGGAGAGCAAGGGGTAGGGTGATCCTGTAGCCAGGTAGACTTGCGGGAAGAAGACTGCATGCCCCAGAGACAGATGTTCTGAAGGTCAAGGTGATGTGTAAGGGAGGGCCTCTTGTTGTTGGACAGTTGGCTTGGGCTACAGTGTTTTGGGCACTTTGCCATTGTAATTGTGGGGTACTATGTACATGATGTGTTGTGCTGGTCAATGCCTGTCCCTGTGTTGTGTTTACTTTTCAGGTGTCAGGGGATTGGTGTGGTTTGACATGCTGGGGGGGTTCACATGGCCAATGTGCACATGTGATGTGTACAGGACACTGAGAGTCACTTGATTTCACATGCATATATTGAGTGCATGTCCCTAATGACACACACAGTTGCAGTGATCCACCACACGTACAACCACCCTTCCATGGCCACAGGTGCACACAGATTGCATTCTCAGGCCTGCTGTGTCCATGCAGCACATGATCTATTACCATTCGTGTATCCTGTACATGTGTCATTTGGTTGTGGATGAGATTGGTCTTTTTCATGTGATGCTCAAGGTGTATCTGCAACCCAATGGCTGCTCACAGTGCTGTGTGCAAAGCAGTGTGTTTCAGGAGACACACACAGCACACGGGTTCAGGAGTAGGGATTTTGGCTTGCCCAATGTGCATGTGAACAGGCATTCTGTGTAGTGTTCACGGTAGGACTGGTGGATGGCATTTGTGTATGGCTTTGTATGTGTGGGAGGCTGCTGGTCAGTCATTTCATCTGATTCCATGTCAGCCGTCATTGTCTTGGGACACTCTCCATTTGTCACATGTCACTTATCACGTATCTTATTGGTAATGTGTTGGCCTTTTGCTATTGCATGCCATGTCATGGTGTGGCAGTCTAGGGTGATGTGGGTAGGGAGGGTGTGGGTGACATACCAGGAATTGTCATGGCCTGTTGGGGGGTGTGTGATACACACCTTGCATTTGTTCCTTTTTTGGTCACACAGGATTGGTTATGTTTAAGTAGCTAGGGATGCACACAATGTGGCACTTCGGTGACAACATTCTCAGGGTGGCAAGGTTTTGACAGTTGACTGTCTCTTTGTCATCATCGATTGTCACCTGGTATGTGCCAGGCCTGTGTGCACACCGCAGGGGTGGGAGTTTAGGTGAAAAATGTGTCCACAAGCTGGGTCCGGGCTGCCTCGCCACGTGCCCTGTCCCCTCCCATGGGCAGCGCATGTGCCTGTGGTTGGGGATGTGGGGGCACCACCATGTCCACCGATACCTCCCGCCGTGTTGCAACATTGTGCAGGACACATGCTGCCACAATGATCCTGCACACTACTGGCGGTGCATATAGTAGCTGTCCGCCAGAGCGGTCAAGGGAGCGGAAGCGTGACTTGAGCACTCCGAATGTGCGCTCCACTATGCCCCTGGTTGCAATATGGGCTGTGTTGTATCTTACCTGGGGTGGTGTGGTGGGGTTCCGGATTGGCGTCATCATGTGGTTGCTCAGAGGGTAGGCACTGTCCCCTTGGGAGGTGGTAATAGTTGTGATTATTAGGGTTTTGGTATTTGTCTGTGTGTGACATGCATGCATGTGCACAGGCATTTGTACTCACCTAGGAGCCATGTGTCGCCATGCTGCCCAGCTTCCAGGGCCCAGCTCAGGGCGGACATTCGGTATATGAAACTGTCATGACTGGAGCCAGGGTAGTTTGCATAGACAGAGGTGATGATTCCTTTAGCATCGCATACAACCTGCACGTTGATGGAATGCCAGTGCTTGCGGTTCCGATAGATGTGCTCAGTGGCCCTAGGTGGGTGCAATCTATGGCACCGAGCACTTTAGGGAAGTGTGCCACCCTGTAAAAGTCCTGGACCACGGCCTGCCTTTCTGCGGGTGTTCGGGGCATGTATATGTGCCTGTGGACTGAGGGGCGTGCAGTGATGATGGCCAACACCTGGCGTAGGCAGCGTGACTGCGTGGCCTGTGAGACCCCCCCCACTATGGCAGTTGTCCGCTGAAATGACCCAGTGGCCAAAAAATGCAGGACATTGAGCACCTTCTCCAAGGGGCTCAATGCTTGGGAGCAGAGGGTGGGTGATGTAAGGTCATCTTCCCACTCCCTGACGAGGTCTAGGATGATATGAGGTGGAAACCTATACCTGCCATAGACGTGGTCGTCAGGCATCCCAAAAAGGCTGGTCCGTGGCAAAAAAATGCGGGCCCTGGCTATTCTCCTCCTCCTGCGATGTCCCACGATCAGTGCTGCGACAAATGGGGCATTCATCGTAGCGGTTTATACGTGTTTGTTGTTTGCGCGCACTTTTATGCTGTGGGCCGGGACGCTTCCGCCTGCCTTCATGTGGCGGACGTGTTGACGCCTGTGCACGTCTTTTGCCGTGCGCGGGTTTCCCGTATTGGGATCCATGAATACGGGTTGTTCACATGTGTGTGGGCGTTCCGTGTATTTTCCTGCAGTACTTCCCCTGTTACGCCTTCTTCTTCACGCGTTGTTCCCCATTCCGCGTGTTACGCCCCTTGTCCTGTCCCCTTTTTGGTGTGTGTGCGGACGTTGTATGCACGACGTTCGAGCTGTTGCAATGACGTGTGCGCCATGCACGGGTTTGGCGCACATCCCGAGGAAAACCTGCGCCTGCTTGCGCCAAGATTTTCGGCGCACATTTATTCCATGAATCGGCCCCATAAGTGGGTGTAAAGCACAAATTATGTTCGATTTATCACCCGCAGGCGAACGGATTTGTAGGAAAAATAAATGGCCTGCTCAAAAGCAAACTGTCCACATTGTGTAACACCCTCAAGAAAAACTGGGTGTATTGCTTGCCGCTGGCACTGTTCCAACTGGGAACACAGCCCAGTAAGGACCACTATTTGAGCCTGCATGAAATAGTGACGGGACGGCGCATTCATACGCCACTATCCCCACTAAGAAGAGCATCAGACGCTCACAGAGCTGCCACAGTGCTGGGGGATGAATTTAAGGAATATATTACCCAACTAACACACGCAGTGCGTAGCATAGCAAGACAGAACACACCATCATTTACACAAAACACTGAGACAGAAACTACAACACCAGCGCAGGACAGCCTAACAGGACAATTAATGCCATGTGAAAATGTTTACATGCAAAGTTTTGTGCTGAGGTGGAACTCTCCGAGATTTCATGGACCTTACGAGGTGGTATATTGTATGCCAACCGCAGTTAAAGTGAAGAGGTTGGAATATTGGGTGCATCTGTCAGATGTAAGAAGAGCACACGATAGTACAACCCCTCAATGTGAGCAAAACGAGAGCAACAAAGTTGCAAGTGGCTAAAATATCGGTGTGCAAAATACAACAAATGAAAAATGGCAAATAAAGAACAGTTCACAAGTAAAATTGCATGATAAGAAAAAAAGATATAATTAATTGTATATATAAAAAAACATACAGCTCTCTCTCTCTCTCTCTCTCTCCCTCTCTCTCTCTCTTGCTCTCTCTCTCTCTTAGATCTGGGTGCTTAACTAAGTTTTTATTATGGTTTAAAAAAAAAGACAAAGTTTATTTTCTTTGTTTTGGAAAAAAATTGTTAGAACAAAATAGAATTGTAGAAATTAAAAGTATAAAGGATTAATAGTTGAAAAAGAAAAATAAATGAATGTGCTAATGATGGAAACAAAAATAATTTTAAAAAGGACGTAAAGTACTTTTTTGCAATGTACTTAACACATTTATATCACCCCTTCAGGTGGAAAAATGGAGGAAAGGAGTGCCCTCACTAACAACAACACAAATGTAGATATTGATAGAGTAGCTAGTAGAGTAAATATGTGGTATAGTTTTGAATGTGACTCAAATTTGCAGCAATATTGTTTTCTGTGATGCTATTTTTTGCGGCCTGGTACTGGACAGTGTCTTTCATAATTGGGGATATGAAAGAGGGGGTGAGTGAGATAAACCTGATACGGGAAGGCTCAATGCTCTTATGGGCTGGAGTTACAACTATGTGGAAACATAATGGCTCTGTAAACAACAATCTTACCACGTTGCATAACAACCGAACTGCCAAAACTGCACTTTTTTCTCTTGCTGATATTCAACTAAGCAAAGATAACGAGACCAATCAGTATGATGGGGACTACTCCTGGGGTAGTGAGCCTGATCTGAGAAATACTGATGTGTATACAACCGTAGAACCTGCCTCACAAGGCACTGTAATGCACTTTAACCCTGATACTACAATTACACAAGACACTCCAGCACCACAGTCCTGGCAAGCTGCTAGTGAATTCAGTGACGCAAAATGGACAGATGTCTTCCCCATAAATTACCAGAGAGTTAAAATGATAAATAACAGGGAAGGGGGGAGGAGGAGATGGAAAAGGGGGGAGGGAGGGAAAAGATATAAAGCTTGCCATGGCCTGAGATTAGATGAAATTGAAGACCCGCGCCATCCAGATCAGTCAAACAGTGGTACTCAGATATGAGTGCAACAGCAAACCAAGCCACAAATGAGAGCTGCTATGTCTGCTCTCTTATACCGCACACTTCAGGCACACCTAAAATACTTATACCTCAAGAATTGCCGTTGTCGGATGCCCAATGTTTAATTCATCTCGTATTATGTAGGATTCAGAGCACCTTCCAGTCACACACAGTTACAATAGAAATGCTGCAGAACGAGAAAACCTGAACGAGTAAGCCGCAAGGAGTGATTTGTATCAAAGAACCATTTTTTGTTATCAGAGGGACAAGGTTTACAGAAAACAAGTGGCATTACGAGACAATCATGTGTAAAGCATAGGTGCTACGAGGATTAACTGAAGGGAACTTTCAATGGGTCAAAGAAACATGTACTCCCATCTGGTCTCAGCACATTGCAAAGCCCACGTTGGTTACTGCACTCGAGAAACCCATCAAAACACAGAAAGAAATTCTGCACAAACTTTGTTTTCATGCCGAAGGGAAGGTACAAATGGGCTCCAATAAGCAATGCAACAAAACAATCATCATCCCAGATATGAAAAAAGACACAGCAGCGCTCATGGACATGTATTGGGTATGTGGCAAGCAAGCCTACATGCATCTACCAACATCATGGAAGGGTACCTGTGCCCTGGCCATCCTGCACTCAGCGCTAATGGTGATTCCAGAAAGCCATATCCAAGGGGGGAGAGATTTGGCTGGCATATCGGCAGCAGGGAATTCGGCTGGCATATCGTCAGCAGGAGATTCGGCTGACACATCGGCAGCACCCCAACCAGCAACCACAGAGCCTTTGACATACAACATTCTGTCTGAAAACGAACTATGAGACAGAGTGTCCCGCAAAAGGAGGTCATCCAACTATATCTCCAGCGAGTCATCCAACCTCGTCGCTGAGATTCCTAATAAATACAAATTGTTCAATTCAGCTGAAACTTTCTTTGCCAGCCTCCTGATGCCAGGACTTCAGGCGTGAACAAACGCCATGGCTGCAAATCGTCCGCTGGTAACTGATCGAACTGGCCAACGACACTGAAGAGGGTATCAATGTGATCAAGGTGGAACTCTGCGCCTTGCGTCTAATGACAATGCAGAACCGGTATGTCCTAGACCTTCTCACAGCAATGGACGGCGGTGTTTGCCGAAAAATCGGGAGCGCATGCTGTACATTCGTACCTTCTGAAGATGCGGATAACAGGACCCTCTCCCACATCATCTCAGCATTTCACAGTCTAGGGGAGAGAATGCTGAAGGAAGGAGGAATAGAGCCGAGCAACTGGTTTGATAACATGTTCAACTGGATACCATCGTGGTTCAGCATTATGATGAAAATATTTGTTCCAGCCACCGTTTTTCTCTTGTTATTTTTCTGTGTGTGCCAGTTGAGCATACAATGTTGTGCAAAATCTATGCCTAGTTCAACAAATGATGATGGTAACAATGGGCAAACGACAACGGTAGCGACCATGATAGATGCACAAATACAAACTGAGGAGTCAAACCCACCAAAGTATCACCTGACAGCTGTTTATCACCAGCATGGGGACAGGGTAGACAACCTATACCACACCACAATTAAAGAGCCACAGGAGTTGCAATGGTACAGGGAGGTGAGGGTGGACCTAGATGGTGATGGTGGTATATACATGACCTACACACCTGATGAATATGCAAGGAGAGGGCAAAGCCTAAAAGGTGTATGCAGGGCTGGGATGCCAATAAAAGGTACACAAGCATGGGATGAGGCAGTACAAGAAGCAGAGTATTATCGGAGGGAGAATAATAAAAAGGATTAGTTTGTTATTTTAGATGTAATGAAAGGGGGGAATGTGTGGGAGTGAGGGGTCGTTTAGGCCCCCTTATACATTCAGCACGATGTGGACCACTTGCTCGTACAATAGTGGGGGACACCTCCATTGCCCGCATGCATGCTAACAGTAAGCAGATGCAGGGCTGTTGTGAGGGACACTTGGCTTCCATTTTGTGTGCCCTCGACTCCATCTTTGACTAGGCCTCACTGCGATAATACGAAAAGACTTCTCTCCTCTCTGCAGCACCGCGCGCTCCGCGCTCATGGCCCCCACCTTTTCTCACTCTGTCTGAAAGCTTCACAGCTCCATTTCTAACTAATGCGCCAGAGACAATTGAAACAAATATACTAATGTAACATCTCACTCTTCCTCTGAGATCACTGTCCTGTGTGTGAACCGGCCCGAACCATGACTTGTAGCTCATCCATCTCCACAAACCTGCCCGTGCCGTCTTACTCCTGCTGTTGGAAAATGACTGCCACTGTAACCCTGTGCCCCTTAAGGTATTCCCTTGATGTACCAGAGGTGTGACCCTGCTGTGAAGCCCACCCCAGTGTGCCCCCTTCTAGACCCAGACCTCTGTCACAATATATTGCACCGTAGAACTAACAAATGTCAGCGTGCCCCATAGCTGCTTTGATGTGCACAGGCCCACCCCATGATCAATGTTATCACACTGACCAAGACCCCTAAGCCCGGTACTCCATACAAGTCCCAATGAGTGATGTTCTGATTATATGTATGCAATTTATAGGCTCAAAAGGATTTACTTAAGAATATACGAATGATCATTGTTTATTACATGTCTAGTGGTAGTTTTTTATGCTAGCTTAGTTAGTGTCTGCCCTACCTCACCAAGACCTGACCCTCACCCCTCCTGGACACTGGCAGCCTGACCATGTGATGCTAAGCCTCCCACCAACGGAGCAACCAATCCGGATGAAGCAGCGCCCATAGCCGCATATGTATCAATGTTATTCAACCAATCCCAATCAATTGTAGTCCCATATAGAGTGATGTCAGTGATGACACTTTATCCCTTGATAAGTTCATGTCTTTGTACTGTTTACCAGAGCGCTCTCGGGGCAGCAGAGTTCTCTGGATGCCAAATATTTATAAAGAAAATATAACTCTTGCAACCTGTTCTCTTAGTCTCATTCCCCATTGGGGTGTTTCATATTTATTTGGATTTGCATGTACAAGACGAGGAGTGAGCCTTTACAAAATTTGGTGCGTCAAACTCCTGACCAGATGATTAAGCACAAGGAGGGAAAGGCCCCTGCCGGGACCGGCAACTATCAGCGGTCCTGAGGCGCGCCCAGCGCCATCCCTGCCCATGGCGTGAGGGAGAAGGGAGCCTGGAGAGGAGCCAACAAGAGAAGCGGAGGCAGGGTAAATAGAGCCCGTCTCCCAAGGCTCACAAGCTGAATCACCCCGGTCGGTGCCGAATTCACGGAAGGGACAGCGGAGGGCCGGGAGCGCACAGGGACCAGGCAGTGTTTTGGCAGACCCACGGGGGATGCTGTGTATCCAGGGCAGGCCGCTGGAAAGTAAGGGGGAGAAACTTGCAGTAAAGGCGTGGCAAGGGACGATTGCCACGAGAGCGGCCAGCGGCTGAGTCAGACGAGAGGGGAGAGCAAGATAGTGGAAACCCGTGTCACACACTGAAGTGAAGCCGACGAATACCATGCAGGGCACAGATGAGGAAGAACTCAGTGCAATCCGACTGTCATCCGGAGAGTTAAGTGGAATTGTGAGGGGAAAAACAGATCGGACAGGGCCAGGCCGGCGTATACGGCCCAGGGGGATGCAAAACTTGTGAGCACAGCAACAAACAGGGATAAGAAAGTAAGCGGGTTCCCCTGCGTAAGGCCCCTCACACCAGCCAATAGGGCACCAGCCCTCTCACGAGGAGGAGAGGCACCGCTCTGAAGCACCTAATAGCCCCACCCCAGAGACTAAGCTGCTGCCCCCTCATAAAAACCCTCACGGCTGCCAAAAGTGCGCCAGTCTTCTTACGAGGAGGGGAGGCACGGCCCTGAAGCACCACATAACCCCCACCCAGAGACTTAAGGACACAGGGGGAAGCCCCAGAGGCTGTGGGAAGGGGCCTAGCAGCATCAGGGGAAAGCACAGCGGCTGCAACAAGTGAGAAAGTGCCAAATGACAGATACTTCGCCCTTGCCTCCATAGCCTCTGGAGCGCACCTGGGTGGCCGGCAAACAGGAGGAGTCTGCACAGGAGGCTAAACACATTGGAAAGGGGGGTGAACCACCAGAGGGGTGAGATACAGTGGGGCCTCACCTGATGAAGGGGTGCCGACAGTGAAGGTCCCACGTACACTAACAAGGGCACTATATTCATCCGCACAAGGGGAATAGGATGCTGGCGAACAGACCAACAGCCTATAGAGCAGAGAGGTGGGTAGATAGGCTCAAAACTGTTACGCTCACCTGGCTCCCACAGGGGCGTCGGTCGGACCCAGACAGCTGCGGTCTCCACCCACGTGATGCGTAGTGCAGCAATGACTGACTGGATCTGCCCTTCTAATCTTGTCTGCTTAACCCGTAGAAATATTCTCCTGCAAGTGGAGAGATGGATTTAGCCACTTGTGGATTCAAGTGATGGCACCCCACAGTCCTTCCCAACTAATCACCTCCGAAATGCCCTCACAGCAATCTCACCTTATATTCTTGAAAGATGAGCTCTCCATCCTGCGTGGATTTGCAGGGGCTCATCGATTCCAGTTACTTCACTGGTTTGAAGGCTCGGGAGAGTTCCGGAGAGTATTGACTCTGAGGTTCCTGGTGAGGACCAGTAAGTATTAAGTTCATAGAGTTCAATATGTCCGATGTTCACTCTTGTTCCCCCCTTCCTTTCTTGTCTTGCAGCTGGCTCGTGAAAAGATGCTCTTGTGGCAGCTTTGTGGCGCTCAGGTAAGAGTCTGTATTACCCGGCGCTGTCCGGTAAATGTTGCACGAGGAAAACGTGTTGTTTGTCTCTCTTTACAGATGCGGCACGTCAAAATATGGAGAGTCACAAAAGGATGCCTCCGGTGGTAAATCAGGTAAGTCTATGGTGGTAAGAATTATATTTGTTGTTTCCCTCGGCTCACCTTGTGGTTTTCTTTTGTCTCCTAGGTGTTGAAGTTCGGCGAAGAAATGATGGAGGCAGCGCCGACCCGAAGGATGCTGTGAAGACTGGTGAGTATGGCGCGGCGCTGCAGCTGGAGGTGCGGCGCGTGCAGAAATGATGTTCTTTACAGGTCCGGAGACAAGATGGATCCAGAATCAGGTGTGGAATAGAAATAAGTTCGTTTTCTTGTCCCTTTCTTTCCTCTTTGTTTTAGGAGCTCGATTCGAGGCGGGAGTGGCAGAAGACTGGATGCAGGCTGCAGGCACGGTGAGTGTTATGCTGCTGGATGCAGAATAACGCAAAGCGTGTGTTGCTGGTCGGGCGTGGTTTAAATAGCCTCAAAAGTAGTCCCACGTAAGAAGTCCCTAGAACCACACCCGAGTAAAAAATAGTCCCTGTAGAAAAATAGTCCCTTTCAGGCTTCATGTTGGATTGGAGTCATTTGCAGCATGGTCTGCCTGAGGTAAGTAATGACTATGAGACTGGCGCCTTAGGCGCCAGGACTGATTCCTACTATGAGCCTGGCGCCTAAGGCGCCAGGACTGAACCCAGATAGCCCCTAGCCACTGCTGCTGAGGTTTTACTAAATGTCTAGATGCCTGCTCCCGGGGCTGATGGACTTGGTCCGGATGCCGGGGAGTAGGCATCATGACAGCACTCCCCCCCAAGGCCCCTCCTAAAGTTGTTCTTCCCCTGGGCCCTGGTTTGTCTGGGAAATTCCGATGGAATCTTTTCACCAACCGAGGTGCATGGACCTGGTCACTAGGTTCCCATGACCTTTCTTGTGGTCCGTAGCCCTTCCAATCGATTAAATAAAAATGTTTTGATTTAACCATCTTGGAGTCCAGGATAATTTTTACCTCGAATTCAGGTTCTCCATCTATCAAGATGGGGTCGGGTGGTTTGGTTAATCTTGTTCCTGGTTTACCTGGTTTTAAAAGAGAAACATGAAAGACAGGATGAATGCGCATATTAGAGGGTAATTCCAATTTGACGGCTACCGGGTTGATAATGGCCTTAATAGTGTAAGGTCCCAAATATCTAATGTTAAAAGTCTGAGTTCCCTTCAGAGGTATGTGTTTTGTAGCCAGCCAAACTTGATCCCCAATCTGGTATTGTGGAGTTTCACTTCTATGTTGATCAGCATTTCTCTTTTGCTTGTTTCAAATGTTCTGTTGCCTCTTTAAAGGCTTGTGTAATAGTAGAATGCAAATGACTAACTGCAGGCATGTCTAAATGCTGAGGCGAATCTAGTTCTGAGGTTCGAGGGTGATGTCCATATATGGTATAAAAGGGGCTTTGTCCGGTTCCTGAATGTACAGAGTTATTGTATGCATACTCGGAAATCCATAAAATATCTTTCCAATTACTTTCGGTCTGGTGTAGCATGCAACGTAGGTACTGTTCAAGGGTCTGGTTGGTCCTCTCCGTCTGACCATCGGTCTGGGGATGGTGACTGGTTGATAACCTCACGTCGATTTGCGCGTGTTGACAACATTTCTTCCAAAAATGTGAAATGAATTGACTACCTAGGTCAGAGACCAATACAGAAGGAAATCTGTGTATTCCAACAATGTTTTCGAGGAACTCCTTGGCCAGAATTGCAGCAGAAGGTAATCCCTTTAGAGGAATAAAGTGGGCCATCTTGGAAAAAAGATCCACAATAACTAGAATGCAGTGGCGTAACACAAAATGTGGGGGCCCCCCTGCCAGCCATGCTGAGGGCCCCCCCCCCAGCTCGGCAAAAAATCATGGGTCATGCCACACTCTGGGCCGGCCTAGAATATCACGCTTGCACAATATGCATGAACGTGCTGTTGAAGGGGTATACCGCACACTGTACTAGGAGAAAGATATAAATATGTGTTTTAATGCAATATACAGCACTTTTTCTGAGAAAAATTGGCTAAAAAGCCAGAGTGTTTGCCATTGTTTTGTAGGGTAAAACCAGTCCAATACATGCAAATCACGCGTTGCTATTAAAAATGCCATGCCACATTGAAAAAATGTCCCACTGGCTGCACAATGTAGACCAGTGTAGACACATTATAACATTAAAGTAAAGCATGCCAGGCCACATTTAGACATACCTAAACTGGTTGCGCAAAAATGCCAGTCGAAGCAATAAAACTCATCAAGAAGAGAGCACACATTGAAGCCTGGTCTCCTCTGCCTCTAACAACACAGCCAAACTCTTTAAAATCTGCATGGAACTGGTCAATCCTGTTGCGGTCTCCACCTCTCCTGTTCCCTCCCAGACCCTCTGTATGGCTCTGGCCTCTCACATCTCTGCTAAAACTCAGGACATCCTGTCCACTATCTCCTCTTCCTCGCCCTCTCTTGGCCCCCCTTTGGCCATCTCTACCTCTCCTCGTCCTTTCTCCTCTTTCTCTCTGACAACACCTGACAAGGTTTCTAGACAAGTCTGATCCATGAAAGTGCTGTCCAAACGGTGCTCCCATGCTCCTCCAGAACCATCAAGTACCTTATTGACACCCTCGCTGCACCTTGGCCGATTTCTGTAATCACTCTTTCACCACTGGAACATTCCCTCTCCTCTTAAGCACTCCCTTGTGCACCCACTCCTCAACACACCATCTGTCGATCCTACATGTCAGGCAAACTATCGCCCAATCTCCATCACCCCATTCCTGGGCAAACTCTTGGAAAAAAGCTGGCCATCTCCCAGCTTACTCTCCACATTGAATCTGTTGGCTGTCTGCATGACCATCAGTCTGGCTTCAGAGCTGCCAGAGGCACCAAAACCTCTCTCATGAACACCTGTGAAGATCTGCTCTCTAACCTTGATTCCAGCATTCCTTCTGTCCTAATCCTCCTTGATCGTTCCTCTACTTTTTATTTTTTTTATTTTTATTGTTGCATGAATAGTTTACATAAAACCTTATACAACATAAAGTACATTCCAAACAAATAGCAAAATATATTTCATTTTATGAAGAAAAGAAAATTTTTAACACATTTATCAGCTTTTAAAATCATTCCCAGCCGTAAAATCAATATTCCATATGTTTATATACAAATTACATTTCATATATCATATATCATTTCATGTACCATTGGATCTATCTAGTCTCTACTCGTTGAATTCATTATTTTTAACTTCCAGTTCCTCCTGAATATTAAGAAGGAGTGAATTCAATGCGAGGATTAGGGAGATATTTGCACCCCACATGCAGCGACTCCAGAACAGATTCTTCGACATTTCCCAGTCCCCCTCAAATCTATCTGTCAGGTAGAGAGATCTTTTATTCCCAAAATGGGTGCATGTCAGAAGAAGGTGCCTAAGAGTTTCTGTCATGTCGGTCGCTCCACAAAATCGACATGCGAGATTTTTAAAATTATCCTTCGATCCTTTTTCTCTATGGTTCCAATGGTAAATTCTTTCTAGAGTGGGCATCTGATTTAGTCTGAAACGCATAAATGTATTTCTCGCCTTCTGGCAAGGAAATCTTTGAATATATAGAGGAATTGATTCCCTTGCATGAAAAAATTTAGCGTACTCTTTGTAGGTAACATGGGATTCAATATCATTTACTGTGTCTACCCAGTCTGACCTAAATAAAGATTTTTTGACTAGTCCCGGTCGTTGAATCAGATCGTCTAAGCAGAGTCCCAGCGATTCCAACAACAAGAGCATTCTATCGCTGAAACTCTTAATGGATAGTACCGTCCCTGTTTTGACAACCTTATTCAACAACTCATATAAAGTATTTATCGGAGGATCATATATTTTTCTAAAAGAGGAGAGTTGCCTCCACAAGTATCTGGCTTTAAGTGATATGAGACATAACTCGTGCCGAATAATGGAATTGGGGATAGCCCTAGAAAGGCCCATAGCTTCCTTCCACAATTTCCCCTGGATCACATTAAGGTGAGAGCTCAAGTCTTTTGTACAAATATCCAAACCGTATAAAAGAACCGGTTCACATTTCGCAAGGTAGAATGATCTAATAGGCAGAAGCGAAAATTTACAGACCTTTCCCCTCAGAAACTTCATCTGATTCTTTAGTTTAGCTGTTTTATTCCCAAGATTCAGTTTCCACATCTTTAAGCTAGATTGGTTGGAAAAATTATAACCTAGATAGGTTATGGCCTGAACCTGTTCCACCGAGTTATCTCCCATCTTCCAGATACAAGGTTTGGCAACTCTTTTCCTAGAAATTACAATCGTTTGGGATTTCGAAGCGTTGGGGGAGAGATTATTCGCCAGAGCATATTGATAAAAAATATCCATCTTTCTGCGAAGGCCTCTCGGGGTACGATCAAAGAGGATAAAGTCATCTGCGAAGGCCATCCACTCGATAGCCAAGCTACCCAACCTGACCGGAGTAATAGAAGGGCCCTGCCACAGGTCCTCCACATCGCTGACGTACAGGTTAAAGAGCGTGGGTGCAAGGGAGCAGCCCTGTTTGACCCCAACCTCAGTAGCAACTGCCTCGGAAAGGGAGCCTTCTTGAGATAAGCGTACCCTAACGGTGGTATTCCTGTGTAAGAGGGCCAAGATTTGGACAATCTTGCGTGGGACGTTCATAGCTAACATTTTTGTCCACAATCTAGCTCTAATGACCCCATCAAAGGCATTAGAGAGGTCCAGGGAAGCCATGTATAAATCTCCCATTTTAGTTTGGTGGACTGTATCCCTTAAATGAGCCAAAATCATCCCATTTAGGTCGGTTCCCAAGCCCTCTCTGAAGCCCACCTGGAATTTACTATAGCAGGCCTTCCCTCTAATAACCTTATTAAGGTCCCTCAAGAGCAAAATGCCAAAGACTTTGCTCGCTGCATCTAACAGTGCAATAGGCCTGTAGTTCTGTGGATTTAGGACATCCCCTTTTTTGTAGATTGGAATTATAATGTCTGCGACCAGGTTTTAGGGATAGTGTGATATGTAAATACATCATCAAATATGGGTTTGAGTAACTTAGCCCACATTTCTGGGGCCGCTTTTATAACAAAGGGGGGAATACCATCGGGGCCCGGTGCTCTAGAAGGTTTGAGCTTGTTAATGGCCCATTTGATATCTTCTATATCCCACAAACACTCACTTACAACCGGAGGGCCCAAGTTCACATCCTGTTCCCTAGCGAGATTAGCGGGTAGAGCGAACTTTGCTTTATAAAAGAGAGTCCACACATCCGCTTGAATGGGGCAATCTAATTTGTCTTTAGAGGGCGTTAGTATGGAGTTGATGGTAGACCAAAATTTAACCTCTCTGCCCTTACATAGATTATACATCATCAGTTGATGTGTTTCTTGATAGTGATCCATTCTAAGAGACTTGATAAAGTTTTTATAGTTCTGAATTATTTTTTTCTTTTTCAGCCTAAATTCCTCAAGAGGAATAGATACTTTTTTCAAGGCTTTAATTTCCCTATATTTAGTATGCTTGGCTTTTTGAATTCTGGGATCAGCCACCCGCACCCTCAGTGTCGGCACCTCCAGATCTCTGGCCCTACTAATTTTATAAACACATGACAAAATAATATTATAGTAGGAACCTCCCAACTCAATGTCACCCCCCCTGATACTTTGAAGCTGCACCTGTGACAAATTTTCCAACACCATGGTATTAAATTTCTTAATTATTTTCTTATTCCAAATAACTCTTCTCCCATTGTTTCCCACCTCTAAACCTTGCAACATGGGATTGACAGAAATACTCCTGACGGGGATCAAGAGAGAAAAACATAAGGGAACGTGGTCGCTGAACTCGACCTCCATATGTGATAGTTTTCCACAAGCTTGCTTCCAGCCATTAGATACATAGAAGAAATCAATTCTAGAGCTCTTACTTCCTCTTTTCCAAGTATGTTTAGGAAGATTCCAATCTAAGGCGTGGTCTAAAAGACCCAAATCCCAGTTATCTAACCTCTCTCCCTGGCTTTTCAACCAGTATCTGGCACTCCTTGCCCACCGCATCGCCGCTCTCTGCCCCCACTTTCAGTGCTATGCGGACGATACCCAGCTCATTTTCAGGCTACCCTCGGCCTCCTCCTCTCCTTCCCTCATCTCCGACTGTCTGTCTGCTATCCAGGAATGGTGTGCCGCCAACGACCTCTGCCTTAACGCCAGTAAGACTGAGATTCTACTCATCGGCACACCCACTCCCTCCTTTCCTGCAGCTCTCTGGCCGGCCTCCCTTGGCCCCCTTCCTGCCCCTACCTGCAAAGCTAAAAACCTCGGGGTCATCTTCGACTCCACACTCTCCTTCTCTCCTCATATATCTGACGTCTCTAAGAAGTCACACTACCAGCTGCACCTCCTCAGAGGTATTCTTCCCTTCCTCTCCTTCCCCCAGAAGCTCACTGTCTCCCGAGCCCTGGTTCTCTCAAGGCTGGACTACTGTAACAGCCTCTATCTTAATCTGCCTGCCTCCACTCTCCGCCCTCTGCAACTTATCCAGAACAGAACAGCGAGACTTGTCCTTGGCCTCAAGCCCAGGGACCGTATCTCTCCAGGACTGAAATCTCTTCACTGGCTCCCAGTGGCTGCGAGGATTAAGTTCAAAACCCTCTGCATTGTCCACAAGGCCTTCTGGGGCCTGGGGCCTAAATACCTTCAACTCTCTCTTCCTAAATATCTGCCTTCACGAGCCCTTCGCTCATCCGTCTCCAACTCCCTCATGGTCAGCCGCTTCTCGAAGCAACGAGCTGGGGGTAGATCTCTCTCCGCAGCAGGGGCCTCCCTCTGGAACAGCCTTCCTGCCTCCCTGAAACTTGAGGAGAACCATCTCCGGTTCCGGAAGCACCTCAAAACCTTCCTCTTCGCTTCTGCCTTCTCTCTCCCTCTCCCTTGCTAAACCTGCTAAACTCCCCACTGAAGTCTGCACTAAACCTGCATCTGGGCCACTCTGTGACCTCGGTCCAGGGCCCAGCCACTCTCCACTTGCACTGCCTCCCTGGCTCCTCCTGCACTGTGGGACTGTCACTGCATCCCTACAGCCCCCTTCCCAGCACTTGCTCTGCACTTACCTCGCACTTGCCACCAGCTGGCCCTTTTATTTATTATTTATTATTTATTATTTTATTACGCTACTTACCTTGTACTGCACTTCCCCCCCACCTCCTCCCCCTGCACTTTCTCCTTTTCCCCTTACCTCTGCACTTGCACGATCTGAATGACACCTGGCCTAGTAGGATCGTTTGTCTGTCTTCCCCTTGTTTCCCTCCCTCCCTGCCTCGTCGCGCCTTGAAACACTTGTGTATAGGCGCGTTACAAATACCATATCATATCATATCATATCAGTTGTCCCACCTTATACCTCTTTTTGTCGTCGTACTAAGAAGTCTAGGTAATACCCCTCTTTCATTAAGCACCGAACCATCGGCACAAGCTGAGTTGAAATCTCCTCCCAAAATAATGCGATTTCCTAACCCTTTCTCAAACCAATTTCCCAAGATTATATCTAGAGAGTCCTCCACTTCCTCAATGTCTACTTTTAGCGGATTCCAGTAGAGGTTCAAAAGGAGAATCGGCTCTAGATTATTCTCCCTAGATAGCATAAGAGCCAGGAGCCAGTTACTCCTAAATATCACCTCACCTACGAACCCCAAATTGCGATCGATGGCAATAACCAGGCCTCCGCTGGGTCTGCCCAGCTGACCCCTGGTAGCTACTGAAGAAAAAGTGTAGAAACCTTCTATGTGCATGTCTGAAAGCATCATAGTTTCCTGTAAGAAATAGATACGGGGGCGTACATAATTTTCCCTTTTATTCAGAAACGTGTTGAGATTGATTCCCCCACAAGAGTTCCAAGAGATCACCTCAATCTCTATATAGTTAGGAACACCTCTTGTCTTGTCTAAATGTTTCCAGGGTTTTGAGTGCCGGTTGTAACCATGACCAATCCTGATTATTATTCAGGAGGCTTGAAATCAATGCCAACCCTGGGCCCAAGTTTTCTAATTTATTATTATCAAGTTGAATAATTTGTTTGATTTGACTGTTATTCGGTTCCTGATATTCAAGAAAATTATTGGCCTCTTTCTTATCTGCTAATGAGAGTAGATCATAGCCCAAAGAATTAAGATTTTTTTCTTGGGCACGCACCATATCTGCCACCATTTCCGAATGAAAGCAACTTACCATTCTGTGGTTGTTGCAGTTGGGAAGAGATATGGCATCTATATCATCTGTTGTTATAGCTCGTAACACAGGGATCTTTTTAAACAGATTTAAAAGATGAGTTCTGTTCAAGTTAACATGTGAGTCTGTTATATTATTGTTAATCCAACCCACTATTTTCCCTGTACAGAGCTTAGTAGGGGCCTGAATCACAGTGGATTGTTTCTTTGTATGATCTACTCTAAAAGGGCTCATAGCTTCATCTTCCGGATCTTGTGTTTTAGGGGGTTGTATATTTTGGGGATTTCTTTCCATAATATTAGCGGTAGAACCACTAGCCCCCCCACACGATTCGGTCAACCCCTCAACGGGATTGGCAGTAATATTTACAGCCGGCTGAGTTTCTTGGGAGACTGTGGGGAATTTGACCTGTTGTGTGCCTAAAGATGTTCTGGCGTGTTTTGTGCTAATTATTGTGCCAAAAGCTGTCATCTTTGTTTGTTTGGTTTGAATAAGTTCAAATCCGCTTTTCGGCAAGTTATTCTTTTCCTTATTAGCATCTATAGTAGTTTCCCCACAAGCCACCGGGCCTTTATTTTTCTTGCCCTGGACTGAATTATCTTCCTTATGGGCATTCTTGGGACCCCCCCTCACTTCCGTCTCTTCCAGACTCACGATGTTTCTAATTCCTTTAAGGTTGGCATTTCTACCTTTAATTTTTGTATTGGGCATGTTTTTACTTTTTTTAAGTGTCCTCCCTTGCTTTTTAGATTTATTACGCTTACCCACTGGGGATTGGGGCACCTCATTTATATTGTAGTCAGAAATATTCACAGGCACTTTTCCGTCCTTATTACTCTTTGCCTCCAATTCCATCTCTTGAGTTGGTGATTTATTATCTCTATATTTGGTCTTGTGTTTGCTTTTTAGCCCTTTAATTGGTGTAGTGTATTGAGGGGATCTTGTATCTTCACTACTGATGTTCAATAGTTCTATGTCATTGAGGGATACTCTCGTATGCATCTGTGTACTATGATTATCCAACTCCTGATCTTCGGAGCCTCCTTCAGTTGCCATCATTATGACATCTATGAGGGTTGAAGGACTATCGGGAGAAACCATTTTCTTTCCGTAATTATTATTATTGTCCTCGTTATCTTTTTGGCCCTGGGAATCGCGTTCCCCTAGCTCTCTCTTAGACGAAGTGGGGCGGTCTCCTGAAAGCATAACTTCCAACAGAGTGGTAATTTTTGCATCCATGGTAGTTAATCTTATGTCCTGTTCCTTTCTAAATTTGTCACATCGACTCTGTTCTTTAATGATGTGCTCCTTCATGGTCTTGCCCTCTACTATTCCCTCCAAAAATGCCAGACGAGACACCAGCTGATTGAAAGCCGCCTGTTGCCCTATCATAGAGCCCGCCATGGTCTCTTGAGACTCCCCCTATGTTTTCAAGGCCAGATTGAGACTAATGTGTAGGTTCGATAGGAGTGGTAACAAATAATCTCCATTCTCCTTCCTACTTAAACCAGGTGTTTCTTGTTTGTTTTCCTCTACTACCTGGATTTCTCGTAGAAATTGCTGGGAATCCGTTGCTTTGTCTTCCATTTGCACTATAGTTTCCTCCCCTTTATCTGTTTGAGTAGAGGCTGTTTTGTTGTGTATAGACGAATTGACTATTTCTAGGGGCAATTTAACCAAAGATTGTTGCGTACCCACTAGTTGATTCCCAGTTATGTAGTTGTTTTCATCACCTGGATTAGAATAAGAAGGTGCTCCCTCCGATAGGCTCCTTGTCCCCTTTCCATTATGCACAGATCTACCTGCTGGAATCTCTAAATCCACAATTTCTTTAAGCAAAACACCCGTAGCATCTGCCATAGTAAAGAAAGAGTCATCTAAGTCGCTTTCCCCAATAGGTTGATTCGGATTATACTTAGGCCGACTAGAGGTCCCTTTAGGATGGCCCCCCCCTCATTTAGTTTAAGGGTTTCTATCCTTGGAGAATTTATGGGAGACTGCACATTATCGTTATTCTCCTTTCAAAAAAATGAATGTAGCTGGCGAAATATGTGAAAATTGCATGAATCCGGATGGGTTTATACCCTTCCAGGTTAACGATTCTGAACTTTGTCCAGCTTGTGTTTTAATATTCAGAATCTTCCTCTGAAGGGGGGTAGAAGCGTGATAGCGGACTACCTTTTTAATACCAATAAAACTTTGTTGGAGGCATTCTTCATCTGTAAGTTCCTGTCTGAATTCTGGTTTGTCCCTATGGACCCCATTAAATTCGGAATCTACTGACTCCATAACCCCATTACTAGGGGCTACGTTATCGGACACTACGAGGTCGGTAGTAGAGGAGCTCCTTTGACCCCCTTCAATACTTAAAATAGACTTTTCTTTAGTCTTATCCACAATTAAAATAGGATTAGGCATATTTCCAGTGAGATTTGTGTGCACAGATGTGTCGCTAAGCCTCCCTAAGCCGGGTTGAACCTCCATTGTAGGTGCTTGGTTCTCAACAGTTTCAAACCCACTTCTAAGTGCGGGCATGTTGAAAGTAGATGCACAGGTACTAAGTTACCTACAGAGGGGAGCACAGCTCGCAGCCTCTAGGAATTAAAAATGATCTCTCCGAAAAGGCTCTGAGTAAAAGCAATAAAAACAGTAGCTGGGAACAAAAGATATGCGATTAAGAAAGCATATAATGCTTATCAAGTACTTTTAAAATCAATATCACATTCATATAAAAGCATCACCTTGGGAACGCCCGATGGCTTGAGGAGCAGCCAGAGTCCGTCTCTCCTCCCCAGTGTCCAGCTAAGAGGAACAGTTGACCCCTGTAGATTATTCTTAGTAGATGAGACCCAGCCGGGCTACCTGCGCCAACCAGAGCCAAACAGCAGCAAAACAGTACAGCTAAAGACAGACTGCAACGCCCTTTACTCCGCGGACGGGCTTAACGCCGCAAGGGTGGTTTGGGCTGGTCTATCAGGCTGCACAAAGTCACGTGATTGCCCACGTGATCGCCGGTTGGCTCCGCCTCCTCCCGGAAGCGAGCGTGCCTCAGCAAGAGCCCTCCGTGGCTCGCAGTGCCAAGGATACTGTTTCCAAGAGAACGTTCGTGCAGGTGTAGTAGCTCTCTCCTCACACAACAAAATACACCGCAAGGGCGGTTTGGGCTGGTCTATCAGGCTGCACAAAGTCACGTGATTGCCCACGTGATCGCCGGTTGGCTCCGCCTCCTCCCGGAAGCGAGCGTGCCTCAGCAAGAGCCCTCCATGGCTCGCAGTGCCAAGGATACTGTTTCCAAGAGAACGTTCGTGCAGGTGTAGTAGCTCTCTCCTCACACAACAAAATACACCGCAAGGGCGGTTTGGGCTGGTCTATCAGGCTGCACAAAGTCACGTGATTGCCCACGTGATCGCCGGTTGGCTCCGCCTCCTCCCGGAAGCGAGCGTGCCTCAGCAAGAGCCCTCCGTGGCTCGCAGTGCCAAGGATACTGTTTCCAAGAGAACGTTCGTGCAGGTGTAGTAGCTCTCTCCTCACACAACAAAATACACCGCAAGGGCAGTTTGGGCTGGTCTATCAGGCTGCACAAAGTCACGTGATTGCCCACGTGATCGCCGGTTGGCTCCGCCTCCTCCCGGAAGCGAGCGTGCCTCAGCAAGAGCCCTCCGTGGCTCGCAGTGCCAAGGATACTGTTTCCAAGAGAACGTTCGTGCAGGTGTAGTAGCTCTCTCCTCACACAACAAAATACCTCTACTTTCGACACAGTCAACCATGCCATCCTGATACATCGACTACGTGAGAACCGGGGCATCACTGATCAGGCCCTAGAATGGCTGACCTCCTTCCTCTTGGACTGCCCCTCCCAGGTCCAACTTGGTCCCTTTCTCTCTGCCACCTCTCTACCTGTGGCATTCCCCAGGGCTCTATCCTCTCACCCTTATTTTTCAACCTCTACTTGGCCCCTTTGGCCTACCTTCTCCTCTAACTTTCAGTGTTATGGGGATGGCACTCAGCTTTCCTTCAGGCTCCTCTCATCTCTTGCTCATTCCTGACTGTCTATCATTCAGGATTGGTGCACTGCCAATGATATCTACCTTAGTGCCATTAAGATGGGGATCCTTCTCATTGGGACCCCTGCCCCTGCTTTCCTTCTCTCACCCTGGCCGCCCACCTAGGGCCCTCTTCCTTCACCTTCCTGCGAGGCAAAACACCTTTTGTGTCATCTTTGACTCCACTCTCTCTTTCTCTCCTCGCATCTCGGACAGTGCCAAGAAGTCCCACTACCTACCAGCTGCTCCTCCTCAAAGGGACTCTTCCCCTAGAAGCTCAATGTCTTCAGAGCCCTGTTTCTCTCTAGGCTGGACTACTGCAACAGCCTCTTTCTCAAGCTGCCTTCCTCTCTCCGCCCTCTGCAACTAATCCAGAACAGTACAGCAAGACTTATCCTTGGCCACAAGCCCAGGGATCATATCTCTACAGCCCTGAAATCTCTCCACTGGCTCCCGGTGGTTGCAATAATCAAGTTCAAGACCCTTTGAATTGTCCACAAGGCTTTCTGGGGTCGGCTCACACTACATCCAATGCTCTCTTCCAAAATACCTTTTTTCTCGAGCCCTTCCCCCGGCTACCTCCAACTCTCCAAGGGCTAGACGCTTCTTCAGGCAGAGAGTGGGGGGTAGATCTCTTTCCTCTGCAGATGCCTCCCTGCCCCTACCAAACTTTAGCGGACCACCTGATGTTCCGGAAGCAGCTCAAAACTTTCCTCTTCTCCTCTGCTTTCGCTCTCTCCCTCCCCTGCTGACCTACCTGACCTCCCCTGCTGACCTACCTGTCTGCTGTACCGACTGGTTGCTTGGATACCCTCAGAGTCTCACTGAGTCCAGGCTCTTTCTTTATCAGTCACCCTTGCACTGCCTCCAGCCTACCACATACTTAGGGACTGTAACTGTAACCCTACAGTCCCTTGTCCTCCTTGCACTACCTAGAGCCTCACTGTCCTGGCTTTACCGGTAATTGCCCATTCGCAGGTGCCAGAAAAAAGTGCAAGTTTGGCGGCAGCCTACCGGTTTTACCGGCAAGGCTACTACCAAACTTGTAATGAGGCTGATTGTCTCTTTTTGAAATCACTCTAACTTCATAAAGAAATTATTTCTGTTAAGGACCGAACCATAACGGAAATCATTTCTTTATGAAGGCAGAGTGACTTAAAAAATAAACTATTTCTTTTTTAATTCATAGGACTCCCCCAACCCATGACATGGAGGCCTCCAGTCTGGGGTCTTCCATGTCATGGGGTAGGGGGAGCCCTCTGACTTCAAAAAGAAGGTTTCTTTTTGTAGTCACTCTGTCTTCATGAAGACATAATTTCTGTTACAGAAATAATTTCTTTATGAAGGCAAAGTGATTTCAAAAAGAAATTTAAAAAAAAAATATTTTGAAAAAAATATATTTTTTCATTTTTTTTTCTCCAGGTGGGGCCCCCTCCGAGGCATGTGCTAGCGGGGCCCCCCGCACCGCGGGGGCTGCGGGGGTCCCTGTTACGCCAGTGCTAGAATGGTGTTAAATCCATTACATGGAGGTAGATCTGTAATAAAGTCTAACGATAAGGTGTGCCATGGTGTAGGTGGAATATCCAAAGGTTGTAACAGGCCAGCTGGTTTTTTCTTCTGACTTTTGTTTTGGGCGCAAATGCCACAAGACATTACAAATGACTTTACGTCTTTTCGCCAGGTGGGCCACCAGAATTGTCTCTTAATTTTAGCTTCAGTTTTTGCGATACCTGGGTGTCCTTCCATCAGGGTGTCATGATAATTGGAGATGACTAGTTCTTGTAGTTCCTTGTGTGGTAGAAATAGTCGCCCTTGATAATAAGGTAGGTCATTGATGACTGAGTAGTCCGGGCCTTTCTTCACCCAGTCCAGCAGGGCTGTTGGATCGAAGAGTTGTTGGATCTTTAATTGAATATCCTCTAGTGTCTGTAGAGTGGTTATGCCAAGAATTTGTTGTTCTGAAATTATAGGCACCGGTTCCGGGTTTGCATATGCTTCTTCCATCCCTATTCGGGATAAGGCATCTGCCTTGCCATTTCTACAACCTGGTCGATAAGTGATCACGAAATCGAACTCGGCAAAGAACAATGCCCATCGAAGTTGACGTGACGATTGGGCCTTGGCTGTTTTTAAATACTGCAAGTTCCGGTGATCAGTGATTACCGTAATGGTATGCCTGGCACCGAGAAGATAATGCCGCCAAGCCTTGAAGGGGGATTTGATGGCTAATAATTCTTTATCGGTAACCGCATAGTTTAACTCGGGTGCCGAGAACTTTCTGGACCAAAATGCTACTGGGTGAAGTTGACCGGTTTCAGGATCCTTCTGGGACAGGACAGCTCCCATGGCTAAACTGGATGCATCAGTATCAACTATGTATGGAAGTTCGGGGCGTGGATGCTTTAAGACAGGTGCAGACGTGAATTTCACTTTCAGCTCTTGGAAGGCCTTTTCAGCTTCTGCTGTCCACAAGAAGCGTTTGTTTTTTCACAAAAGTGCTGTGATAGGGTGTACAACATGTGAGAAATCCGGAATGAATCTGCAGTAGAAATTAGCAAATCCAAGCATGCTTTGTACCCCTTTAACTGAACTGGGTGATGGCCACTTGAGGATTGCATCCACCTTTCGAGAGTCCATTCGGACTCCTTTTGGAGTCAGGATAAATCCAAGGAATTCAACTTCCGTAGCATGAAAAACGCATTTTTCCAATTTTGCATATAACTTGTGCTGGCGTAGTTTCTCAAGGACTGCACAAACGTGCTTCACATGGTCTGATTCTGAAGAGGAGTACACTAGAATATCGTCTATGTATACAACAACACAGACATCAATGAGTTCACAAAGGACATCGTTCATAAAATACTGGAAGGCTGTTGGTGCATTGCACAACCCGAAGGGCATCACCTGGTATTCGAATAACCCGTACTTAGTGCGAAAAGCAGTCTTCCATTTGTCGCCTTTCTTTACACGCACCAGATGATATGCCCCTCTGAGATCTAATTTAGTGTAGATGCAAGCGTCCTTTACTTGGTCTAGTAATTCGGGGATCAGAGGCAATGGGTATCGGTTCTTAACCGTGATCTGATTTAATGCGCGGTAGTCTATGCACGTTCTGAGGTTACCTTCCTTTTTAGGCACGAAGAACAAAGCTGAAGATGCAGGGGACTTGGGTGGACGAATGAAGCCATTAGCAAGGTATTTGTCCAAGTATTGTCGTAGGTGAAGGTTTTAGGGTTCCGTAAGGGCGTAGATCCTACTACATGGAGGTTGTGCACCGGGTATGAGATCGATTTGACAATCGTATGATCTGTGAGGTGGTAGGGTGTTTGCCTGTTCCTTTTGGAAAGCATCCTGGAATTCTTGATATTCCTGAGATTCCTGAGGTAACTGCACGATTGGAGTAGCGACTGTGGCCAGGCCTTGGTTCAAGGGTTTTTTATTATGTGATTATGTGTTTCCAACCAAGGTATCCCCAGTATTATTTGGAACTGTGGGGCTTTGATTAAATCAAACACAATAGTCTCTCGATGCCCATCCTGACCCAATAGTGTCATCTCTGTGGTGGAATGAGTTACAGGCCCAGAGACAATTTCAGTTCCATCGACTGTGGTGATGACATCCGAAGTGGTCTTTTTGCAGAGAGATAGATTCATCCTAGAAGCCAACTCGTGGTCCACATAGTTTCCTATGGCCCCGCTATCAATGTATGCCCTCACTGCGTGCATACGTGATGGCTGCCTTGGATCTATAAGGACCATTGGTATGATGAAGTGCGAGGTCTGAGTATCCTTCTTCAAGCTCGGCAAGCAGACCTCTACGCTTGTCGGGCATGGTCGTTTCCCGAATCAGGCTCTGTTTGATTTTTATCAGCAACTCTGACTACTTGTTTAGATGTTTTTATAGGGCAATCCCATAGAAAATGTCCTGAGGCCCACAGTACAGACACAATTGCATCTGCCGTCTTCTTTCTCTTTCCTTTTGAGTTAAGGGTCCCTTGACCCCCCCGATCTGCATCGGTCGTGATACATCTGTTCCTTTGAGGGTAACATTGGGTTTAACCAATACCCGATTCTCGAATTTAGCTCGATCAGCCTTTCTATTCTGAAGTTGGTGGTCTAACTGGACCACTAAGTCTATATATTCTGCACAGTCCTGAGGTGGGTTCACATCTTGGGCCAAAACGTCTTCACCCCGAAGTCCACGATGAAATAATGTAATTCGTTTTACCTCTGGCCATCCGGTTTCCACCACTAACCTATTGAAAGTGGCGATATAGGTTAGTAGATCCTGGTTACCTTGTCGTAATGATAAAAGTTAGTTATCCAGGGTCTGTCCCTGTGAATGTCTGACAAATAGTCTTTCCATGCTCAATTGAAAACCTTGAAAATCCCAAAGAAGAGGGTCATCCTGGTTAACTAATGGAATTGACCAATCCGCTGCGCTGCCACTAAGATATGATAGTACAAAGGCTACTTTGAATTGGTCGTTCGGAAAAGCTCCAGGTCTGCATAAAAAGTGCAAGCGGCATTGGTTCATAAAATCGGCAAACTTTTTTGGGTCCCCAGCAAAACTTTCGGGTGGAGCTAAAAGAATGCTCCCTGGTAGAACCACTTGCACAGGATTGCTCGATGAAACAGGAGTTGGATTCCCCCCGAGTCCAGGTAATGGTGTTTGCCCAGCTTGGTTTTGCAGTAATTGTCTAGCAAGATCATCAGTGCGCTCCTTTGACACAATCAGTTCTCTCCTGAGGGCATTGGTCTCTTGGCGCGCAGAGTGCACTTCTGCCCTAAATTCCCCTAAAAATAGGGCTAGTTGGTCGGTTTATGAGGTTTCCATAACGCCCGGGTGGGGATTTGTAGATAGGCTTCGCATTCTGTTACGCTCACCTGGCTCCCACAGGGGCGTCGGTCGGACCCGGACAGCTGCGGTCTCCACCCACGTGATGAGTAGTGCAGCGATGACTGACTGGATCTGCCCTCCTAATCTTGTCTGCTTAACCCGTAGAAATATTCTCCTGCACGTGGAGGGATGGATTTAGCCACTTGTGGATTCAAGTGATGGCACCCCCACAGTCCTCCCCAACTAATCACCTCCGAAATGCCCTCACAGCAATCTCACCTTATATTCTTGAAAGATGAGCTCTCCGTCCTGCGTGGATTTGCAGGGGCGCGTCGATTCCAGTTACTTCACTGGTTTGAAGGCTCGGGAGAGTTCCAGAGAGTATTGACTCTGAGGTTCCTGGTGAGGACCAGTAAGTATTAAGTTCATAGAGTTCAATATGTCCGATGTTCACTCTTGTTCCCCCCTTCCTTTCTTGTCTTGCAGCTGGCTCGTGAAAATATGCTCTTGTGGCAGCTTTGTGGCGCTCAGGTAAGAGTCTCTATTACCCGGCGCTGTCCGGTAAATGTTGCACGAGGAAAACGTGTTGTTTTGTCTCTCTTTACAGATGCGGCACGTGAAAATATGGAGAGTCACAAAAGGATGCCTCCGGTGGTAAATCAGGTAAGTCTATGGTGGTAAGAATTATATTTGTTGGTTCCCTCGGCTCACCTTGTGGTTTTCTTTTGTCTACTAGGTGTCGAAGTTCGGCGAAGAAATGATGGAGGCAGCGCCGACCCGAAGGATGCTGTGAAGACTGGTGAGTATGGCGCGGCGCTGCAGCTGGAGGTGCGGCGTGCAGAAATGATGTTCTTTACAGGTCCGGAGACAAGATGGATCCAGAATCAGGTGTGGAATAGAAATAAGTTTGTTTTCTAACCTTGTCCCTTTCTTTCCTCTTTGTTTTAGGAGCTCCGGATTCGAGGCGGGCGTGGCAGAAGACTGGATGCAGGCTGCAGGCACGGTGAGTATTACGCTGCTGGAGGCAGAATAACGCGAAGCGTGTGTTGCTGGTCGGGCATGGTTTAAATAGCCTCAAAAGTAGTCCCAGGTAAGAAGTCCCTAGAACCACACCCGAGTGAAAAATAGTCCCTGTAGAAAAATAGTCCCTTTCAGGCTTCATGTTGGATTGGAGTCATTTGCAGCATGGTCTGCCTGAGGTAAGTAATGACTATGAGCCTGGCGCCTTAGGCGCCAGGACTGATTCCTACTATGAGCCTGGCGCCTAAGGCGCCAGGACTGAACCCAGATAGCCCCTAGCCGGGGCTGCTGAGGTTTTACTAAATGTCTAGATGCCTGCTCCCGGGGCTGATGGACTTGGTCCGGATGCCTGGGAGTAGGCATCATGACAAAAAGAGAAGAGGGTGGTCTAGTGCACTCCCCGGAAGGGATAGCCGAGCAGTTCACGGAATACTATGCCAAGCTGTACACTTCAGAAGGGGACAGGGATGGAGCTCAGATGGGGGAATTCATACAGAAAGCCGGGCTAGCACACCTCACGACGGAAAACCTTGCCCTCCTGGAATCCCCAATAACCCACCAAGAAGTCGAATCGGCAATCAAGCGCCTCCCACCCGGAGGGGCCCCTGGTGAGGTTGGGTATAGGATGGGCTTCTACAAACATTTTATGAAAACCCTATGCCCCACCTCGCATAATTGTTTAACCATATACAGGACACTGGCCAGGCCCCTCCTTCCTTCTCAGTAGCGCACATAGTTGTGCCTCCAAAAGCAGAAAATGATCCTACCTTATGTAAATCGTATCGACCAATTTCGCTTTTGAACACAGACGCCAAGATTTATGTGAGAGTATTGGCCACCCGAATGGAGGACCTAATGCCGCGCTTGATCCACCCAGATCAGGTGGGCTTCATTAAAGGGAGGCAAGGGTCAGGTGCCATGAGAAAAACCCTAGACATCATGGATCACTCCAAAGGAATAGCAGGGGATCATGTACTCCTGAGTGTTAATTCAGAAAAGGCCTTTGACCGAGTGGAGTGGGCTTTCCTCTGGTTGACCCTCAAAAACATGGGATTTGGGAAGCGATGTCTATCAGGGGTACAGGCAATGTACAACAATCCCAAAGGTAGAGTGGCCGTGAACAATAGACTCTCAAGAGAATTCAACCTGACCAGGGGAACCAGGCAGGGGTGTCCCCTGTCCCCGCTTCTTTATGCTTTGTCAATCGAACCACTGGCCAACATGATAAGGAGCAACCCAATTATCAAGGGAATTAGGATCAGTGACACAGAACATAAGTTAGCGATGTTCGCAGACGACATCATGCTCTTCCTCACAGACCCAAGTACATCAGTACCCTGTCCGATAAGCTCAATGGTAGAGTTTGGTAAATGGGAAGGTCTTAAGGTGAATGTAGAGAAATCATCCCACTTTGCGTATAAAGCCCCGGTGGGCCCCGTAGATAAAAGCACACAGGCAAGGGGTATACCCTCAACGCAGCAGGAACTGAAATATCTGGGGATCAAAATCACCAAAAACCTCGAAGATCTCTATGAAGCTAACTTGCCTCCGCTGCTACGAGAGTTAAGGAAGGACCTAGAAAAGTGGAGCAAGCTCACGGTATACTGGCTAGGCCGCCTGAATGCCATAAAAATTGTGATACTGCCCAAAATCTTATACCACTATCAAATGCTGCCAATCACTCTCCCCACAGTGCACTTTGCAGAGCTACAAGGCATGTTTAGGACTTTCCTTTGGCAGTGGAAGAATCAGCGCATTGCCTACGATACCCTTATCCAGCCAAAGGAAAAAGGGGGAGTCGACTTACCGGACCCCTATACGTACTATCAGGCAGTGCAGTGCTGTGCACTCATCCCACATTTGAGAGGCAACAAGCAGAAGCAGTGGGTGGCCATTGAAAATTATAGGCTTAGGTCAGTGTCCCTCTGCGAATGGTTATGGGCTCCAGAGAAAGCTTTCCCCAAGAGTGTGCTAAATCATGTGGCAATGGGCCCCCTTATGAAGATCTGGTGGAATAAGAGGGAAATGAGAGGTCTTACAATGTGGCCCTCCCCGCTGAGTTGCATTTGGGCCCCTCCAGTCAGAGACACAATTCAAGACCCACGCCGATATCAGGGATGGTATAAAGGGGGCCTAGAAAGAGTGGGGCAAATCATAAAGGAAAGAGGATGTATAATGATCCAGGAGTTGGAGACAGGACTACAACAGGGCCCCATGAGCGTGTTAATGTTCCTTCAACTAAAGGGGGTGCTAACTGCACCTTCATGGAAAGATAAACTGCAAAGAGACCTCACCGTCCTTCAACGGATACTCAATGAGACCCAATCGATCAAAGGACTCACCTCACGCCTCTATGGTGCACTGATAGCAGAGAGACGAAACAACCTCAAGGGCCTAAAGAAAAGATGGGCTAAAGACCATGGCCCATTAAAGTCAGAGCAGCTCTGGGCGAGGATGTGCACAGAAGCACAAAAAACATCGACCTCGGTGCAATATAAACTACATGTTATCAAGCTGTTGCATAGTTGGCAGTACGACCCACTAAGGCTTTCCAAAATGTTCGAGCAGACTAGCCCTCAATGCTGGAGGGAGTGCGGGAACACTGCAGATTACTGGCACATGTGGTGGTCCTGGCCAAAAATGCAGACTTTCTGGAGCAAGGTGCTGGCATGGATCAAGAGCATAGATGGAATTTCCAGGGCCCTTGATCCAAGACTAGTGCTGTTTGGACTGGAAGAGGAAGAAGGACAGCTGACGAAGATGTCCCCCACATGACTCGATTCCTATTGCTTGCAGCCAGGGTCTGTCTCACAATAAGTTAGAAAGCCAAAAGACTCCCCATGGAACAGACATGGGCCCAGAAAGCCAGAGAGCTTTAAGAAATGGAGAATATTATAGGGGGCATTTATGGGCTGTCTCCGAGTAGAGAGATGGAGTGGGCGACTTGCCTGGAGGCATACATTTCCCGGGACCGAAAGAAGCACCAGGTCCCCCCAACCTCTTTAAAGCCGGCAAACTGTCAACTTTGTCTTGTGCTCGGCAGTGTCTCCCTAGGGTGTGTGGGAATATGGGGGGAGTCACAACTATATTTACTGTTTAATTTTTAACTAATCGCGAGTGGACTCAAGCTCAATGTGTTAGATGTGTTGCAAGCAGACAGGTCTGCCCTTGTACTTAAAATGTTTAATAAAATTAATTTTGAAAAAAAAAGAAATGGGGAAAAATAAGTATGATGTATGGGGAGGGTTTCCACCATGGCACTCAAGAGGAGCATAGTTCACTAACTGTAAATGATTGGTATGATGAAATGATGCGTGTGGGCAGAGAGAGAGTAAATGCCACATGTCATGCCTGTTCTCTCATTCCACACGTAAAAACTGCTAAGCTTTTCTTGCCCAAATGAGTGTCTTGTGAGGAAGCAGGATGCCTAATGCCCTTGTCACTGAGTACAACTTGAGGTTTATTTCAAGGTCAAAAGGTAGTAGTACAGTGGGTGGATGAAGGGAAGCAGGTATATGAAGATCATTTTGTGAAATTGACAAAAATGATGCAAAAAGAGGAAACACAGTACAAAGTAATAAAATATGTGAAAGAAGGTCCTAAAAGGTGGGAGTTGCAAATAAGAGACCATACAAGATTGCAGTGCACAACTAAAGAAGGGCAAAGCATCCCCTGGTGTCACACTAGGCCACTGATGAGAATAGAAGGAGCAATATGGTATGAGGACAAGTGGGAGGGGGGAATAATGTAGTGTTGTGCTGAAGGATTGATGGGTTTTGAACAAAAGATGTCAACCAAGGTGAATGATAGCTGCCGAACAATTCGGGGAAAATATGTGAATGCCTTTACCTGGTTACATGAAAAACATCAACCAGTTGACATGAAGAGCTTTAAACGATTCCCTTTGCGTTTCAGGTCAAATGGGTAAATTTGCCGAGGGACTAATTTGGGCTGCGCCACAGTGGTGAAGAATGCAGCGCTGCAGGGAACAGCAGCAGTGATGGATATCTGGTGGGCCTGCGGATCCAAAGCATATGCCCAGTTTATGCCTGATTGGAGTGGAGTTTCTGCTCTCATCACGGTACACAGCCCTGCACTAGTGGTGCCTCGATATAGCAATGCCATTAGGATAGCACTGCTGGGAAAAATTGGTGCAGCAAAAATAATGAGGAGAAGGAAACGAGAGAGTAATTACTTTTAAAAAAGAGTGTGGAGAACCTGGCTACTATCCCGGATGAGTTTTGTTTGTTCTCCACGTCTGCTACCTTCTTCACTTCATTGTTGCTTCCAAGAGTACAGGCTACAGCAAATTCAAAATGATTGCAGCTGACCCGGTATGAGTCATTACAGCTGGCACATTCAACAGCAAAGAGTTTGAATGCAATTAAAGAGGAGATGAGGGCTTTGCACTTGGTTGCCCTTCAAAATCGCTTTGTGTTGGACCTCCTAACAGCCATCAAAGGAGGTGTTTGCGCCAAACATAGGACCAGTTGCTGTTCAGCCATACCTGGTGGTGATGCCTCAAATAGAACATCAAAAGTAGCCATACAAGAGATACAGACACTCCAGAAATAAATTACAACTGAGGTTAATAGAGTGCAAGCAAATGACTGGCTGGACATCATCTTCACATGGGTACCCACCTGGCTTTCCGGACTGTTTCGAGTGACTCTCTCTGTGTTGGTTCTCATTCTCATCACATCTGCGTTAGTAAGAACATTTTTAAAGTATATTTTTACAAGCAAAAAGGACAGTGGATGTTACCCTTGAGTATTGACAAAAAAGGCTTTGAAATGAATAGTAGGAACAAAATAATTAGGTAGGCCTTAAAAGCTTGCTTTTGCATAAACACGTCTGTTACCCTTTTGTGTGCGGAAAAAGCAACTGTGGCTGTTGACTTAGTGTAGAGTCTATGATCCCAGGCCAGTGCTGATAGAAGAGTACAATGGTTGTTTTTTTTTCGAGTTCATAGATTAGAGCCCACAGGTCCCACCAGCAAGTAAGGAATGCATGACTATATTATAATTCAAAATTCACTTGTAAAATGGGATTTTCTAATGGAACCAAACAGAACCATGGTGGTTTCAAATTGCCCCGTAGTACATTTTCTCTGGGAAAAAGGTTAGGGTGTCCCAGATATGCAACATTGGTGTGGCAGTATGTCTGTGGTTCAAGGCTCTGACGGTGACATGGTGGTAAGAACTTCTCATGTGAACGGAGATGAGGCGACCAGTGCAGATGATTAAAATTCTGCTGGTCGTCTCAAATGTTTCAATGAATTAACTTTGTGCCGTGGGAATTGGGGGTGGATTGTGACATCACATACTGTAATTTATGGCGGTGTGGGATGGTTCATGGAACCAATTATCACACATAATGCATGCTTTAATGTGAGGGTTCAAAGTGTGAACACCAATCAGCTTTGTGTGGGGGAATTTCCAGATACTAGTAGATCATGATACACAGGGAACGGTTTTCTGGGGAAAAAGATTCATCAACTTGCCGGTGAGGGCAAGACCAAACAACTAATGATATTTTTGTTAACCATGGTCCTGTTCACTTAGGCACAGGTGGAAAAGCTGGTCTGATGCAGGGAAGGAGGGAGGGGAGGGCAACCAGCACAATGATGTGGGGGAGTGCGAGAGGGGAATTAAATCTCGGATTCTTAAATCTAAGCAGCTAGCCGTCACAAGTGCAGAGATTGAGGCATCGGAATAGTCATGTAATTTTTATTTTAGCATTGATAACTGGAAAGTTCCTTGCAAAAGGGTGGTTGCCCAGAGGGTGGGTGAGGTGATATCGAAATATCACTAAAAAATGCACTGTCCCACTTGTTATGGGATGGGAAAACCCATGTTGTTGTGGGGTTTTCTCTCAACTACATGCAGTAACCCCTGTTGGTATTGGGGGTATCATAAAATGTTGTGGTGAGGCCACAACAGGTGAGGTCGACCGGTTTCGATGGTTCAAGGGTGATTAACGACCATCTTCTTCAGGACAAGATCGATTTTCATATGCTGCTGAGTAGCGACTGTCCTCTTGGTAGGGCAGCAATAACAGGCTGCAGAGGGATCCTGGAATAGGAGACACAAAAGACATAATTGCAGAGAGTGCATGAATAAGCCTCTAACTGCAATATTGCAACAATGGTGCATCCAAAGTGCAGCTAAAAAACCTGTTACAAGGCAAATGAATGCTACCAAAGACAAGGTGCTCGCCAATTCAGAGCAAAGAGCGCCACTGTAATGGTGGCTAAACAACATAGACAAGTCAACCCCATGGTGGAGGGAAAGAAAGTGGCAAGACCTGTGCACGTGAGGGAAAAAGGGGGGGCACGGTGGGGGATGGGAGGGGGCGGACCGTGGAGTGTGCGAGGGGACCTACCTGGAAAGGATGACTGAGCTATCCAGGAAATGCACTGGGAGCAGTGAGAGAGCTCTCTCCAGTAGCGAACCTGCAAAGAAAGCGATGCTATAAAGGACTGGATGGTTGTCGGGCGGTGCTGAAGGGAGCAGAGAAATACGCATACCTGGGAAAAGTCAATCGAGGCGAGCGCATGAAAACTGCAGTCTGCTCCGTCCTAAGGATGTGGGTGTACTGAGCGGCAGCGAAAGATGTCTGCCGTGTGTGACGCTGCATGGAGGCGGGGCACCATCCGTGATGGGCGCGTAAGCCAATCGGCGGTGGGCGCGTCACGGGCTTGTCAGTGAAAGGTTGGCCTATCAATAGGCAGCCCAGGCAGAAGTCTATGTTGCGGGCGGCCAATCAGGACACACATATGCGAAGGTGTGTGTGCTGCCGAGCTAGGGCTAGAGGGGGGTGGCCATGTATCGGGTGAGATGGCTGGGGGAGAGCCGGCCAAGGCGTGGCCCGTGCAATAAGGTAAGCGCGCGCGAGGCCAATCGTTGGTCACTCAGCGGTGGGTGTGTATGTGAGGACAGGACAAGGCTGGTGTCGGGGCAGGCAAGGGAAGGAGTCCTGGTGTGGACTCTCAGGGGGGGCTGTGAGGCAAGGTGCCTGGGCCAGGTGGTGGGTGCAGGGGGTGAGTGATCAGGACAACAGGTGAAGAAGTGAAAGTAATGCCAGGAAATGAGCAGTGAAAGAAGGGGAAACGGTGAAAGAACAACTAAAAAGCTCTCTTGTGCGAGTTCCACAAGTGCACCAGATGATTAAATCAAAACAGATGATTAAATCAAAACAGAAGGCAAGAAGAGTTGGAGATGCAACACGGGTAGGTCAAAAGGGAGAATACCAATGGGTGAAAACAAGGGGGAGACAGTTGTGAATGAAACGGAAATACATATAGCAGTTAAAGAATGCATCAAACATTTCATATGTTATCCCGTTAATCACACAGATACATCAGCCAAAGAATAGTGATTCATGAAATGTCAAGGTTCAATGCTGTAGCACCGCCAGTTCTTGCCACTGCATTGCTTCGTTCAACCCTTGTTTACAGGTATTTAAGCGGAAAATCCACTTCTGTTCTTGAGTAAAGAGTATAGCGTGGTAGTTGCCTCCTCGCTTCGGGTACTTGATTTTTTCCAAAATGGTCCATTGAAAAGACTCTGCTGTGTGTCCTTCCGCCAAAAAATGCGGAACCATAGGTGCTGTAAGTTTCTTAGTGCGGATGCAGGATCTATGTTCAATCATCCGTTTCTTTACTTCTCTGGCAGTCATCCCAATGTATCGCAAATGGCACGGGCAGGTGATCATATAAATTACTCCTTTGGTATTGCAGTTGGTGAAGAATTTCTGGGTCCAGGGAGTAGTCCAGCCAATATCCAGACTGGTGCTCCGAACTGTCTGGGTACACATTGAGCAAAGGCCACACGGGCTATGGCCCACTGGGTTGGTCTGGTTCCATAGGGTGGCCTGTGTATTCTTGGCAGAGTCTGTGTCTGGCCGCACCGTGTTGACAAGGGCGTCTCTCAGGTTGCGTCTTCTTTTTAGTGCAAACCGTGGCGTGGGCATGTTAGACGCACCAGTGTTGAGAATGGGCCATAGGGACTTAATTTCCTTTTTGATTTTATTAAGTAGTGGAGAATAACTTAATACAGCCGTAATGGTTGTGACATCTGAGTCCTTCTGATGTTGTTCAAGGGTACATGCGCGTGGGATGCTTCTGGCCCTTCTGTATGTGTTCCGGACAATCCTCTGCGGGTAGCCTCGTTCAATGAGTTGCTTTTTGAGAGTCTTGGACTGAGCAATGTAATCTTCCGTCCTAGTGCAGAGCCGACGGTACCGCAAAAATTGGCCAAACGGTAAGTTGTCTCTGAGGGATTGAGGATGATAGCTCGAGTATGTGAGGAGGGAATTCCTATCTGTGTTTTTGCGGTAAACTTTAGAAATGAGCCCGCCTTGTGAGGCCATAATATCTAGATCAAGGAAATGGGTCTTGTTTCTGTCTTGTTCCATGGTAAACTGCAGATGGATATTGTGTGTATTGAGCCATTCATGGAAAGCCAAGAGTTCTTCATTGGAGCCTCTGAATATGATAAAGATGTCATCTATATAGCGACGCCAAATGAGCAGTTTGTCACAAAAAGGGTTGGTAGAAGGATATATATGCTGGAGCTCAAAGGAATTGACATAGAGATTGGCCAGACTTGGTGCGAAGGTAGCACCCATGGCGGTGCCCGAAATCTGTTGGTAAAATTTGTCATTAAACATGAAGTAGTTCTTCGTGAGGGCTATTTCAGCCAAGGTGGATATGAAGGTGGAGGGCACCTCATGGAGGTCAATGCCTGAATCAAGGAGATCTTTGAGCATGGTAAGAGTTTCTTGTTGCGGGATCTTGGTGTACAAGGATTCGATGTCAATGGTGACTAGCCAATCAAGTTCTGGGTTGTATTGCACAGAGTCAAGAAGAATGAGCATAGCTGTAGAGTCTTTAACATAAGATTGCATTTTCGGAATTTCGTCCTTGATGAAAAAGTCTACGTATTGAGATAAAGGTTCTAAGATAGACTGGATCCCTGAAACAATTGGACGGCCCGGGATGGGCAGAGTGGTTTTATGTATTTTTGGAAGGGCGTACATGGCTGGAGTCCTTGGATGCAATGGCGTCAGGAAGGCTGCTTCCCTTGGGCTGACATATCCTTCTGCTTCTGCTTCTTCAATGATAGGTGCGATTAGAGCCTGCAGAGAGGCCGTTGGATCACTGCGAAGTAATTGGTAACTGGAGGTGTCGCAGACCAAGGCTTCCACCATGTTGTTGTAGTCGTTGGTATCCTGAATAACTATAGCTCCTCCTTTGTCTGCCGGTTTGATGGTTATGGCTTGATTTTTGGCAAGGTCAGAGAGAGCATTAAGTTGGATTTTAGTGCAGTTGTTGTGGATCATACCACCAGGTACCCTGAGGCTATACCCCTTCGAACCATAACAGCCAAGGTAGTTGCCAGGGCTCTCCTGAGCATTTTCACCATAGTTGGTTTCCCCAAAGAGGTGGTCTTTGACAGAGGAAACAGCTTTATATCTAGCTATATGCAGACAATGTGAAAGGATAGTGGGGTGGCATATACGTTCTCTTACATCCTATCACCCACAGACCAATGGTCTAGTTGAGATGATTAACAAGACTCTCAAAGGCATGTTGGATGCTTTGGAAGAGCCCCTGAAGAGGAGATGGGATCTCCTCCTGCAAAGCCTGCTGTTTGCCTACAGGGGGTGCCTCAAGAGGGTGCTAGTTTCAGCCCCTCTGAGCTCCTTTTTGGACATCCAGTGAGGGGGTCCTTCCCTTAGTCAGAGAAGGTTTGGAAGACACACCTCCAGGTCCTGCCAAGCAAGTGGAGGACTTAAGGCCAGCCGGGAACTGATTAAATACTGGCATGACCTTAAAGCATCACACGTGGACTGGACTCCTGGTCAGGAGAATCTTGTGATGGAGCCGATCAAGCCTAAAGCTTTGGCATATATGTGGCCTGGATCCTTCTGGATACTCTCTAAGATGAGTGAAGTCAACTATCTGGTTGACATGGGTATTCCTGGGGTAGCCCCTCAAGTATTCCATGTCTACAGGCTCAAGTTATTCCACAGGAGTGAGGAAGCCTCATGCCTCTTGCTAGCTTCAGAGCAAGATGAGGATGAGAGTGAGCCTCTTCCTGATTTGCTGTATAGCAACGCTCAGGATGGCTCAGTGGAGGGAATAAATCTCTCTCCAGATATGACACCAGAGCAGCAGAGGACATGCAGGGTTTTGGTCCAGCATTATGCCTGTAAAGACTGGAGGTGGCATCTGCACTTATGCCTCATATATGGTAGGCTAAAAGCACAGAACACCCCTGCCAATGTTCTCTAAGTGGTAGCTATGGATGAGCAACTGAGGCTTAAGCTCTAAGGAGGTGATGCACGCTAGTTCTTAAGTACAGTGTTTCCCCAAGCCCCCACAAAGTAATGCCCAGATACTATGTTAGGTGATAACACAGCTTCTTTATAGAAAATATGGTTCAATAAAATATATACATATAAATAATAACACTTTGCATTCAGGTAGTAGTATTCAGATACTGGCAAATATATACACCATCTATGTGGTACCACACTAGATTTAAATTCAGTAATACATGTACATCTGCTGACAGTTTAAAAAAGGCAAGTGAATTTTTAAATCAGGTGTACTTGCATAGACTAGTGAGGAGAGTCAAGTTAGCTATGAACAGTGGCAGAATGATTTCTGGTATCACATGTATGACACTGACACAAGAGGTACAAGATTCAAAACATTTATTTGATTTTCAGGGTTTGGAAAACTCCTCCTTTGTCTCTACCATCAAATAATAAAGAAAACACAGTCTTAGTCGATGTCAAATCAAAATGCACTATACTAACACAGCCTAATGGCTGCCCTATCTCTTATACAAAAAGTGTGTAAAGAGGAAAATGTATGCAAAGGAAAATCAGTGTTGTATCATAAAGGATCAGGATGGCTGAGTCAGCTCTCCTCCCCACGTTGGACAGCACAGAGTAAGGGGGCCCCCGTAAACCAGATGACACACTTTGGCTCGTGTTCTAAAAACAAGGCAGTTCAAAACATGGGTCGAGGCCCGCTTGCCCTTCCATGTTAAAGTCACTTTATCCAGTTCACAAAAAGTTATTTCACAGTTTAACAAAAAAGGTCAAGTTGTTCTCCTCTGTCGGGCTTGGACCTCCCAAAGCTTTAACAGTTGACATAGGTCCCCCTCAGCCGGGCTCGGACCTCTCAATCAACAAGTACCTGATTCAATGCAGATCTCCCTCAGCCGGGCTCGGACATCGCAATCACAGCACATACAGGGGTTCCCTTCCCAAAGCTTTATTCACATTCATGAGGGGTTCCCTCCCCCTATCTTATCACACTTCTGGTCTCCCTCAGTCGGGCTCTGAACTTTCACTGATGTCGAAGATTTTTGAATGTGCAAGGCTTTTACTATAGACCTCTGCAGGACCAATTCAACTTTCTCTTTAGCTCACACTTTTGTGTTATTTGCCCCAGTGTCTCTTGGTCCTGGTAGTTCAGTACAGTAAGCACAAATGCTCATAGAAATAATTCTCTTTTCCCTGGGGATCTCTCTATCAGGTGGCCAAGGCACGGCCATCGCCTTTGGATCCAGACCCTGGGGGTGGACCACTGCTGGTGATGGCAATGTCTCTTGAAGTATCCTTCATCAGTTTGGAACTTTTGCAGCTCTGGGTGTCAAGCAGCACTATGCCAGGGAACCCCCCTCTTCTGCTCAAGAGGGAGGGGGAGGCTGTTCCATAGTAGGGAGCCAGCTGAGGAAAGCTATCGACCTCCTGCCCTCTCTTTAGCAAAGAGCTTTACACACAGAGAGTTGGTGCTAGAGGAACGTAAAGGTCTGGAGGGGGAGTATTTAGTGAGAAAAAGTTGAAGATAGTAAGGTCCCGGGCCCAGACAGCCTTGTGGATGATGCAGGGGGATTTAAATTTAATCCGTGCGGCAACCGGGAGACAGTGAAGACTTTTTAGGGCAGGAGAGATGCGGTCCCTGGGCTTAAGGCCTAGGATAAGTCTTGCTGCCCTACTCTTGATTAGCTGGAGAGGTCGCAGAGTGGAAGAAGGTAGATTCAGGAAGAGGCTATTGTGATAGTCAAGCCTAGAGAGCAAGAGGGCTCAGGTAACATTGAGCTTCTGGGGTAAAGTGAGAAAAGGGAGAATTCCTTTGAGAAGGAATAGCTGAAAGTGAGACTTCTTGGAAATGTCCTGAGTGTGGAGGAAGGAGGAAGAAGAGAGAGGAGTCGAAGATGACTCCAAGGTTTCTGCCTTCAGAAGAAGGAGCAGGGAGGAGAGCCCATGGAGGAAGGCCAGAGTGAAGGGAAGAAAGAGGGTGCAGGAGTCCCGATGGGAAGGATCTCAGTTTTAGAGGAATTCACTCAGGCTGTGCCAGGCTCAGTCAACCAATCACATAGAAGGGCATTCTGCAGGCAATCAACCAATCAGGCTCACAGGCATTCAGGTCATTCACTCAAAGACACCCATAACACAGAAAGTGGATTGGAGTAAGCACCCAGCCTTGCAGAGTACTACACTGAATTCATACCAGTTTCAGTCAGGGCTGTTGCAGGCATTGTGCCTCACACACACAGAAACCAGACTTCCATAACACAGAATGTGAGTTGGCTCCCAACTCCATACACACAGGTCCCACCCCAAGGGCGTATTCACAACGCACAGACCTGGGTAAGGCTCCAGTCAGTCTGACAGGTGGCAGCCCCATAGCTGTGTATGGTACTTCCGCCCAACAGCCATTCAGGGTGAAGGGGACAGAGTCGGGGCTTCCCAGGACTCTTGTAAAACAAGATGTAAAGGCAAAAGAAACTGAGCGGCTACAGTGGCCATCTATCATTTGTCCAGGAATCCATTGATTCCCATGACATGGCCTGTGTGTCCCAAAATGAAGGGCACTCAGAGCGACTGCCAAGTCAGCATTTATCTGCCACCAGCCCATACCCTGATCTGTGGGCAACACGGAGATGCCCAAAAACATACACTAGAGTTACAAGGTTGTACCTCCACCATGGCTGCCTTAAGGGCATCCCATAGGTGTTGTTCACCAAAAGGAAAAATGAAGATTTGCACTGCCAGAGGTCCAGTCTGGACATCAGAGGACGTAAAAATCCAGAAAACACACTCAGAGAAGTGGTAGGACAAGGACTGGGAGGCCTTGTCCCTCAAGAAGGCATTTGCAGCATCAAAGCCGTCAGCATAAAAACACTGTTTTCCATTGCTTGGTTTTTGGCTCGTGGTTTTGCTTGTTTTTCTGAAACATTATGAAAAATGTGTTATTTCCTAACTAGGAGAGTCGGGGAAATGTGGCTGTGCATTGCTTTTCTGAATCTTCATGGGAGCCATTACCTTATAAGTGCAAACATGTCCAGCACATACCCTTTTTCTGTCACTTTTCTAATTTTTTGACAAACTATTGAAATTATGGGTGCATAGTTATTGTTAGACCTGTGGAAATGACCTCTTCCTGAACCTGGCATTGTATCTACTTTGCAGAAATATATGCCTTTCCGTGTTCCCATTGAACTTTCCTACCCTCTTCTTCATTCTGTGTAAGCATGTCTTATTAAAACAAAATGGCAAAAATCGCCTATCTCCCACAAAACTGAAGGTACACTTATGAAAAATATGTTTTTCTTTCCACTCAAACTGTTCTTTAAAGTGAAAGAAATGGCAAATTCAGAACTGCAAACCTTTTGTTCCTAGCTCTTACAAGAACAAAACAGTCTTTTTTGTACATAATGTTATTGGCTTTTTCTGAAAAAACACAAAATGTTGTCACTTTTTGATATTTTCTCACACCCCTCTGCCACAAACTAGGAATCCTGGGTGGCCTTATGACCACCTACATGTGGGAAGAAAAGGGTGCAAATCTGACCAGGATATCACTTGTAAAAAAAAAGAGTTACAAGGAACTGAATGCCGACATACCGAAATGTCCAAAAAAAGGGCTCAACACTGGGAGGGAAAACCCTCAGCACTTAACGGGTTACAACTAACTTTAAATCATTACAAAATAAAGCCAGGGTGTGAGAGTGTGACAAAACAGTCTCGAGCAGAGGCCTTCCCACAACTCAAGCCAACCAAATGCCAAGCTTCACAGATGAGGGAAAAAGTCAAAGCTGCAGTGTCACTGCTAATAAACACTGAGCCGAGCAGACATCTTCTACAGTGAAGCCGAACTGACGGTGCCTCCTGGGCACAGCAGCCTCGTAGGCTTAAAGGGGCAATAGGATCGTTTGTCGCAGGGAATGCCACAACGCTGCCTGTCCCTTTCCCTCCTGTCGTTGATAGAGGGACCTGAACCTAAGTGTCTCACATCGCTTGTGAGAGCTTGCGCCAGGGTCAGAGGTAAGGCTCACACGCTGAGCCTCGTGGGCCAGCTGCAAGTGGCTGTTGCCCTTCCAATTAAAGGCTATTACAAAATTACATTTAAAAAAGCAACCGTAACAAGAAATGTAATATGCAATGTAACCACATGAAAATCAATTACTGGCTCCAGCTAGCTAGAAAGAGTACTTATCTGACTGGTCCAGTGAGGACGAGAGGAGGAAGGACTATCTAGATTGGGTTGCATAATATGACACTCGTCCTGATTGGCCAAGCGGTCTACACCCTAAGGCCCAATTCATGGAAAAGTATGCATTTATCCCGCAATGACTGCATGAAGAGAACGACCCTGGTTGACCCGGCGCTCAGTAGTTAGACTATACGCTCAGCATATTCATGGAATCCCTCGCACAAAATGAACCGTGTTCACAAGTCGCGGCCAGAACAGCCCCGACACACCCCCACACAAAGCCAAAACAGCCAGAAATAGCTACATTTGCTTGATCCCTAGACGTGCATACATGCACCTTGTAAAAAGTGCATGTGGTGCCCCGCAAGCAGGCGGGCTACTCGGTGACCCTGTGTAAGGTCCCCTGCAACTGTCACCGGTACCCTGACAACATGCGTAAGATTTATCGTAACTCGGTTATCACTCTGGAAAATCAGCATGCAAACCCCCGTAAACTGTTCCTGCACACCTCTACGCTGTGTACGCACACCCCTAATGCACCCCTAAATCCGACATGCACACTTGCCTCGGAGAGATCGAGGGCTTTGTGTGGGCATTTCACAGGAAAGAGGTCGCACTGTCAGATCCATGAATACTCTTTGTTTTGCGCATTTATGGGCGCGCCATGGACTGCCTGCGTGCTGTCCCTCATAACACCCACTTTTTGGCATGTTGTTCCACGTTTTCTGTGTTCCACCCACAAATCTGCCCTCTGCATAGGCCTCGCCCACACCTTGCGTGGTCTCTCACGCAAGGCACTCGGCCGCTCGCAGAGATGCGCAGAGCATGCTGGTAATCCACGCAAGTCGGCAAAATATCCCACACAGTCGATTCCATGAATTGACGGACGGGATTCTGCATGCATTTTGTCGGGCAAATCTGGTATTTTACCTGCAAATAATTCCATAAATCGGGCCCTTAAGTCTCCATCTTGGGCGGTTTATTTGTATTGTTTTCTTTAACATGTTTTTTGTATCTGAAGAATTTGACATTTTAATGTTTGCTGCTGGTTGAAGTAAAGAAGACTGTAATGTATAATAGGAAATCCAAGATAGTGAAACTGTCTCTCATTGCTACTACACAGTGGAATAAGCAATCTCGAAGAGGAAATCGCTGTGTGTGAGAACATTGCTTCAAGCATGTATATTTCACTGCCTGTTGAATATTTGCTTTTCATCTACAAGTTTTAATTGCCGGAAAACCCGGTCTCTGGGAGACGTACCAAAGAACTCGTTTGCCAGCAAGGGATCAGGAGAGCTTGCCAAATGTGCGTGGGACACCAGAAAACCGTCCTTGATTTTTCCAGCTCGACGTTATTAGCTGGTGTTTGACGAATGAACCTGGGGAATTCCGCGCCACTTCGGAAAAGCTGCTGCTGTGAATGGACACGAGAGCCAGGACTTGATGATGGTGCTGTGGAGCTGAGGGAGACACAGGTGAGGGGGTTTAGTTGATGGACTACGTATGTTTTTTTAACTGACGGCGGGTGAATCTTTGGGAACGGGTATCTGACTGCTCAGTGAATTTCCGTTTACGTCGAGAACAACTCGATTTTTCGAGGTTCTCTCCTCACAGACTTCACAACAGACGACCCAGAAAAGCCCAGTCCCCCGGCCTCACACATTTCAGTGACACGTTCTTGTCCGAGGATGAGGAAAGTGGGATGTACTCCATTGATAACATTAATGCTTTATAACAGTTTCATAAAACAATTACGCTTACAACAAGCGTGTCTGGAACATGGCCCACTGAACACAACATCCAAGTGCCTCGTCCTGCCCCCACTGCGTTCTTCGTCATTCAGTTTTCAAGGCTTTACGGGAAAAAAAGGAGGTTCTTCTGTAGGAAGTTACCTAAAAAGACGCAGTGCAGTGGTGTAAGGGAATTTCAATGAATGAAGTTAGCCAAAATCAAGGAGTGCAGTCGGCATGGACGGGACGCCAAAAGTGGTCCTGGGAATGATTTCCAAAATAGCCACATTGTACACTGTGTTAGCAACACCAACCCCCTCATAGTCGGATTTGGGGGGCAAGAGTTGCCTGTAGACCAGTCCACTGCTGAGTACCATTACTACGGACTGTACTGGAATAAAGTTTTACTGCTAAATGTGATTAGGATTATATCACACATTACCTAAAAGTAAGCCTCTGGTTTTTTGTCATCACGCAGTACTGATGTTTGTTTATTCCCGAAATCCGAATGTTTGAATGTAAAAAAAGAAAAAAAAAATCGAGACACATTAAGATAAAGTGATTTGTGGAAGAGCTCACACATTATTCAATGCATTAGTTCAAGATCAGAAGTTAGATGTTCTAAACAGTCAAGAACCTACTCGAACGTATCACACAATAATTGCAACCCATGTACTTGAAAAAATAAAAAAAGCCTTATAGACCAATGGAGCGGTCACTATCATGGCATAGATGCTCCCCACCCCCAAACAAGGTGGTAATAGACCAAGGTGAAGATGCGCGATTTTAAGAATGGGAAAGGCAATTACAATATTATCTCACAGTGGAGGTTATAAACCGTGCTGTAGCCACTCGCAAAGCTCGGAATGCGGTCAATAACTCATGATACAGCCAGCATTCTTACCGCGCCGACCTCATCTGTCTGCCAATGTTCTGCATCTCCTTAACCCTGATGCCTCCTTTCACATCCTCCCAAAAGGCCCATTCAGCTTCCAGGAATGCTTGTCTCACCTGACTCCATCAGCCGTTCCTTTCACTGGAAAGGCTTCTTTGAGGTGCTAACAGCAGGGTCGACAGCCTTGCCCACTCGAGCAGCCGAGCAATGTTTTCCCAGCGGCCATCTTGCCTTAGTATTCTTTGCATCTCAGACCCTCATTTGTTCCCATTGTGAACGGTTCTCAAAGGTCACAAGCATTGGCAAAGCCAGACGGTTTGGCTTTTGTGTAGGCATGAGATAGGCATTTACCAACTACAGACATGATGGTACTACCAGATCATGAGATGTAAATAGCTGTACACTGGTGTGAATACCGGGCATATGAGAGCAGTGCTTAGCAATTGCTGTCTAACAGCTACACACAAGCCAAAACTGTTGAATTTGGCAGTGCTTGTTTTTGAGAGGACGTCATTGTGTGCAAAGAACACATATAAATCAATTGTGTGACGTCGTACGTTGTTAAGACATTTTTATTACAGCAGTAGTGTTTTTAAATCAGGCATTTAGCCATTATCAATTAGCAGACTGCTTAAAAACAGGCACAAGTGTTGCTGCTTGATAGAGCTAGCTCAAAGAGATCCCAAGAGGATGTGTTTGTGGCAGGCAAGGGGCAAGTTGTTGGTGCAAATTGACAAGTGCAGTGAATGGGTGGGTAAATAACCAAACAACACCCAAAAGTAATGTTTCCGTCCTAACATGTAATTTTCCCTCTAACTGTACTCCAATACACTCGTTTTGGCATGTACACTTAAGTGCTGTCTAATAGTCAAACTAAAACAGAGAGTGTCAGTGTACTGTGCTAATAGACTTCTACAATACCTAATCCCCCACACTAGCGTGAGATGGGGGTTTAGATTCTATTAAAGACAAGGAGGCGAATATTATGCATTAGCTTTCTTTACTCTGACACAGCAGCAAAGAAAATAACATTTTTATAAAGCTTTTCTGAAAATAACATTTTATAAAACTTTTCTAAAAATGTATAACAACATTTCAACCAATCACATTTAAAATGTCCCATTCCAAGATGGCAGACAGGTCATGCCCCCCTGGGAGCCAATGGGCATACAGCCAAGTCCATAAATGTCCCTGTGTCCAATAACAAATCCTCTTTCTGACGCTGTCCTTAAGATATGTTACTGTAGCCATCCTTCACACAATTCCACGAACGATGAATCCATGTAACAGAAGAACTTGAAACTCCTCAACAGAACCAGAACTGATCTCCTTAAAGCAGGACCTCTCACCCGAAATCTGAAACAACCAGAACACAATTAGGGTGGGTGGGAGGGATAATATTCGCCTCCTTGTCTTTAATAGAATCTAAACCCCCATCTCACGCTAGTGTGGGGGATTAGGTATTCTATGGCAAGACAGGAGGCTCCTATTATGCAAGTTCAAAGCCCTTGCAGAACATTAACCGCTACATGAGCAATGCGTTTATGATAAAACGTTTTGAAAGTTGACTCTCTTGCCCAATCAGCTGCTTTAAGGATCTGTTCTAGGCTGCCCCCCAAAAAGGCGGCTTTAGAGGCCATAGCACCCCTGACAGAATGGGGACCAAAAGAGGAAGTGTAACTCCCGCCTCCCGCATGACCCATTTAACCCATCTGGCCAAAGTGGAAGGGGATACCGGTTTATAGGGCTTCCTATAGGAAATCAGCAGCTGAGAGGTATTAGGAGGTCGCAGACTCTCAGTTTTTAACTCAAAACATTTTAAACATGCTACAACACACAATTTATTGTTTTCAGGGAAGGCTGGATAAGATATGGAGGAAGTCATGCACTTTGTTCTTCGTGAAAAAAAAAGGTAACTCCCTGAGGGGTAAACATTTTATTATCCACATCTAAAGCTCTGATATCGGACACTCTCTTAATAGACACTAGGCATAACAACATTGCTAGCTTGGAAAAAAGTTGTTGCAAAGACAGATCTTCATTAGGAGGCCAGGCTCCAAAGAGGTCCAATACTAAGTTAACATCCCAAAGAACTGAATACTTAGGCTTTGGAGGGATTTTAATACGAATAGACTTGAGAGCTCTACGCACCAGGAAGTGTCTACCCACTGGTTCCCCTTTTACCAACAGGTGACCTGCTGAGATAGCCGACCTGAAACCATTAATGGTTCTGTAAGCTTTTCCCTCTTTAAACAAACCCACTAGGAAATTAACCACCTCTACAGGAGGGGCAGAAATGGGATTGAGGTGCCCAACCACACACCAGCTAGACCAGCGGTTCCACGCTGAAGAGTATCCCAATTTAGTAGAGGGGGCCCAGGAGTCTCTGATGACTGACATAGAGTCCTGCGAAAGGCCTCGGAAGCACCAGGAAGCGCTGAAATCTTCCATGCCATAAGGGAGAGGTGCCCCTGAAGGACCAACTCGTGAGGAAAACCTCCCGGGTTCGTTAGTAACTGAGGATGAAAGGGAAGAAGACGAGGAATGTCTACTGATAGCTCTAGGAGAGCCGGAAACCAAATCTGGGAAGGCCAAAAGGGGGTTAGAATCACTAACGTGACCTCTTGCCTGCGTACTTGAACCAATACTCTGGCTATCATCGCAAAGGGAGGGAAGGCATAAAGCCTCTGACCTGACCAATCCTGAAGAAAGGCATCGGTAGCTAGAGTGCCAGGATCTGGTCTCCAACTGAAGAACCTGTGCACCTGACAGTTTAGCCTCGAGGCAAACAGATCTACTGAAAACGGACCCCAAAGGCATTGTATCTTGGCAAAGAGGTCCCTGTGTAACATCCAATCGCTCCTGTCTTGGAGGTGTCTGGAGTTCCAATCTGCTACTTCGTTGCTGACGCCCGGAAGGTACTCCGCTTTTAATACAATATTGCGGTCCAGACAGAAATGCCAAAACTGCCTCGCCAGATCCGCTAGGACCTTGGACCTGGTTCCCCCCAGACGATTGACATATCTCACTGCTAAGACATTGTCCATGCGTAGGAGCACACAACAATTCCCCTGATCTTTGAGGAAACTGCGGACTGCAAAGGACCCCGCCAACAATTCCAGACAATTGATATGGAGATCCCTCTCTACCTCTGACCATTTTCCTCCCGTGGAGACCTGGCCTAACCTGGCTCCCCAACTGCTCTGCTGGCATCTGATTCCAGAACTACATCCGGGGAGGGACCAAAAATTGCTTTCCCATTCCATGCCTCCATGTGTTTGAGCCACCAAAGGAGTTCCAACCTGGCCTCCGGGGAGAGCTCCACCATTTGAGAGTAAGAGAGACATCTGCGTAGATGTCGGGCCTTCAGACCCTGCAGTGCTCTGTAATGAAGAGGGGCCGGGAAAATTGCTTGGATAGACGCAGACAACATCCCCACTATCCTGGCTAATAACCTGAGAGAGATATTTTCCCTCTTGAGGATACTTCGGATCTCCTTCTTTATCTTGGACAGTCTGCTGTCTGGGAGGAGAAGGATGCAACCTTTTGAATCTATATCGAAGCCTAGAAACTGGATACATTGCGTAGGCTGCAATATGGATTTTTTGGCATTTATCACAAACCCCAGGCTCTGAAGAAGAGTTACTGTGAACTTCAGATGAGAGAGCAAAACCTGAGCGTCCTGGGCTAACAGGAGCATGTCGTCTAGATAAATAATTATCCTTATCCCCTTGGACCTGAGAAGAGCCATCACAGGCCTCATCAACTTGGTGAAGCACCATGGGGCCGAGGACAGACCGAACGGGAGGGATGCAAATTGCCAAACCTGACCCCCCCACTGAAACTGGAGGAACTCCTGGTGTGGAGGGAACACGGGAACCACTAAGTAAGCATCCTTGAGGTCCAACTTCACCATCCAATCCGCTGGAAGGAGGGTGTCCCTGAGGAGGTGAATTCCCTCCATCTTGAAGTGGTGGTAAACTACAAAGGAATTGAGAGCTTTTAAATTTATCACTGGGCGGAACCCCTGCTCCGGTTTTGGGACTAGAAATATGGTACTCAGAAACTGGGATGCCCTGTAAGAGGCTGGTACCACCACTCCCTTGGAGATGAGGTCCTTGACCTCCACATCTATCAGCGACTGCTTTATTCTGTCCAGAACCAAAGGGGCGGGAACTGACAACTGGCAAGGAGGGGAGTAAAACTCTATGCGATAACCTTGGACTGTCTGCAACACCCAGGGGTCCGATGTGAGGGATTCCCACTGTGGGAGAAACCTGGCCAACCTGCCTCCCATACCTTTGAGGGAAAAAACATTTAACACTCGGGAAAATACCTGATGCTCCTCTGGACCTCCTGGTACCTCTGCCACCACGTCCTCTCCAACCCGAATTCTGTTGCGGGAAGAATTGGGTGTATGCACCTCGAGCAGAGGATGGATTCTGGGCGCCTCGTGAGGCAAACTGACGGGGGCGGGAATGGCCCTGGGAAAAGCGGCCGGAAAAGCGGGCTCTACCTCGTCCGGCCCTGGGGAAAACCTTTTGCGTGAAGACCTTCTTTATATTGGTCTGGGCCTTATCCAAGGCTGTGAATGTATGGACATACGCAGACAGATCCTTAAGAAAACTCTCACCAAACAAATTCCCCTGAGCGGAAGGGCCCGCTTCCCTCTCTGACATATCCGCCAGCTTTGAGTCCAGTCTCATTAGAAGAGACTTGCGCCTTTCCTTTGATATAGCCGCATTGGCGTTGCCGAGCAGGCAAACAGTCCTTTGTATCCAACCCCTTAACATGTTTACATCAACAGGGGAGTTGGAGGCCGCCGCCTCCTCCGCCATCTCAAAAATCTGAGTGACAGGACCCAGAACATCTAAGAGCTTGTCCTGACAGCTGCGCCAGGCCTTGTCCACCCCCTTCCTGGGGTCTTTGCCCTTCTGAGTCAAGAACACAGCCATGGGTTGATCAATATCCGGAGTACACGCCACCTTGTCCTGCAGGACTGGCCTAGGGCATTCTGATCGTAGCTTGCTCCTGTCCCCTTTAGGTAGCGGGCGCCTAACCCAATACTCTAAGAACGAGGCAATCTCTTGAGAGGGTTGCCACTCTGCTGACCTGGGATGCAAAATGAGGGCCGGGTCAAAAAAGGGGACCCCATTAATGTCTAATACAGGACCCTCCTGTGTGGGAACGGGAGCCACCTTCCTCTTACGCCTCTTAGGGGGCGAATCAGAGTCCTCAGAAGAGTCTGAGGAAGAAACAGGTATAGGGGATATTTGCGCAGGGAGATGGGCATAAGAAGGCCAAGGGGTTGAGGAAAGTGGTTGAGACTCATCCCTCTTGCGCTTTTGGGCTCTACCAGGGGAAGAGTCAGGGGAAGAGACTGGGCGAGGACTGAGTTGTCCCGAAATATGCTTAGTTTTTCCCGTACACTTTTTTGGGGCTTGGGGCTGTACAGAGGGGCCAGCACTCTGGGAAGGGTGAAAATCCGCTATGCGGTTTATTAGCCTGTCAAATGCCGAAGCCAATGTATTATTAAGGCCAGACAAGGCTGAATCAATGGATGACTGGATAGCCTGCTCCACTGTAGGCGGTCTATTCGCCTGGACCCCCCCATTATCTGTTTTCTTGGAAGGGCGCACCTGAGTACAGGCCTCAGCTGAAGCAGGGACAACATTATTATTTCCCATTCCAGACTTATCCATCATTGGTCACCACAGAAGTGTAAAAACTTCCAATCAATGCAGCCGAGCAGGCTGTGTGCTAAAAGCCCCAAATTAGCCGAGCAGGCTTAAACAAAGGAAAGAAATACCACAACTGGGTGAAAACTGGTGACAGCCGAGCAGGCTAATACACACCCGAGCAGGGTGAAAAGAGGAGTGGGAGCAGCCGAGCAGGCTGAGCACAAAAGGATCACAGAATAAAATAAGGGAAACAGAAAAAATAAATATGAAATCTAAACCACTCCTTTTACGGTGCAATGAATTAATGAAATGCTTCCACCGTGACACAACCCAGGCACAAACAGGCAGGCCTAGCCTGAGAGCCTTCTATGATATGCGAGCAGCTATATAAACAAACACGCACTGAGGCCCTCATTACGACCCTGGCGGAAAGTGACTGACCGGACCGCCACAGCGTAAATAGCGTTTCCGCCATTGCACGATGGAGCAAACTGCGGCTCATTCCGACCCATCGGGCACGAGCACCACGCCATGGCGGAAGTGCAAAGTCCGCGATGGCGGAAATGACCCCAAAACGGCCCACACCGCCGCCGTACGGCGCCCTAGGTGCAATACCGCCACCCATCATAGCGGACACCGCAGTGAGCGCCAACCGGAAAGTACGGTGACCGTAAATATACGGAAACGGAAGCAAAAACATGGCCCCGGAACGGGAAACAACACCCCGTACACCTATAAAACCACAAAATACACACAACCACTAAAAACACCACCCTGAGACACATCCCAACCCGTCATCCACCCCAGTGAAACCAAGAAAAATGGGAAAAGTAGCGAAGAAAGCGTGCGACCGCAAGCGGCAGGTCCACTTCTCCCGTGAGGAACTCACCGTGCTTACAGAGACCCTCCAGGAGAATGCCGCCGCCGTCTTCTCCACGCAAATGACCAGGACGGCACTTGCGAACAAGAAGGTCATATGGGCCCTGGTGGCACAGCGGGTAAGTGCGGTGGGGACCGCACCCCGCAACCCACAGCAATGCAGGAAGCGGTGGGACGACCTGCGGATACGCGTCCGTAGCATACTTTCTGCCAACCGCAACATTGCCACAGCCACCGGGTTAGGATCGGAGTCACCCATCAAGTTGACCCCCTGGGAAGAAATCTGTGCCTCCACCATTGGAATGGAGAGCATAGAGGGAGTCGGAGGGATGGAGAAAGGAGTGCAGACATCCGGAGAATCAGGTAGGTGGCCCAAATAAAACCATGCCAAATCCACAATGTCCAAGCATGTGACTCACATGTGTCCACATAGCGCAACAGCAACACGGCCAGGAGAACATCCACACACATTGGCCTGATAGCGCACTTTAAAACTCACAATAAATACATAAATAAGTAAAAACCCCAAAAACACCCACTACACGTGCAGCAGGCACACCCTAACTGCAGGCTGCCAAACAACTGCACCCTCACTCCACACACAAATGAAACCACCCCCAAGGCCCCGACCCAAATCACCCTCAGGTACCACCCCAATGCATGTGATACATTGCCATTCCAATTCCCACAGACCCATTAATAACGCTCGCCCTCCTTTACTCCACCACAGGGTCCGATCAAAACGACGAGCTCCAGGACACCCCTACCAGCACACCTGCAAAGAGGGCCAAGACCGACGGCCAAAGACCCTCCACCTCAGCTGCACGCATCAAGACACGGCAGCAGCACATATCAAGTGGCAGCACACAGGAGGGAACATCAACAGGCACCCCAGCAGCCAGCATGCCCACAACAGCACCACCACAGGTCCCCCCAATGGATGCCACAGAAGGTACTGCCTCTGGTGGCAGCAGCACCATAGGTGACACCCCATTAATGGCAGCATGCTCCGACACAGAAGACGGGGATGCCGAAGTCAGATCCATCCATGACCTGTCCCAATCCCCCTGTCTGTTCCATCCCGTACACCATGAGGATACCACGCAGGGGCACCCACAAGACGACGACTGGCCATCCCCCACAAGCCCTGTGGCAGGGCAACATGAGGCGAACAGCCCCTCTGTCACACCACCGCAAATGGCCATGGCCCAGCAGAGGCAACAGTCCCTCGACCAGTTAATCGTGCAACAGCAGCAACTGGCCACGCTCCTCAAGGACCATGCCGATGGATGTGGGGGCACTAAGGCAGACATAGAAACATCCACTGAGACACTTAGGGCACAAATGGAGAGTAGCACCGAGAGCCTGAGAGTCCAAATGGAGAGAAGCACCGAGAGCCTGAGGGGGGAACTGCATGCGACGTCCAAAGACGTATGTGCCGAACTTGCCGCAGTGCGCCGTGTGCTCACTGAGCTCTCACAAACCCTTAGGGACATGCATGGACGTGAGCAGGCAGAGACAGCATCCGTTGCAAGTTCCGTCCAGGGCAGCCCCCAACGTAGATCTGGGAGGAACCTGCGCTCCACAGGCAGGGGTGCCCCTGATACCCGCAGAGGGGGCTTGCAATAGCGACTGCCCACTGACAATGAGCATCTTTGGACACTGGTTTCGGGGGGGAGGTAGGAGGGTGGAGGGGGTGTGTTGGGCTCACTTGGGTGGCGGGTCGATAGGGTGTTCAACATGGTATCACATATGCCATAAACAATGCACGATCAAACAATGAGATGTGTGGACAATGATCTTTGTGTACTAGGCCATCATAGGCGTACAGTCCATATTGTGCATGTACCAGACACACACAGTGCCACGTGTCCCGTGTCCATGTATCAGCCACCAGGCGTGAGTGCTAGAAGCATGCATCTATGAGATGCTGACGAATCTCACGGCCCTCCTGTGCCTCGCAGACTCCTTGAGGTGCTGCCACATCCCCACCCTCATCATGACCATCTTCAGGTGCTTACAGTTCTGCGTCAGGGGGCATGGGCACATTTCTACGTACGCACATGTTGTGGAGCATGACACATGCCATCACCATCTTTGCAACCTTCTCATGGCGGTACAGGAGTGCCCCGCCAGACCTGCTGAGGCAGCGGAAACGAGTCTTCAGTAGGCCGAATGCCTGTTCAATGACTACACGGGTACGTGAGTGGGCATGGTTGTAGTCCTCCTCATGCTGGTCCCGTGGGTTCCGGACTGGTGTGAGGAGCCATCTCTTCAGTGGATATCCGGCATCACCTGTATGTGGACGATAAACGAATTATGTGGAATGCCATTGCTACGTACGCACCCCCCCCCTTCCTGCCAGGTCATTGCCGCATCACATACCCCACATCATCATGCATGAAATGAGACTCACCGAGTAGCCAGGATCTGTTCCCTGCATGTCGCTCCATGTAGCGTGGTATTGTAGAGTTCCTCATGACCATAGAATCATGGGTTGATCCAGGGAATCGGGCACAACAATGTGTAATGATCCTGTTGGAGTCACACACCATTTGTACATTCAGTGAATGAAATTGTTTCCGGTTGCGGTACTGGGCCTCCATGGCATGTGGGATGACCAATTCCACATGGGTGCAGTCGATGGCACCAATGCAACCCGGTATGCCGCCAAGTGCATGGAATCCCACTTTTGTGTTGGTTATTTCCTGCTCCGAGCGTGGTAGGGAGATGTAGTCGTCTGCGTGCTGCAGGAGGGCATCGAGCACTTGCAATAGTGTCCGTGAGAACAGTGGCTGAGAAATGCCATGCAACTGTCCGACTGTGTGCTGGTAGGTGCCTGTGGCCAGGAAGTGTAGTACAGACACCACCTTCAGTAGGGGTGGGATGGCGGTTGGGCTATCTATCATGCTGACAAGCTCAGCCTGTGTCATGTCCACAATGGCGGCTATGGTGTCCCGGTCCAAACGGTAGAGGGTGTGGATCTGCTCATCAGTGAGGTTGAACGGATGTGCTCGGAGGCGTGGGATTGCGGGCTGCCTGCGTGGTGGTAGTGGCTGTGCTGGCGGCCCTTGCTGGCCCTGCCTTGCCCTCCTCCTCCTCCTGCGTCTCCTCCGTGCGGCCGGTTGTAGTTGGTGTTCGTCTTCTTCTTGGAGTTGGAGTACTTGCAGTGCTATCAGGTCCCCCAGGGCCAACATCGCGAGTCCTGCCGGTAGCATTTCGGAGTGGGTGTGGTTGTGGGAGGAGACTGGGTGTGCAATTCATGTGTTTTCAGGCTGTATGGCCTCCACCTGTGGTGATTCATTCCACCTGTGCAAGCTGCTCTCCCCTTTGGGCGAGCACGTCCCGCACACAACGCTGCAATTCGGGGAATGGCATCTTGCTATTACAATCATGTATTAGTACCCGATGGCCGTGTAACATTGGTTGATATGTTCATTCGGCTATGGTCCCATTGTTTCACATGCATTCTTTGCAGTCGCGAACAGACTTGTGAAGGGTCAGTGGAACGTAGTACTCGAGTAACGGTGGACCCTCATGCATCACTGTACCGGGGTTCCCCGACGGGCGGGGCCTCCCATTTGTGAGTGAAGGCAGTTGCCATTTTCACACACAGCCGCACTAGATGGATTAATTTGTGATTTCAAGCGGCCACAGATGCCTTTTCGACGTGATGTTGCAAATGAGGAATTCGAAGGGCGGCGCTTTCGGTCTTCAGCTAGCGGCGAGGAGATGCCCACAGGTCTGACTGCAAATATAACGTTCTATTGTTCTGTGTCCTTGGGACAGGGGCCATGGCGAGGATGCAATGATTGATATGAATAGTTTGGGATGCGCAATTGCGAAGTGGATGATGAGGCCGGACGTTCCCAAATACATGTTACTTCACAACACTGGAATTACGGGCTGGGGCACAGTGGATTTTGCAGGCTGCATAACGCACAGACTCAATGGAATTCTCACATGTTATGTGAGTATGGAAACAGGCGTTCTCATTACGGGATGAGGGAATGATGAATGGATGCATGGACAGATGATTTGATACAGAGTTTGCCATGTACAGGGCTTCTTGGAATCTGTCCGCCTCCCCTGCGCTATGTGATGCAGGGCTGCCATAGTGGGACCATCGTCTATCTGGCCTTGTTGGGCCCTCCCTGTCTCGACGCGCCTTCAGACACTTGTGTCCATGCACGTTACCAATCCCATCTGATGGATTCTGTTTTCACAGACGCATGCACAGGTACACTCGTTTGTGATGGTGTTTTCGCCTCGATATGGATAGTTATGAGTCGCAAGTGGTTTTGGGGTGGTGATGATCCTTTGGAGTGGGCTAGCATGCATATGGCTGTGGATCTAGTGTGATCATTGAAGTGAGTTGTTCGAATGTAGTTCTGATGGCCATTCTATTCTTTTTCTTTTCTTTTGGTTGACAGGTATCTCCTCCCCTTTTGCCACTGCCATCTGTATGCCACTCCTGCAGATGGGTTTTACTCCCGACACCTGCTGCTTCGTGTTAATCAGTGGAGCAGCATTACGATCTTATGGGACGATCGGCAATGGGCCACATGCCCTTACGCAGTACTAGTGGCTCGGTGCAACATTTCGGCCTTTCAGCTGGACTAGTGCCTCCCTATTGGGACGGCCCTGCGGTTCTAGGCGCTTCCATGTTGCCTTTTCGTACGAGAATGTAGCCCCTGTGTACCATGAAGGAACAGGGCGTCACACAAGAAGTAGCTGGTCATTTATTGCGGATGCAGCCCACAATGGTGAAATGTGTTTTGGAGTTCATGGCCTAATGGCTGTGTGGGCTTGGTGAATTTGTTGTGCATTAAATTTCTATTCTGATATGGGCCGTGTAGCGTTCTTCTTTGCAAGTGATGTGGCATATTCCTATTTGGGGAGCGATGTATTGTGAGGAGATCTGCATTGGGTTCCAGCTTCGGAGTATAGTTGCGTGGTACTGTGCTGGGCGCGTTTGCCTACGGAGCCCAGTGAGGTCAGGGATGAGGGCTGCCAATATGACTGTTTGAATGATGTCATGCTCAGGGGCGGGGGATTAGGTTTTGTGTGACAGATGCCGGTCAGCCAGGTGGATTGGTGGAATGATGTGATTTTCGGAATATTGCTGGTCACAGGTGCCTGTGTTTGCGTGCGTTTCTTGGTGGGAGACTGAGGTCCTGTCCATTGGTATAGCTTCTGTATTCGTGCCATCTGTGCCCTGCAGCTCCCATTGGCCCCTCTTGTGATTCTTTTGTTCGTTGGCATGCATGGGTGACTTGTACATTTCACTGGTTGCATTGTGACTTCGTTGCACCTACGGGGAGTTGTACTATGTGGCCAGGGAGCGGTGTACAGGCACTCAGTGGGGCCGTTTACGGTTGATTCGCGATGCCGTACTTCTCACCATGGCGGAATGGTACTTTCCGCCGTGCTTGATGGCGTTAAGTACATGTCCGCTAGGGTCGGAATTCGCGTACCGTTGCGCCATGGTGCTAATTACGGTTTGGCATGGCGCGCGCGCGCGTACTTGGTGCAGTTAGCGTTGGCGTTCACTACGGTGTCGCTAATGGCATCGTACTTTACGGTGACGGGTCGTAATCGCACCGAGCGCTTTTCGATGGCGGTATTGCATTTCCGCCATCGTTTTTCGATTTCCGCCAGGGTCGTAATGAGGCCCTGAGTGTGAAACAAAAAGCCAGAATGCAGTGAACCGTGTCAGGAAGAGGCCAAGCTTCTGCAAACAAACAGTATGAGTCATGGGCCCTGCTGCCAGAAAGAGCGCGAACTCTGTGAAAGGCCCGGCTAGTGAATGAAACACTCTCATATGAGGGAGAGTTTCACAAATGCAAGAAATTGCAACAAAATGAAAGGCGCGCGAACGCCCTTGTAAAGCAATTAGGAACAAAGAACAGTTTAAATAGCAGGCGCCGCTCCACACGGAGCGGCGTTACAAAGTAACAACTTCACAAGGAAATTCCTCCTGACTGGAGGAAAAACGTTCGAACAAACACGCAACCTTTAAAGCAAATGAAATGACAATTTCTTATGCTAATGGTTTACAAAAACACTCATATGAATTGAAATAACACCATAAACTCGATATAAATGCACAATAAGGCACGAGCTAGAGAGAGTAACTTAGCTGTGTCAATGAGCAGCAAAGAAAGAGGATTTGTTATTGGACACAGGGACATTTATGGACTTGGCTGTATGCCCATTGGCTCCCAGGGGGGCATGACCTGTCCGCCATCTTGGAATGGGACATTTTAAATGTGATTGGTTGAAATGTTGTTATACATTTTTAGAAAAGTTTTATAAAATGTTATTTTCAGAAAAGCTTTATAAAAATGTTATTTTCTTTGCTGCTGTGTCAGAGTAAAGAAAGCTAATGCATAATAGGAGCCTCCTGTCTTGCCATAGAATTCCTTTTCCTAACTTTTTCCAGAAGATGACAACCCTTTCGGCTTAACATTTTATTTTAATTTTGTTTTATTGTTTAAAGCACAGATCTAGCTTGGGCAATGTTTGCATAGTTATCCTTTGGGCTGGCAAATTTTAACAGTAGCTCAGTACTGTGAGTAGCGTTCACTGTATCTGCTGGGATTAGTCCATGGTCAGGTGCTCTTGAAAAAAACACGCTTTGATAGATTTTCGAAATTGGAGAATTGTGGGGGCATTCCGAGCTGATACCGCGATTGAGTTCCAGAGGGTGGGTGCGTGGCAAGAGAAGGATTGTTTGTGGGTCCTCTCATTGCGGACTAGTCTTGAAGTCTTTAAAGTAATAACCCCTCCTAAGTACTATAAAGATTTTTCACACATTGGGTTTCATTATAAGCATGGTGGTAACAGTTAAACCATGCAGTATTTGATATACCTCCACCTCCTTCTTTTAAAGCCCCACCTAATTATGAGTTGCACTTGCATGTGATATGCATGGCATGGAATACAACGAAACGACTGGATGAGGTAAACAACTTATATTAACCCACATAATACCTTTTGTGTGTAGTATCAGAGGTGCCCTGCTCTTTAGTGGCTGCCTGTTAGGCAGAATTACATGCAGTACCCTTTGGGAACACAACACACTATTAAGACAACAAGTGACAGTACAATTTCACATTTGGTACAAGCCTGTACTACACAGTTAAAGTGGTAGCAGTAGCAGAGCAGCCAGACTTATCTCAAGGTTAAGTGAGCAGCATCAAATAGTTACACAAAGGACAGCAATTACTATGATTCAGGCAAACACTGACCCAAAGGTTTTCAAGTAAAAGAGTATACATTTATTTCACTCTTCAGATGTATAACAGTTCACTCTTCTAAGCAGTTTAAAAATCACACTCATAATACACCACACAACTTCCTTTAAATTCCAGACAAGTTAAGCTCATAAAATGAAGTGGGAGCAAAATGGCACTCCAGCAATTTAAAAGGGAGGGAAAGACAGAAGTTAATAGAAATTAAATCACACCAACAAGTGAGTACTCAGGGCAATCGAACAAGAGAGACTACAAGGTTAAAATTAGATAGAAAAGGCTTAGGGCCAAAGTCAATGGTTCAAAAGTCTTTTGCTCAAGATAATACAGTTCAGTGTAGTTTGCGGTAAAGTTTGTGGCACAGTTTCCGGACGAGGTTGGTTGGTAGAAAAGTTAGTTCAAAGAGAAGAGAAGGAGAAGCCCTCGGATTGGAGAAAGATTTCAAACACTTTTACCGCGGCTGAACGAAACGCACAACCGGATTTGCACAGTACCTTAAAACAGAGAGGGAGCTGTAGCTGAGGTAGAAGTTCCTGGTAGTTCCTGCAGGCTCACGGTTCCTGAAGCGACACTCGGACTGATCAGAAGTAGGAAGACTGGAGGGTCCTGCACTACCCAGGGAAGAAATCAGCAGCAGAGCAAAGCAACAAATAAAAGGTGCGCTCCTTAAAACCCAAGCAGGGTCCGACCTTCCTGGCGATCCGGCCCACTGTAGCTCTGTACACTGAATTCGAGCAGAGGAGGAGTCCTGGCTTGCAGTTTGGGTGAACTGGTTGGTCCCATCAGCTCAAGGAAAGAAGTTTCCTGGAGGATCGTCTCTGTCGTTGGATTCTGGAGATTCAGACCTGCAGCAGGGCTTCACCGGGTGGTTCAGTCGTTGTAGGGGTCCTTTTCTTCCAGTTCCTCATTGGTTCTTTTGTTCCAGTGGCGACTCTGTTCTTCCGGTCCAAGAGACCTGCTTTTTATGCCGTTTTCCCCCCATTCATACAGCCTGGCTGTCAATCACACAGCAGGGTGGCTGACCTGGCAAGGCCAGTCCCCTTAGCCAATCAGACAAGAGTGCGGCTTGGGTTGCCAAGGGAACCCAGGGCAGGGGTCCTAAAACCCCTCCCTCACATCTGCCTACCCAGACTCTGAGGCGCCTAAAGGAGGGCTTCTGTGTGGAAGCCCGCATAAAGGCGCTGAACAAAGGGACCAAACCTGGTTTGGCGCGCAGAGTAAAACACAAGAAAGACATTTAAAAAAAGAAATGGCAAATAAACCCAGCCGGAACCGTAATAAAACATATATGGTCAAGCGTGTTTATGTTTGAGGCTAATATAATAGCCTAAAACAGTACCACGTTTATATAAGATAATCGTGGTAGAGAAAATAGGGTAGATATCACTGCCACCAGCCAAGTCTTAGTGTAAAGGGAGCAAAACAATGTCCCAAGAGGCACAGACAAAAAGGGATAAGAATTAACCCTTTCCAATACTCCATGTAAGATGGGGTGTATTGGGTCTGTGGTTTAAAGTGACTAAATAAAGTTAATGGCAACTTTATCTTTTCTGGGGGACAGTAGTCAGCCCCAGAAAATAGAGTCAGGGGGAAGTCTTAAAGACAACCCTGTGTCACTGCACTGAAGGTGCTGTGTAACACACATGAAAAATATGGTGGCATGGAGTAGGTGAGGCTCCAGTGCCCAAGATCACACAAAAAGTAAAAACACACATAGCAAAACACATGTAATAGTGGGGAAAAAGGCTCACACTCTTACCAGGTGAAAAAAATAAATCCTAGAAATCCAGCAAAGCTGCTGAGGGACTCAGTAGGTAAGGGAAATCAACCATTTATGAGAATTCTCCCTAACACTCGCCTCCCACCAGACTAAGGGACAGGAGAATTTAATCCACTCCTGGGTGAATCTCTACCTCTAGTCAGTTAAAAACATCCTATAGAGACCATCAGCATTTTGGTGGTGACATCCTGCTCTGTGCTCAATGGTAAAATCAAACCGTTGCAGGCAGATTGAACATCTTAGAAGTTTTGGGTTTTCTCCTTTCATTTGCATTCACCATCTCAAGAGTTGGTGGTCAGTTTGAATCACAAAAGTAGATCCATACAAGTATGGTTGAAACTTCTTTAAACTCCACACAATGGCAAAGCATTCACTCTCTATGGTTGTCCACTTTGTTTCTGGTTCCTTCAGTTTCCAACTGATGAAGCAAATGGGTTGTTCCCTACCTTTCTCATCCAGTTGACTAAGGACTGCACCTATACCTATATTGGAGGCATATGTCTGCACAATGAAGGGTTGGTGGTAATCAGGAGCTTTTAGGACTGGAGATTGATAAAGGGCTTTCTTCTGACTTTCAAAGGCTTGAGTGCACTCCTCATTCCAGCTAACCTTTTTAGGGAACTTTGGAGAGGAGACTACATTCAAGGGAGAAGCTATGGTCCCATAGTTCTCTATGAAATTCCTGTAGTACCCAGTGAGACCTAGGAAAGCTCTCACTTGGGTTTGAGTAGTAGGGGTGGCCCAGTTTTGCACAGCTTGTACTTTGCTACGCAATGGCCTTATCTCACCTTCTCCTACCTCATGACCAACATAGACCACTTTACTCTGACCAATTTGACATTTAGTTGCCTTTATGGTCAAATGAGCCTGCTGAATAGTCTGCAAAACATATCCTAGGTGGTCAATATGTTCTTTCCATGTAGGGCTGAAGACTGCAATGCCATCCAAGTATGCCATGCAGAAGTCCTCATCCCATTCAGAACTGCAGGTGCATTCTTTAGTCCAAAAGCATAACCTTAAACTGGTAGAGCCCTGCTGGGGTAGAAAATGCAGTTTTCTCCTTGGGATGGTCTGTCAGTGCTATTTGCCAATAGCCTGAGGTTAGGTCAAATGTACTGAGGTACTTGGCTGAACCAAGCCTATCCACCAGCTCATCTGTCCTGGGCAAAGGATGGGCATCAGTCTTTGTGACTGCATTTAGACCTCTATAGTCCACACAGAATCTGAACTCCTTGGATCCTGCCTTTGGTACTAGAACAACAGGACTAGACCATGGACTTGTAGAGGGCTCTATAACCCCCGAGATCAAGCATCTTGTTGACCTCTCCTTTGATGTGGGATCTCACATGTTCTGACATTCTGTAACCTCTGCTTTTTACAGGTATACAGTCACCAGTGAGAATATCATGCTGGCCCCAAGGGGTCAAGCCTGGTGATAGTGAAAACAGGGAGGCAAACTGATTCAACAGAGCTTTGCACTCCTTCTGTTGTTCAGAAGTCAGTTGGGAAGAGAGATTAACTCCTTCTATCTGTTCATATAAAGGTTAGCCTCTGAGAAGGTCAGGTAGAGGTTCACTCTCCTCTTCCTCTTGAGCTGAAGCTAGAAGCAAACTTCCTACTTCAGGTCTCGAGACATAAGCCTTTAAACGGTTGGTGTGAAAGACTCTGGGAGCCTCCTTAGGTCTGCCTAAATCCACCAGATAGTTCACCTCTCCAAGTTTGCCCACAACCTTGAAGGGTCCTATCCACTTGCCCTGCAAGGCCCTCTGCCTTGTTGGCACCATAACTATTACAAGCTGGTCTTGAGAAAACTCAACTATGCTGGCCTTCTGGTCATGCCAATGTTTGACCAGAGCCCGATCTGCTTTTATGTTACTGCTTGCTTCTGCCATCATGTGTGACATTCTCCTCCGGAGACCTATCACATAGTCAGTCACTCTGACTGGCTTGGGGGAAGGAGCACTCTCCAACCCCTCCTTGATCAGGGCCAATGGACCTCTGACTGGATGACCGTAGAGAAGTTCAAAGGGACTGTAACCAACTCCCTCCTGAGGGACTTCTCTATATGCAAAGAGAAGGCATGATAGTAGAAGGCCCCACATGTTCTTAAGGGGTTCCTCTAAAGCACCTATCATGCTCTTCATAGCACGATTAAACCTCTCTACCAGTCCATTTGTCTGTGGATGGTAGGCTGTAGAGAACTTGTAAGTGACACCACCGTTTTTCCACATGGCGTGCATGTAGTGGGACATAAAATTGGATCCCCTGTCGGATATCACTTCCTTAGGAAACCCTACTCTTGTAAAAATACCAGGTAGAGCCTTAGCCACAGCCTGAGCTGTAACGGTTCTCATAGGTGTGGCTTCTGAGTATCTTCTAGCATGGTCTACTACAACCAGGATAAACCTGTTCCCTGATGATGTGGGAGGGTCAAAGGGACCAACAATGTCAATGCCCACCCTCTCAAAAGGAACTCCCACCACTGGGAGAGGCACCAGGGGAGCCACATTCCTGGCTCCACTCTTGCCAGAGGTTTGGCAAGTGTGACAACTCCTACAGAATTTGTCAACTTCTGAACCCATCTTTGGCCAGTAGAAGTAGAGAGAGAGCCTTTCCTTGGACTTTTTGAAACTCAAGTGACCAGCCAAAAGTATCTTGTTAGCTAACTGTAGGAACTGGAGTCTGTTGGCAAGGGGCACTACAAGTTTTTTTGCAGTCCCCAGGGGTAGACTCAGTTGGTTCACTGTAGAAGAGGCTATCTTCCCAGCTTAACCTGTGCTTCCCAACTTTTTGCCCATCAAGTTGTTTAGCAGCCTGTTGTCAATGACTTTCAAGAGTAGGGCACTCTCTCTGTCCTTTACTGAAGTCTGCCCTGTTGGGTCCACCTTCTCCCAGTAAAGACTGCAGCTCATTATGGTCAACAGGGTCAAGATCTCCAACTAAGACAGTGTCTTCTTTCAGATCTGACTCTTCAGTTACTGGCTCAACCACACAAGGTTGCACCTCACACTCTGCCTCAGCAGGTGGAGGGATCACAGGGGTGATCTTGGACAATCTCGGTTATGTCCTTGTTGGTAGCACAGGGGTGCTGTCTGTCTTTTTCCTGGAGGTCTTGGGTTTCCCCTTTGCCTCATTCTTTCTAGAAATAGCAGTGAGCAACTTCTGTGGAGTGGGAGTGATAGTTTCCTCTATCAACTCCTCTGGAGAGCCTCTCAAGGTTCTCTCCATTGCAGACCTAGTGAGCTCCTGTCTCCTCTTACTGGGAGGCCTGGGGGTGCTTGACACTACTTCAAGAGTTTTCAGGTCATTACCCAACAGGACTCTCCCAGGTACTTCACTCTGCACACTAGGTATGTTGACAATCATCATTACACTGGATGAGAGCTGGTAACTGAGGAAGCATTTGCACAGAGCCTACAGCTAGGTTGGTGAGCTGGTTGGGTGCCTTTGCAACATCCTCCACCTTGACAAATGATTCATCCACCACAGTAATGCTGGCTCCAGTGTCTTTGATGCCAGGGGTTTCCTGACCATTCACAAGAACACTATCTTTGTAATACTCTTTGGTATTATCTGGGATGGAATTATAGACATCTAAATTCTGTTGTTCCCACAAGCCCTGGGACACTAAAGAAACACTAGCTGAGACTCTCATGGGTTCTTTAGCCAGTAGGTGAAAGTTTCCACTTGCCATAGGTACTTCTTCCTCTGGGGCGAAGGCTAAGGAGACAGTGTGGACCCCTGAAGGTTTACCCTTACATCTGGGATCCCCTTTCACATGGTCAGTTGACCCACAAACATAACATTTCCCAAATGTTTTGATGAATGGGGGTTTGTTCTGACCTCCATCTGGTTTGGGTCCAGATGGTACTCTAGCCTAATTCGGGTTTCCTTATTGTTTACCCTTATGTTGTTGTTTGTGGCCCTCTTTTGGATTTCTGGGGGACACTAGTCAGCCCCAGAAAAATGAGTCAGGGGGAAGTCTAAAAGACAACCTTGTGTCACTGCACGAAGGTGCTGTGTAACACACATGAAAAATAAGGTGCCCTGGAGTAGGTGAGGCTCCAGTGCACAAGATCACACAAAAAGTAGAACCACACATAGCAAAACACATGGAAGAGTGGGAAAAAAGGCTCACACTCTTACCAGGGGAGAAAAATAAATCCTAGAAATCCAGAAAAGCTGCTGAGGGACTCAGTATGCAACGGAAATCAACCATTTATGAGAATTCTCCCTAACACTGCCCTTACCCCCCACCCCCCACCCCTTTAATGGATCTATCTAGCCTCTGGGTCATTTCTGTATCAATGTAACTTGAACAAATACATATTTGTTTTGCATTTCATAATGCAAACGTAGTCTTTGCATCTGCAAAGAATCTACACATTCGAACTTCCTATTGTCTGCCATAGGGCTGCACAGCGGCCAGGGCAGGAGTGCCCTGCACTGGCCCATGTGCAGCTGTGTGAAAGATATTAGGGCAACTACACCTGACATCACAGCTTTCATTTCCCTGCATGGGTGCCAAAAAAAACGGTGCCTGCTTGGAATCAAATGTGTCTTCACCCCTCCCTCTCCTTGTCTGTCTCAGGTTGGAGGCAGGGTCTGAGTACTTACCCCGCCACTGACCTGAAAAAGAGCTGGAATAAGAAAGGGTGAAGGCTCCTGACCTCTGGCCTGCTGGTGACCTCGTGCCTCTGGTGAAGATGTCACCACTGCTCACTGCTGCCTGAAGGGGAGTGAGATATTGCATGTTTGTGTGCGTGTTTGCCTGCATGTGTGTGTGTGAGTGAGAGAGAGAGAGAAACAAGTGTTAGAGAATGTTTGTGTGCCAGTGTTGTAATGGTGTGTGAATGAATTTATGTGTGAACGTGTGTGAGTATTGCATCTGTATGTGTATTTGTTTTGTGTGATGACTGACGAGTGAACACATGCTCATCCAGTCATCACTGAGTGAGGGGCTGAAGGAGGGAATTATAGAACACCCACGTTATCTTTGTTCAATTTTCCAGTAATATTCTGAATATTACTGGAATAATGGACAAAAACACACAGGTTGTCTTTGCCTTTGTTCGGGTAGTAGTAAAAATACTACTGGATTAATGGGCAAATACAAGGTGAAAGTGCCTCTTCTCATTATTGCAGTGTTATTAATACTTACTGGAATGTTGAGCAAAGGCTCGTTGTCTATGCTCATTATTGCAGTAATATTTACAATAGTACCAGGATAATAGGCAAAGATAACTTTACAATGTCTTTGAAATGTTTATATTACTGGAATGGTTGGCAAAGGCATGTTGTCGATGTTTATTTTTGCAGTAATATTTTCAGTATTGCTGAAATAATGGGCAAAGACAACGTGATAGTGTCTTAGCTAATTGTTAGGGAGATTTGTCATTGTTATGCTTCACCCCCTCTACTAGTGAGACCCCCAGCACTTTTTGCTGGACTTCTGGACCTTTTTCTTTCAACCCTGAATGAGGGGAGCCTTTTTCCATGCATTCATTCTTGTGGGATCTGTCTTTTAGAACTCTATTCTTTGTATTGTACCTGCACCATGGAAGCTATTTTAAAGGTATCTGTGTTTTTCCTATTGCAGCAGACAGCTTCTTATGGGCAGTGTTGCTGGTGACCCTTAGGGTTATCTTTTAAGATTATTCTTTTCATATCCTCAAGTAACTATAGTTCTCAAGGATTATCTCTCCCAAAACTCAATAGTCTGAGAGATTGGCACACACCACCTACTGTGGAGTGCCAAAGGATACCTAGTATCCCCCTTCGTTCTGCTCCTGTGACTTATTTCATCACATAGACAATCTCCTAGTTATGGCAGTGGACGTGTTCTAATAACAATTGTGTAGTTGTTCTACCGCAGACTATGTCCATAGCATCGGTAGTGCATTATAGGAGCACACAAGTACTAACTTGGGGCCTCCCTTTTTCTTTCACCATTACTAGCATGGTTCTTCTTTGTTATACCTTCTTCTACCATTCTGGCAGGGGGAGGTCAGTGTGTGTCTGGGCAGGCAGAAAATGGAGGAGGAGTATTCCACCCCCCTGTCCTTTGTCTGCCAGAGTGCCTGAATAGGACCAGCTCCCACAGGGGGTCTGGCTGCCATGATTGGACAGCCAAACATCCCTTTCTGTGAAATGCTGAGAGAGATTGCAGAGGAGTGTGTGCTGGAACTGTATAAAAGGTGAGGCTTCTGGAGTGAAAAAGCAAGTTCACCACTGGAAACTGAAGCAACCAAAGAAGAGAGGACCATAGACGCCTGCAGACCCTTTGAAACACCGTGAAACAACCACTGCTGTCCTGACCCCATTTTCTGTGTAACAGAGGAGCTCCAAAGAAGATGACTCCATCCCGTTGGCTGGGAATAACCAGCCCCAAGATGAACTTAAAATTGAGCCATCTCCCAAGGTCCAAGGATTTTCCAGAGCTGCGGAACCCCTATACCAGGAGAACTGCTGCCCATTCCGAGTGCATCATCATGGAAAGGCTTATTGTTTCCAAATATTTGCTGAACCCATCAGTACACTATAGAGATATGACCCAACTCACCCAGATACCCTCATCAGAGTGTGGGACTGCAGGAAGCAAAGAAGATTGACCGGGCAATCAATGTACATTGTTCATGCTGCAGAAAAGATGCCAAAACTGCAGAGTGATCCAAGAAGTTGCTGAAAGTCGTGCTAAAGGTCCTCATTCGAAACTGCTGCTGGGAGACTTTGTCCATTGTCCTGCCTTGAGCCATCCAACCAAGGAATCCGGAGGTCGGATCTAGAGCTGCAATATTGGGGAGTATCCAGCACGAACATTTTCTTCTAACCTAAGGTACGGTGGGGAAAAAGATATTGCTTACCTGATTCCAAGAAGTTGCTCCAGAGCACTGGAGTGCACCGAGAGGTGTCCAGTGTCATCCCCTCTTACCTCCAACTCAAGCTCCTGCTTGTGTCCCTTCATCAAGTCCTTAACAGGTATTCCTTGTTAGTTGTAAACTTGCCGCTTCTATAACACTAGAGACTGGAAGAAATCCACAGGAACTCTTCATATTCTGTTGCTTATCAAGCCTTTAAGCCCTCCGAACTGCCTTTAGCTATGGTTGCATTTTGGGACCGAAAATACTTATTGGGCAAAGAAACCCTCTCTGGAACCTTGAACCAACCTAATGTTACACTAACTCACAATTTTCCTCCCTTTAAATGACTTTACTGTATGTGTTTGCAGAGTAAATGTATTACCGTATGAACCGCTAGAATCAGAAGGTGCGCCTAGTAACCGATAATACAATAACATTGGGCTTCATTACAGGTCGGGCGGTTAGGAATTAACAGTGGCGGTAAACCCGCCGCCACTGTTAATTCCGGACCGCCCGATCCCGAGTCCTGCAGGCCGGAGGTGATCTTCCCTCCAGGTCTGACCTGGCGGGTTGAACACCTCCCGCCTGCAGGCAGACGTGGAAACACCTGCACCATCACGAGATGGTGCCGGTGTTTCCACTTCCCCATTCCCATTGAGTCCTATAGGACTCAATGGGAATGGGGATTTACACCATTCCGCCTCCGGGATTCCCAGGGACACCAGGGTAGTAATGCCCTGGTATTTCCAGGAGTCACGGAGGCGGAATGGTAATACGAGTCCAGCGGTAACCAGGCGGTTTTACCGCCACGGTTACCGCTGGACTCGTAATGAGGCCCATTGTCTTTTCCCTTTGTAACGTTGCTACAAACATAACTGCGAACATACACAAAAGTGAAAGTTCTAGTGTAAACGTCTAAAGTATTTAAAGTAATACTGGTGTATATAAAATACATATATAATTTATTTTATATAAATTATAAGTGTAAGAGTTTCTTTGGTGTGCATGTCTAACTAAGGTTCAGTGTACTTACCTACAGCTCACGTCTTCCTCTTAAGATAAGCCTAACTGCTCTGCCACTCTACCAAAGTCCTGAGTTTGTACAGACTTATACTAAGAGTTTGGGATCTACAAACCACTGGGATAGCTTACTAAAGTCTTACTACAAGTAGGACTTTAGGAAAACTCCCCTAACACACACTTTGCTCATGTTTGCAGTAATATTAATATTACTGGAATGATGGGCGAAAACATGCTGTCTATGCTCATTATTGCAGTAATTTTAAAATTACTGGAATAATTGGCAAAGATAATCTGTTCTGATGTCGGAGGAGGAGGGTCTTTACATTGGTGCAATGGTGCACTGTGCAACCAGTCTGAACATATGTTCTCACTATGGATGCCATAGTAAGAACATATGTCCGGACTGCCTTTGGCATGACATTTTTTACTAGGCATAAAGGATGAAATCAACATTGTAAGCGTTCTTACATGACTTGCCATACTTGCCTACATTTGTGCAGCCAGTCTGAACATATTTTCTTACTATGGATAACTCCTTAGTAAAACAATATATTCAGACCGGTTTTGTCATGGCATTTCTTACTGCACTGGGCATCTAGGATAAAACGAACATGATATAAGCATGTGTTTAGTGCCTACTGACGTAGTTCATGGTGTCTTAGCTATTTTGCCTGTCAGAGAGGCAATGGAGGAGTATGACAGAACGTTCAGTATTGGTCGAGAGGAGCATAGTCGGGTAGTTAGTTGGGATGAGGGCAAGGGATAGATAAGGTGCCCAGATAGGCATGAGACAGAAACGGTGGAAGAGCTATCTGTACAATGGGACTGAATTTATTGTTTAACTCGACTGTATTCCAGGGGTGCAGCGCTGAAAGGAGAGAAAGGAGAGATAGCTGGAGCTTGCATGCCAGAAATCCAATTTTGCCATTTTTACAACAGTTCCTTGAAAAGAGAGCAAAACCCTCAATGTTTTAGTTTCTTCTTTTATTTATGTCATGGTTACCAAAACCCTAGGCTTTTGCACAAAGTGCTTAAGAACACCAAGCATGTCTATGGATGCCTGCCACAGTTTCAGGGTGAGCCAAGGCATGCAGGAACCATGCCGAAGAAAACACTGCATGCAAAGCCTCACTATTCACTCCCCTGAGCCCCAATCAGCCAAGGACAGCCAGGTTCTATAGATGGGAAAGCTGGAAGGCAATATGGTCATATTTAACTGAGGGTGGTATTTCACCCATGGGTACAATGTGACTAGACTTGCCTACAGTGGTGCAACAAATCTGGATGTACTTTATTAATGAGTATTTTTGCATGGAAATACAACGTGAGTATGTTCTTAAGTGGGGAGACTGGCGTATATTTGCAGGGCCATCATGGACATGTTTTTTTTTAGGCTATCATTATAGGCATGTTGGACAAAGGAAACATGAGTATGTTCTTATATGTGAATACTGGGATATATTACTGCAGAGAGCGTGAACATGTATGTGCACAGCCATCATGAAAATGTGTTGGAAAATGTTCCTGTACATTGTCGGTGACTTGCATCTATTATATTTTTTTCGTTACTCTGCAAAACTGATTACAAACTGTATGGAAATTTGCCCAATTTGTCATAGAAAGTGTAAATGCACCAGTTTAGCCCGTTTTTGTAAATGTTTTCTCTAGGGAGAACCCACCCAACCCGCATTGTTTGTATTAGGCTCCCTCGCTTCCCTCGGTTGCTCCCGCATATTTGTGCAAAACATGAAGACCCACCATTAAAAAGTTCACCATCCGCCACTGTGCAGCATGTCATAAATAGATGGATCAGGTCTGTGCCTCAGTGGACTAATGCATTTGCTTCGCCGATGTGTGTTTGATCTCATGGTCATTGGTTTGTATCCTGCCATGTCCATTCTGTGGTTTTTAAAATTCCATGGGCCTCATTAGAAATGTGTCTGTATTCCAGTGGTACATCACAGTTACTAAAACTTGGTCTGCCGTATTACAAGTGGTGGTAGGCAGTGTAAGTCTCCATGGGATTTTGTAGCAGAATTAACATCGACAGTAATTTGGCTGGCGGTAATTCTGCTGATTTTGCTGGTTTTGGCATTAAGGTGGGCAGATTTTCCCCCAGCCTTTTGCTGAAGGAAAATCCTCCACCCCAAAACTTTGGTCCAGAGGTGAGGGAAAACGTCAGTAACAGAATTACCACCACTTTACTGCCAATGTTTGCCACACCACCATACTTATAATGAAGCCCCATGTCTTTTTACCATTACCACCATACTCATAGTGTAGAAAGTAAAAATGAAACCAAAAATCGTTTTTAGGTGTGTGTGCCTTTACATCTCTGCATTGCATCTGTGACACCATTTTAGAAAATCGAATTTAAGCGTGTGTGCCTTTACATCTCTGCATTGCATTTGTGCCACTATTTTTGGATATCGAATTTTGGTCTCTGTGCCTTTACATCTCTGCTTTTAATTTGTGCCACTATTTTTGGAAATCGAATTTAGGTGTGTGCATGACTTTACATCTCAGCATTGCGTTTGTGCCACTATGTTTGTAAATCGAAATTAGGTGTGTGTGACTTTACATCTCTGCATTGCATTTGTGCTACTATTTTTGAAAATCGAATTTAGGTGTGTGTGCCTTTACATCTCTTCATTGCATCTGTGCCACTATTTTTGGAAATCAAATTTAGGTGTGTGTGCATTTACATCTCTGCATTGCATTTGTGCCACTATTTTTGGAAATCAAATTTAGGTGTGTGTGCATTTACATCTCTGCATTGCATTTGTGCCACTATTTTTGGAAATTGAATTTAGGTGCGTGTGTGACTTTACATCTCGGCATTGCGTTTGTGCCACTTTTTTTGAAAATCCATTTTAGGTTTGTGTACCTTTAGATCTCTGCATTGCATTTCTGCCACTATTTTTGGAAATCAAATTTAGGTGTGTGTGCATTTACATCTCTGCATTGCATTTGTGCCACTATTTTTGGAAATCAAATTTAGGTGTGTGTGCATTTACATCTCTGCATTGCATTTGTGCCACTATTTTTGAAAATTGAATTTAGGTGCGTGTGTGACTTTACATCTCGGCATTGCGTTTGTGCCACTATTTTTGAAAATCCATTTTAGGTTTGTGTACCTTTAGATCTCTGCATTGCATTTCTGCCACTATTTTTGAAAACTGAATTTAGGTGTGTGTACCTTTAGATCTCTGCATTGCATTTGTGCCACGATTTTTCTTGAAAATCGATGTCCATTTAGGATTGGATGTGTGCCTATGCGACTACTAGACCACCTGGTAAGTTTTGCTAGAAGTGTGCTGTGCAGCCACTCTTCTTTCATTCCTCTGCTAAGCTCTGCCATCCATATGGCTCTCACCATCTCACCCATCATCTCTAACTGCTACACTATCACCTATCTCTGCTCTCTCATGAATTCCAGAAGGAAAAAGCACATACAAGACATCTAAATGCAAACCCTGTTCTTCATATTGCAGACCTGATTGCCACACTCACCTGAAAACTCTGCAGGAGCGATGGATTCTCTCGACCTCTGCTCTCCTATCCTCTGAATTCTGTTCTATCTCCCTCTCCTGGGGTTCTTCCTGTAAGGGTAGGTAAAGGACGGGTTAAGTACTGTGCCTGGCCCTGATAACCCCCCTCCCAACTTCCTGAGTGAGCGCAGTGTTTAGGGGCTCGCCTCTTATTTTGGTACAGTGTACTCTCCGTCCTGGCTCTGCAGGGGCGCTATGGTGCGGGGCCGGATGGCTGTTGTGCTGTATGGAAGCTGTCCCCACTTGAGTGGTTTGCGGCGGAAGAAAAGGCAAGACCGCCTCCTAGAGTTTTTAGAAAGTTCAGGCGATCCAAAATAAATTCAGGGACAGTTAATTCACTGGCCCTTATATGGTGGACGTGAGAGTTCAATGTCCAAGTGTCCTCGGAGGCCCAGTTACTTCACTAGGCGCAGGTAAGGCAAAAAGTATGTTGTTTGGGTACTCGAACCCAGAATTGTCTTTAGCGACTAATCCGCCTTTCTCTTGTCTTTTTCCTATCAGGTTTTGTCAAGAAATACCTCTGCAGAAAGGAAATCCAACAAGCTGCTGATGCCAGATGGTCCGCATGATGAAGATTGAGCTGAAAAGACGATCGGACCTGCTGAAAAAAACAGGTGAGTAGAAAAACCAAGTTCGCTAATGCTTTCTGTTGTTTCCTCCTTTCAGATGCGGAGCTCGAAGAAGCAAGGATGTCGTCCGGCCGAGGATCGGGTATGCAGAAAACTGTGGAATTGCTCCAGAGGCTGAACCAGGTAAGCGCGTGCTCACTGCTACAGAGAAAACACACGAAGCAAGTCTTGCTCTTTGGGCGTGGATTTTATAGAGAGCCTCGCCCAAAGACTAGAGCGTTGCATGAAGTCTAGATTGGCATAAAAGGAATCCATGTAAATGGAACAGGAAGTCCCTTTCTATTCAATGGGGGGTAGGCGGTTCCTATTGGGGACATGGATATCAACCTGACCTTGCCCTCCAAGCTCTCACCCATAATGCTCCCGACTGATTTCTCTTTGTGCCATCATGAACTGGGTATGAAATCGACTGGACAATTCGACCTAACCTAGTACCCATGACAGTAATGACTCGTGGATAATCGTACATCAATCTTGGCCAACGCACAACATTTCCTCCAAAATTTAGAGACAAATTGACTATCTCTGTCGGAAATCACAATGGAAGGAAAACCATGTAGTTTAACGATGTTTTCTAAAAAGGCTTTAGCTAAACTGGAAGCGGTTGGAAGTCCTTGTAATGGCACAAAATGAGCCATCTTAAAAAAATAAATCTGCTACCACCAAAATGGTGTCATAACATTCGCATGGAGGAAGGTCAGTGATGAAATCCATGGATAAGGTATGCCATGGACTTGGCGGAACATTCAAGGGTTGAAGAAGACCTGCCAGCTTTCTTTTTGAGTTCTTATTTTGTGCACAATTCCCACAGGTCTGAATGAAACAAATCACATCCTTATGCCAAGTAGGCCACCAATAGTATCTTTTGATTTTTTCCAAGGTTTTGGTCCTCCCTGGATGACCCTCCATCAAGGAGCCATTGTAGTTTGAAATTACTTGATTTCTAATCGCCTCAGTAGGTAAAAACAAACAATCTTGACAGTAAGGCATTTCCTCCTGGATGTTGAATTGAGTTCCTCGATTAACCCATGCTTGCAGTTCTTCCTGAGTCAAATTCCTCCTCACTTCCTTCTGCAGGTCTTCGAAAAATTGATCCAAGACGTGAACCAAACCCAAAACTCTTTCTCCTGCGATGATACTAGTGGGAACTGGAGGAACAAATGCCTCCTCTCCTTTGCCAATTCGAGACAATGCGTCAGCCTTACCATTTCGTACTCCCAGTCAAAAAGTCATGATGAAATCGTATTCAGCGAAAAACAGGGCCCATCGCAGTTGTCGAGCAGATTGTGCCTTGACGGAGCGTAAATATTGCAAATTTCAATGGTCTGTGAGAATGGTAATTGTTTGTTGAGCCCCTAACAAATTGTATCTCTATTCTTTTAACGCACTCTTGATTGCCAACAACTCTGTGTCATTAATAGTGTAATTGTGTTCTGCAGTAGAGAACTTCTTGGACCAGAATGCCACCGGGTGTAACACCTGAGTCTCAGGATTCCGTTGCGACAAGACAGCACCCATCGCAACATTTGAGGCATCAGTTTCCACAATGAAGGGTAGATCAGGTTGAGGATGTTGTAACACCGGAGCATCAGTAAACTTGACCTTTAAACTCTGAAAGGCGACGTCAGCCTCCTTGGTCCATTCAAATCTTTTCTTCTTTCTAAGCAGTGACGTGATGGGGTGTACCAACTGTGAGAAATATTCCACAAAGTGTTGATAGAAATTTGCAAAACCCAAAAAGCTTTGGACCCCTTTTACAGACGTAGGGTCCGGCCAAGTGATTATTGCATCCACCTTCCGAATGTACATCTTGACTCCCTGAGAGGATAACACAAACCCCAAAAATTTGACTTCGGAAACATGAAATGAACATTTTTCCAACTTTACAAAAAGTGAATTCTCACGCAGTTTCTGGAGAACTGCCCTAACATGCTTCACATGTTCCTGTGGATTAGCTGAAAAAATTAAAATGTTTTCAATGTAAACTACTGCGCAAACATCCAGTAGATCTCTTAGGACATCATTCATAAAGCATTGAAATGCTGCCGGTGCATTGCACAATCCAAAGGGCATCACTTGGTATTCAAAAAGGCCATATCTAGTGCGAAAAGTGGTTTTCCATTTGTTGCCTCTTTTATTCGAATTAGATGGTAAGCGCTTCTGAGATCCAGTTTGGTAAAAATCTGAGCTCCTTTAATTTGATCCAACAAATTGGAAATGAGAGGAATGGGATATCGGTTCTTGACAGTAATTTGATTTAAGGCACGATAATCAATGCAGGTCCTGAGATCTCCTTCCTTCTTTGGTGCAAAAAAGAGAGGGGAGGCAGCAGGAGATTTTGAAGGTCGAATTAAACTATTAGCTAAGTACTGGTCTAAATATTTCTTCAGGTGAGCGTCTTCCTTCACAGTTAACAAATATATCTGACTACAAGGAATTTGTCCCCCTGGAAGAAGATCAATATGGCAATCATAAGGTCGATGTGGAGGAAGGACCTCAGCCAGTCTTTCTTCGAAGACATCCTGAAATTCCTTATACTTAGTAGGTAAGATACCAATTAATCTGAGTGTGGAGTCGGTAATTCTCTTGTTTTGGCCAGACATCTGCAGGTTATTCATTAGACAGCATGAGTCTTCACACTCTGTGGCAAAGGTCAAAGATCTAGTCGGCTAATCAATAATTGGGTTGTGTTTCTCGCGCCAGGGCATACCAAGGATGATCTGAAATTATGGAGAATTTACAAGGTCCAACGTAATCCTCTCTCTGTGTCTTTCCTGGCAAATTATGGTAAGATTATCTGTGCGTTGTGTGACAGGACCAGAAACTAAGGGCGTACCATCAACTGCAGATACATTTTCAGCTTCATACTTGTCCACGAGAGGAAATCCCATCTTAGACGCCAGTTTTGAATCCATGTAGTTACCGACAGCACCGCAATCGATGTAAGCTTGTAAAGCATGCATTCTAGTGGGCTGCTCTTGACTAAATAGGATGATGGGAAATACAAAGTGTGAGGTCACTAAACCTTTTTCCATGCTCGACAAGCTGACCTCTAAACTTGTCGGGCACTGAAGTTTCCGTAATCTGCTCCTTCTTTTCCTGGTTGACACTTCCAATGGGCTTTTGTGATGGTTTAACAGGACAATCCTTGAGTAAATGACCAGGCTTTCCTCAGTAATGACACAATTGCTGTTGGCGTCTCTTGTCCCTTTCTGCCTGTGAAATGGGTCCTCTAACAACTCCTAGTTGCATTGGTTCTGTGTGACTCTCAGCACCAGTTCTCAATTGATTTTCTTTTGGGGGAACAAAATAGGTTCTATTCTCGGAACGTGAACGATCCGCTCTTCGGTCTTGTAAACGCTGATCTAATTGTATAGTTAGGTCAATAAATTCAGCAATACCCTCCGGAGGATTGACTACCTGTGCCAACACATCTTTTAATTCACTGCGCAACCCTCTATCAAATAAAGTTGTCCTTTTCTCGGTGGGCCAACTGGTTCCTGCCACTAATCTATTAAAAGTTTCAACATAAGCCAACAATTCTTGGTTGCCCTGCCGGAGTGAAAGTAATTCATTATCCAGTGCCTGACCTTGAGTATGGCGCGCAAATAGTTTTTCCATCTCATTCTGAAATTCTTGATGGTTCCTTAAGATTGGATCATACCTATTGACTAACGGAATAGACCAATCTGCAGCATAACCACCCAAATAGGATAGTATAAAGGCCACCTTAGCCTGATCTGTGGGAAATACCCCTGGGCAGCAGAGAAAATGTAGCCGGCACTGTTTAATAAGAACAGCAAACTTCTTAGGATCCCCCAAGAAACATTCAGGAGGTGCTAAGGGAATATTCCCGGAACTATTACTTGAACTGGGGTAGGAGGTGCAACTGGAAGGGAGGCTGATGGATTAGCTGTGGGCCAGGGAACTTGACCAGCCTGTGTCTGCAAAAGTTGGTGTGCTAATTCTTCAGTACGATCTCTGTTAACTACTAGCTCCCTGCGCAGTGCACTAGTCTGAGAGCGAGAGGCATGGACTTCCGCTCTTAACTCCACTAATAACTGAGCCAACTGATCGACCTCTGGAGTCTCCATAGCACCCAGGCAGAGTGAATTCAAAATGGAGGCTTCGCGTTCTGTAACGCTTACCTGAACTCTGCGGGGACGCCCTGGAGCTCTTGGTAATTACCCCTCCTCAGTAAGGTGAGCAGTGATGTCTGTAGAAAACATTAAACAAATAACCTCCCTAAGTAAAAGACCCCACTAGTAATTTCAACTCCACTAGAACAATTTGTGAAATAATTCTCTTGAAGTTCCGTAAGCCCACCTGATATTTTATTTTTGTAAGCTCTCCATTCTGTTTTCAAACAGGGGCACTAGTCCTGAAGAATGGTGATGATAATTGAGGCAGGAAAACTTAATTGGCAAATAAGACTTCTAAACTGGGTCGCAGTGAAGAAAAGTAAGGAAAAACTGCAATTAGTTGACTGGCTGTCGAATTCACTTAAAAGGTTAAGAAGAAATTCCTAGAGCATGAGGATACGACCGTGAATGCAACAGAATTAATACCCATGTAGTGTAAGAGACCTAAGGAAACACAATCCTAACTGATAGTCGTATGAGGAAACAACATTCAGCACCAACAATACCTAATAACAGCATTAGAGGACTATCTAACAGGTAGTGTGCATGTATACAACAATAGCCTCTTTTATGAAAGAAGCGCAGACCGTTAAACACACATAAGCACGTTAACACGGAATCGCGTACAAGCTGAGAACGGTCCTTTCAATGAAATTCAGCAACTATAACAGCAGGATGACAAACTGGATGACATCGCCACTAACGGCGTCCAAAATTCTCATTATTTTCACATGGACTGAGAAATAAATATCACTTGTGACAACAAGCCACCAAACAGTACTTTCGTATGTGCTGAAGCTCCCTTCCGCAACTCTGAGGAGAAAAACCATCCATGACAGAATGGTGCTGAAACTCTCTCCTTCAACGCTGAGGAGAAAACAGTCTGTGACGGAATGTAACGAACTGAGAAGAATAAAGGGAAAATAACGGGCACATGAACTATGATTTCAGAAGGGGCAGCAGGGAAAAACAATAACTACGGAGACTAAGGGCAAGAAGGGGCATTGAGCTCTGACTGGAAAACAGCTGTGAAATAAAACAGAGAGACCGCGGTAAGCGTTAGTACTGCAGAGCAGTCAATGACGCGAAGCATGAGTCTCCACCAGGGCTGGCTTAATATAGGTAAACACTGCAAAAGGCTAGACCTGTAAGGTTAGTCTTAAAATGGCACAATAAGGCAGCCATTAAGGTAAAACAGGAGGTCCTATTGATTCAATGAGAATTTAAAGTAATCTGTCTGTCTACCCTAGGGCAACACCAATTTCCCTACCTAGATTAACCCTTCAAGGTTTCTAATTAAACTTAACCTGAGAACTGAACTGCGGTCATGACAGGTAGCTCCTTCTCGAGTGTTCAATAGGTAGGAAAGACAGACTGCCACAAATCCAGAAGGAAAAAGGAAAATGTCAAGATTCAGCGATTTCAGCAGTTCCACACAGGAAACACTCCTGACAATCTGCCTCTTTCCTTTCTGCCCAGGTCAGTGCGCCCACACATGTGAGGTACCATTTTAATCAGGACACCTGTTGGAATGTGGGAAGGTAGGACATGAATTGTTGCCCCTGTGTTTCGGTGCTTTCCTGGTCGCAAATGTCTCCAAATTGTTGTGTCTTCCCTACCATTTGGACTTTGCTGGGCATTTTGGGTAATCATTTGTAGCGCGACTCATGCAAAATAGACCTCTATGGATTGCCAACGGTATCTTCTTTTCAGAAATTCATGGGGCTCCCTGTGTTTTAACCAAGATCGGGTCCCTTCCCCCAAGCAAACTGTGAGTCACTGTGAATGCTGCCGGCATCAGAGCTATGATTGGTGTATAGGAATGTGTTGTTTGAGATAGGGGGTTGTGATCAGGATGGATTTGCCAGGTTTTAGGGACTTTCTGAATTTCAGGTGATTTTCAATGGTGAGAATGTGTAGGGGTAGTGAGTTCCAGAAAACTGGTGCTTGGACGTAGAATGTGGACCTGCCCAGTCTGGAGGAGTTGTGAGGTGGGACCAGTAGGCGATATGCAGTGCGAGATCTGAGATTCCTTCAAGGCTGTTAGGACCGGATTTTGTCTTGAAAGAATTCCTGGCTGGTGTTGTGAATGGCCCAGTGGGTGATGCACATGGCTTTGACGGTAGTGTGACATGTGATCAGGAGCCAATGGAGGACTTTTAGTGTGGGCCTGATGTGCTCTCTGGGTAGTAGGTTAATGAGCAGGCATGCTTCTGCGTTTTGGACTCTTTGGAGTTTCCTTATTTGAAATGCTGGTGCGCCTAGGTAGAGGCATTTTGCGTAGTCTAGGCAGGATAGGAGGATGAAGTTGATGACTGAGAAACGGCGGGGATAGGCGAGGTAAGAGAAAATACATCTGAGAATCCGTAGATGAAAGAAACAGGTTTTAGATACAGAGGTGGTGTGTTGGGAGAGGGATACGTTTGTGTCCAGCGTGCATCCAAGGTTTTTTACCACATTTCAAATTGCTGGTGCTTGTTCTAGGGTGTGAGGCCATGGAATCAGTTGGGGAAGGAGGGCTGTTTTTGCGCAAACTAGGATTTCCATTTTCCCAGGGTTGAGGATGAGGTGGTTGGTCGTCATCCAGTGGTCAATATCTGAAACGCATGACGACAGGTCCGGATTGCCGAAATCTTGAGATTTATGGATTTTAAGGATGATCTGTGTGTCGTCTGCGTAGTTGTAGCAAGTAAGATTGTATGAGTGGATGATTGCGGGCAGGGGTTTTAGATAGATGTTGAAGATTAGGGAGGATAGGGACACCTTTTGTTACTGGCCGTGAGGTGGATGTGAACTGGTGGAGCTGTGTGATTTGTGATGAAAGAGGAGATCCATGAGAGGGCTGTGTTTCTGATTCCTAGTGTTTGTAGCCTGTCTAGTAGGATAGCATGATCAATGGTATCCAAGGCTGCAGAGAGGTCCAGTAGGATGAGTACAGTGCAGCCTTCTGCGTTAGCAGTTCTTTTTAGGTCATCCCAGATGGACACTAGGGAGCATTCTGTTCCCTTGAGTGGCCTGAAGCCAGATTGTGCAGGGTCTAGGAGATGGTTGGCTTCAGTGAAGAGGCCAAGCTGCTTGCATGCTGTGCAGTCCATGAGTTTGGCGATTAAATGTATGTTCGAGATTGCCCGGTAGTTCTGGGGAAGGAGTGGGTCGAGCGTCGATTTTTTGAGGATGTGTTTGATGTAGGATGTTTTTAGGGATTCTGGGAAAGATCCTGAAGTGAGTGAGTGGTTGAGGATTGAACATGTGATACTACCTGCACAGGTATAAGTTTGGATCTTTTAGAGCAGTGTGGGTGGGCAGGGGTCCTCAGGGGAGCCGGAAAGATGGCTATCAGCTTCTAGCGAGTGGAATTCCTGGTGTGAAATGGGAGAGAAAGAATAGAAGATTTGTATCGAGCAGTGTTTTGGGGAAGGTCAGTCTGTGGGCAGTGGCTGGAGGGGGCATGTTCTCCAATTTAGAGATGATGGCGAAATGTCTGTCAATAGCGACATTGTGGAAGTGCTGTGATAAGGTGTCACATAGGGCTTGGAAGACAGGTGGTGGATGGCTCAAGCATGCCGTGATCTGAATTTTGATATGATTCTATGTAGTTGTCATGCCTTCTTGGAGGCTCTGTGACCGATGGCAATGCCATTAGGTTATTCCATCACATTTTTACTGTTCTGTCAGTAACGGTGTAGTTGTTTTGAAAGATGGCCGCCACTAGGCATAAACTGACACAGCAACGGAGCCTCGGTGCGTTGCACCTTGGTTTCTTCTGTGCGTCTACGCTCACCCTCTCTATCGCTTTCGATAGCGTTTTCCTTTGCCCTTCCCTGTTTGGGAGCTCTATCTGAGGAGTTCCTTATTTCGCTTCTTTGATAGCGAACCTCTGCCTGTCTTGCTTGCTCATTTCTGTCCTGTCAGACTCCTGTTTCCAATCTTTCTTTCCTCCCTTCGGCTCCCAGCCGTGTCTAGTTTCCTTTCGCTTTCCTTTTCCCTTCGCTTGTGTCCCTACACGTCTGACTCCTGATTCTCTGGGATTCTGTTCCGACTACCTTTCAGCTTTGGGTTATTGCCAGCTCTCTCCAGAGCTCCTCTTACAGGTGATTCTTGTTTTCCTCCTTTGGAGCTGCTATTGTTCGGCATAAGGCAGACTCTTCTGTTTCCTGAGTTCGTTTCTACTGCCGAAATCTTATCCTTTGCGGTCAGCTGCCTGCCCTCATTGTTCTGAGTGCCTTGTGGAAGTCTTCCTGGGATCTCCAGCATCTTGCTGTTTTCATCCAGAATCACTGCATATGCTCAGTCCGACCAAGAACTACAGCACCATTACTGCCTTACCTTAAGACTTCACAATAAGTCCAGTTCTACACCTACTGACAGGGTTTTTCAGCCAGGAGGCTCTTCCCTGTTTTTTTTGGGCCTACTCAAGGGGAGACCACACTGTTGGGAATCTCCCTACCAACAGTGTGCATCCCGAGGAGAGAGACCCTATTTACACCAACAGAAAGACAAGAAGGGGAACATCCAGCAAAAGACCTCTATAAGGAAGAAGGATCCTGAAGAAAGCTCTGTGGAAGACCCAGGTGAGGAGGCAGGGGGGGGAGGTTTCTTCATATTTTGACAGTATGCATCACCAAAAGGACACTATGGCCTCATTGGAAAAATACCATGAACTGGTCACTGCCATTCAAAGTCTGACTGCACAGGTGCAGACTCTCCGCTCAGAGAATGTAGTACTAAGGCAGCAAGTAGCGGTCCAGGGTGATGGGACGTGGGGTAACCTGCCTCCTTTACCACTACCTTTCGGAAAGTATGATGGCAATCCAAAGACTTTAAAGGAGTTCCTTGATGCCTGCCTTATGTATAACACCTTCCAACCTCGGGCATATGAGGCTGGCAGAGCCTGAGTAGGGTTTTTGGTATCAAATGTGGTAGGCAATGCGCTGGCCTGGGCGACCCCCTTGATAACCCAGTCTGGTCTGGTCGTAAATTACTATGCCTTGTTCATTCAACGCCCGTTTTGAGAGACCCGAAGTCCAGTTCTCAATGTATGAAGCCATGTTAGATCTTCGTCAGGGCTCACAGGATGTCCAAACATACGTCTCTGCCTTTCAGCATCTAGCAGCCAATGCAGTGTGGCCGGATTCGTCACAACAGACACTTTTCTGCCGTGGACTCCACGAAGACATCAAAGACGAGCTGGCTAGAACAGCCGACCTCAGACCTTCCAGGAGTTAGTAAACCTAGCTCTACAGATGGAATTCCGTCTAGGGGAAAGAAGACTTGAAAGGAGGCAAAGCCGTGTATGTACGCAACCACTAGATAATCCCTCCCATACCAGGGAAACACCTCCAACCACCTCAGGAAGAGAGTCGATGCAGATCAGAGCGGTGCAGGGTCCCTTGACCCCTGAAGAATGGAAAAGAAGGAGGGAGCTTGGTGTGTGCATGTATTGTAGCTCCCAGAAACATCTACTTAGAAACTGTCCTGAGGTCCCGCCACGGCGTCCAGGAAACGCCGCTCCCCGAACCTAAACAAGGATAGGTCAGGGGTGATTGCCATCAGTCCCTGTAGTGTCTCCAGAGCAACTCAGAACCCTGCGGAGAGTCGTCTCATGGTCTTGAAGGAGATATTATCTACTGCCATCTGAGAGTGGGAAGCCCTGTCATGCTGGATTGTGGCGTGGCCAGCAACTTCGTAGACATTGGATGGGCAGAAGAAAACCAACTTCCCATTCGCCCAAAGACCAGACCGATTCCGGTGGAAGGGGTTGATGGGTCTCCTTTATCTTCTGGTCCTATTAATAAAGAGACGCACCCAATCCAGGCGACCATTTTCCAACACCAGGAGGAAGTAGTGTTTGACCTCATTAAGGCAGCCCATGTCCCTATCATTCTGGGAATGCCGTGGCTGCGTCACCACAACCCTTCCATAGACAGGGCTGACAACATAGTAACCTTTGATTCATCCTATTGGCAAGACCACTGCTTAAAGTGTCCGAGGCCTGTACCCCTCAAGGGCATCCTTGAAGACGGCTCTCCTGTCGTTGTCGGTTCTGTGCCCATCCACTACCAAGATTTCCAGGAAGTGTTTGAAGAAAAAGTACATCACCTCCTTCCTCCCCACAGAGCCAAGGATTGTGTGATTGATACTACACCCGGAGCTTCCATTCCCTTCGGTAGGATGTACTTGCTATCCATCCCAGAATGTCAAGCCCTCAATGATTATCTGGATACCAATCTGAAGCATGGGCTTATAAATGAATCCAGATCACCAGCTGGGCCATTGCTTTTTTTTATACCTAAGAAGGGATCTACAGAACTCAGACCCTGCATAGCCTATTGTGACCTAAACCAACACACCATCAAGGACTGATACCCTATGCCTTTGATCCAGGAAATCCTGGAAGCTGTTTTGTGGGCCTCTGTCTTCACAAACCTGGATCTCAGGGGAGCTTACCATTTGTTGCGAATAAGATCTGGCGACGAGTGGAATACGGCATTCCGAACTCCTCTAGGCCACTTTGAGTACACTCTCGTGCCCTTTGGACTGGTTAATGCCACTGCCGTTTTCCAGAGGTTCATAGACAAGCTGTTTGCAGATCTGTTATTTGTAAGCGTGGTAGTCTATCTGGGTCATATCCTGGTGTATTCGTCCTGATGTTATTCGGTTAACATCGCAGGCATGTTTGTGAGGTACTATCTCGTCTCCATCATAATCATCTCTATGCTAAACCAGAGAAATGCATGTTCGAAGTATCCACTATTTCCTACCTGGGCTACATACTCTCTGCAGATGGGATCCAAATGGACCCTGCCGAGATCCTGGTGATCGTGGGTTGGCCTACCACTAAGATGGTAAAGGACATCCAGCATTTTTTAGGTTTGGAAAACTTTTATTGTCGGTTCATAGCCGGATTTCGGACAAGTTCTTTGCCATCACTGCTCTGTTAAAGAATTGGGAAGAAGCCATATTCCGTCTTAAAAACGCCTTCACCACAGGACCCATCTTTAGAAAACATGATCAAAGTCTCCCATTCGTAGTAGAGACAGACGTCTCAGACGGAGCCGTTGGGGCAGTCCTTCTCCAGGAAGGGGAAAAGGGGCTAGAACACCCTATCGCCTACCATTCACGGACGTTGACCACGAGTGAACACAACTATTCAGTGATCAAGAAGGAGCTGTTGGCCATACATCAGGCCTGTGAAGAAAGATGACATCTTCTACAAGGAGCATCACATCGTTTCTCAGTAATAACTGATCATCACAATCTCGTATCCTACAACAAATGGAGTGCCGGAATGCTCGACAAGCCCGCTGGGCATACTACTTTTCTCAGTTTGATTTTACCCTTACCTACATACCTGGCAAGGAAAACACCCTGGCTGATACACTGTCACCCAGTATTGGAGAAGGGCTTGACTGTCCATGCAGAGATGAAATGATGCTTGCAGGCAAGGAATGTATTGCCGTCGCCAATACCTTTCTTCAAGACGTGCAGAATGATTCTGCTCCAGGAGTCCTACCTTCAGTTCTGAAAACTACTCTCCTACTCAAAGATGGACTCTACTTAAAAATACAAGCCTTGTTCCTGCCAACAAAGAATCTCCAAATCCAAGCCCTAGCCTGGTGTCACTATCTCCCTTTGGCGGGCCACAACAGACAGAAAACTACCATCAAACTCCTATCCCGATATTTTTGGTGGCCAACGATGAGAAGAGATGTGGTGACCTATGTTTCCACCTGCCCAACATGTGCTTTAGGTAAACACATGACCTGTAAGCCTGTTTGGTTGTTACAGAAACAAGTACTTCCGTTTCAACCCTGGACACACATCTCTACAGACTTTATCGTGGACCCCCCTAAATCTGAAGGATTCACTGCTGTAATGGTGACTGTAGACACCTTATACAAGTTAGCCCATTTTATTCCTCTCCCTGGTCTACCATCCGCTCCACAAACGGCTGTGGCTTTTCTAAAAGATATTGTCCGTTTGCATGGTCTCCCGGCCACCATTGTGTCAGACCGCGGAACCCAATTTACAACATCCTTTTGGTCATCTCTATGTCAACAGATGGGCATCCAGCGGGTGCTCTCTTTGGGATATCATTCCCGGATTAATGGCCAGAACGAAAGGTTAAACACAACTTTAGAACAGTAGTTGCAATGTTTTTGCTGCCATAAACAAGACCAATGGAGCAATTTCCTTCACATGGCCGAATTTACTTACAACAACACGCTTCATACAACCATCGGAATTAGCCCGTTCAAGTGTACTTATGGATACCATCCACAGCACCTTCCTTTGCATCTGTCCACTTCCACTAAGATACCTTCTATTGAGAGATTGGGGGAGACCATCAAGGAGACCCACAAGCAGGCGATTGAGACACTGGAGGAAAGCAGGAAGGGTTATAAGATGAAGGCTGATGTGGATAAACAGCCAAATCCATCCTGGGATAAGGATACCCGGGTGTGGTTGTCTACCAGATTTATACCCAGATGGATTAGAAGAGGGAAGTTCTCCCCCAGATGTATTAGCCCCTTTAGAATACAAGACCAAATCAATCCAGTGGCATTTTATCTCAGTCTTCCAGCAAGTATAAAGAGGATACACCCAGTGTTCCACACTTCCTTATTGAAGGAATACACACCTGATCCTTACCAGCAAAAGATTCCAAAGCCAGAATTGTTGATTCCCCAGAAGAGGAAGAATACAAAGTCTCCCATCTTGTAGATTCCAGGTACCAGAGAGGAATACTGTCAAGAACTGTTAAAGGGAATAGGGTATAAACCCCCTCTCCCGAACCACAGAAGCCGAATAGATCGACCCTCCCACCGTGGTTGGCACGGGCGCCTGGATAATGATAACACAGGTAAATACGTGGCAGCCAATAGGGGGAAGATGGCGTTAGGGAAAGGGGTGAAATGACAAAGGAAAGGTTGGGAAGAGAAACATGCACATATACCTACATCTGAGACTTGGTAAGTCAAATAACCTTAGCACCCTGAAACCTGCAATCCAAATCCTGATCTCCTAAACCCTGTAATACAACCTCCAACCTACACCTGACACTCTACATACTCTGGATGACTAAATCAAGTAACTTGCGCAGTACACAACATACACATGAATGCACGTAAAACAGATGGGTTAGCTGGTGTAACATACATGGAAACAAACACCTACAAAACACTCTTCATTACTCCATACACATGAACATGGGGCTGCATAAGCAGTATGTCACAAACAAAAGGAGAATTCCCTTTAGTGATTGAAACAGAGACACATGGCCATCTGGGCAAGCATAAGCCACAAACAAACAAATATTGCACATTATATTTAGCTGTGTTCCTAATAATTGATTGCAAGCAATCTCCTGGCCAGGCGTGAAATGATCCCAACATAAAATTCTCAAATATCCATTTGGAGATTCACAACACTTGTGTTCTTAAAGCTCTAAAGGGTGCTCCCATCCGTAACTAAATGAAGATAATCAGCGTTTTTCATGCGCCTCATAGAGAAAACGTGCGCTATGTACTTGCATAACACACACACAAAAATAATGAAATTTGCCAGTTAACTGAATGTCCGGATGCATCTCGAGGCTGTCTGGACCCACAAAGATGACACTGTAATCAGCAAGGCCGTCTTCAGTCACCGCCGCATCACGGGCATAAAGCTACCAACAGCTCGGCAGCCGCTCGCACTAGAAGAGGATTCTGCTTGCCTCCAGCGTTCCTCCGGCGTGACACGAGATCCCAGAGTTTCTCACACCACCACCGCATGCGCCGTCCATCGTTAATTATCCGCAGCAAAGCACGGTCGGTTCACGGTTATGAAGCCTCTAATTGCAACCAGTTGGGCCGTAGCGCCAACGCTGAACTACATAATCTCCCATGGCCTGCTGGGAAGTGTAGTTCAGCATCATTTTTACACATTCACGGGACTCCTTTTGCCCAAACCCTTATTCCTGACAATACTCCAATACTTGGTGCTTTGGAAAGGGTACTCAGAGGTAGAACGTACCTGGGAACCAAGAAGAAACTTACATGCCCCTCTTCTTATTCAGAAGTTCCACAGATGGAATCCGGGAAAGCCGAGGGGCATGCCGAGGAAGAGGAGTTATACTGTCATGCCTTCTTGGAGGCTCTGGGACCAATGGCGACACCATTAGGTTGTTCCATGACATTTTTGCCGTTCTATCAGTAACGGTCTAGTTGTTTTCAAAGATGGCCGCCACCAGGCATATACTGACACAGCAATGGAGTCTCGGTGCATTGCACCTTGGTTTCTTCTGTGCGTCTACGCTCCCCCTCTCTATCACTTGCGATAGCTTTGTCCTTCGCCCTTCCCTGTTTGGGAGCTCTTTCTGAGGAGTTCCTTATTTTCGCTACTTTGGTAGCGAACCTATGCCTGTCTTGCTTGCTTGGTTCTGTCCTATCAGACTCCTGTTTCCGATCTTTCTTTACTCCTTTTGGCTCCTGGCCGCGTCTAGTTTCCTTTCGCTTTACTTTTTCCTTTGCTTGTGCCCCTGCATGTCTGACTCCCGATTCTCGGGGATTCCGTTCCGACTAGCTTTCAGCTTTGTTTTATTGACAGCTCTCTTCGGAGCTCCTCTTACCTGTGTTTCTTGTTTTCCTCCTTTGGAGCTGCTATTGTTCGGCGCAAGGCAGACTCTTCTGTTTCCTGAGTTTGTTTCTACTGCCAAAATCTTCTCCTTGGCGGTGAGCTGCCTGCCCTCATTGTTCTGATTGCCTTGTGGAAGTCTTCCTGGGATCTCCAGCATCTTGCTGTTTGCAACCAGAATCACTGTATCTGCTCAGTCCGACCAAGAACTACAGCACCATTACTGCCTTACCTTAAGACTTCACAATAAGTCCCGTTCTATACCTACGGACAGGGTTTTTCAGCGAGGAGGCTTTTCTCTGGTTTTTTTGGGCTTACTGCAGGGGAGACCACACTGTTGGGGATGTCCCTACCGACAGTGCGCCATCCCAAGGAGAGAGACCCTATTTACACCAGAAGAAAGACAAGAAGGGGAAAACCCAGCAAAAGACCTCTAGAAGGAAGAAGGATCCTGAAGAAAGCTCTATCAAAGACACAGATGAGGAGGAAGGGAGGAAGGTTTCTTCAGATTTTGACAGTAGTTCTTTGCTCAGGTTTTGGGCATTTAGGATTCGCTTCCCATAGAATGTTTTCTTGGTTTTTCCGATTTCCATTCTGTATGCTCTGGTTGTTCTTGCTACAGCAGTTTTGTTCTGTGCTGTAGGGTCGGTTCTCCAGGTCCGTTCCAGACAGTGCTTAAAGGTTTTTAGTTATTTATGTTTGATAGTGAACCACCTTGGCGTTGGTCCTGATCTCCGAGTGGCCCGTTTTGTTGGAGGGAGGGGTGTGAGGGCGTTTGTAAACTAGCGGTTGAAGGTTTCGTTCACTGGGTGTCCTTCCTTGAGTGAAAATGTATGGAAAGAGTTTAGGAGTGAGTGTGCTAGGGCTGCAGTGATTACGACTTTATTCCAAAGTGGGGTAATGGGCGAGGTGGTGGGTGGTGGTCGTGTGTGGCCTTGACCGGCAGCCGATGTGTTCAGTGGTATGGAGAAGTAAATTGCTGAGTGATCATTCCATGATAGGGGATGGGGGATTGGGTATATATGTTTCTATTGCTGAAGATCGCATCGAAGGTATGACCTCCTGTGTGGGTGACTGTGTAGATGTATTGTGTTAGGTTGATTGATTCTAGATTGTCTGTGAGTGATCGGGTTATTGGGTTTGAGGGTGAGTCATACCATATTTTGAGAGCCACTAGGATGGTAAGTGTTGGATGTAGGATGAGGTCAGTGGCCAGTGCTTCACCAAGTATGTCCACAAGGTTTTTGTTGTAGCCGGGGGGTCTATAGATGAGTAGGAAACTGTGGGAGGTGCAGGGTGACAGTTGCAGTTTTACCAGGAGGGATTTGTAGTCTGTGGTGTTGGTTGAGGTGTCCTTAATAATTAATGGGATTTGGTGTTTGTGTGGCATCGCAAGCCCTCCCCCTCTCCGTGATCTGTTCTGGACATTAAGGTTGTAGCCGGGTGGGAAGGCCATGTGCACGGTGGACTCGTAATAATCAGCAAACCAGGTCTCAGTGATGAACTGGATGTCTGGGTTTTCGTCTGTGATGAGGTCAGAGATGTGGAATTTATTTTTGGATACTGATCTTGCGTTAATGAGTACGCAGGAGAGTTGGTGAGGTGTCCTTACAGGTGCTGCGCGTATAGGATTGTGAGTGGTACGGGGGTTGTAGTAAGGGGGGGCAGAGATGAGGGTGGAGCAAGGTGAGGGGAGAAGGTGCATCATGGAGAAGATGGAACAGTGGGAATGGGAGATGAGGGGAATAGGGCTAGGACCGGATAGGGTGTGGGTGGAGAGATGTGAGTCCTATAGTGTTGTGGTGTTTGCGATCTGGGTTGGAGGATGGTTGATGCTTGAGGGGGCATAAGGTGCCTTTGGTTTTGGCCATACCTTAACATTTGGCCAGTTAAAGGGGTGTGGGTGAGAGTGGGAGGGGCGGTGGAGATAGGGGTTTTTGCCAGGGCTGCCCCAAAATCTAAGGTTGGGGAAATGCGAGTTGGAAATGCTATATTGATCAGAGAGGGTGTGAGCAGATACTGCGGGTTAGTGGTTGGTGGCAGGGTTGGTGTGTGATGGGAGTGTTATATGGCTTGTTGTGTGTTCCAGTGTGTTCCGGGGGATAGTGTTTGCTGTTCCCTTTCTCCATCTTGCCGTTCTTAGTTGAGCGGAGCGGGATCTACGTGAGGGGATAGCGGGTCGGGTTCAGGGGGTTGGTCTGGTGAGGAGGAGGGATAGGTGTGGAGTGAGGGTTGCACGGAGGAGGTGTGAAGGGATTGGGTGATTGGCTGTGTGTTGGTGGCTGATGAGTTCTGCTGCGTTTGGTCTTGTTGGGCCTACTGGTGCGCCAGGGTGTTGCTCCTTTTTGACCAGTGTGTGGCATGGTGTCTGTCTAGTGGTGAGAAGACGTAGATTATGTGTCTGAGGAGGGTTGTGCCTTTAGCTGGGATACAGAGCTAGATCTGTGTACTTACCTGGTCTATCGTACTTGGTCAGGCGGTGGGTCGGGTTTGACGGGAAATGCCGTTTGAGTTATGGGATCCTAGATAGTGTACCTAAAGGTCGGTGCCCTGATGGGATGTTAGGCAGTAATCAGACCTACATTTCTAGATAGCTGGACGGGGCCTAGGCTTCAAAGCACAGCAGAAGTGAGCACTGCATGAATTAACTAGGGATTCCCAGAGAGCATATTCACATTTGAGACACCTAGATAGTGGTAAAGAGGACTATGTTTCACAAAATGGCATATATGAGCACACCCTCAATTGAGACTCATAGACAGAGGGAAAGAGACCTATGTTTCACGGAAAGGCATGTATGAATACACTTGCAATTGAGGCTCCTAGACAGTGGGAGAAAGGTCTATGTTTCACAGAAAGGCATATATGAGTACACTTGCAATTTAGATTCCTAGATAGTGGGAGAGAGGCCTATGTTTCACAAAATGGAAGTTCTAAGCACACCTAGATTTGAGATTCCTAGATAGTTGGACAGAGGCCTATGTTTCACAAAATGGCATATATTAGCACACTCGCAATGGAGACTCCTAGACAGTGGGAGAGAGGCCTATGTTTCACAGAACGGCATATATGAATACACTTACAACTGAGACTCCCAGACAGTGGGAGAGAGGTATATGTTTCACAGAAAGGCATATATGAGTACACTTGTAATTGAGACTCCTTGATAGTGGGAGAGAGGCCTATGTTTCACAAAATTGAAGTTCTAAGCAGACCTAGATTTGAGATTCCTAGATAGTGGGAGAGAGGCCTATGTTTCACAAAATGGAGGTTATAGCTACAGGAGTGGGTGTGTGGGAATATCTCTTACCTTATCCGTTGGTGCTGGTTGACGGCAGTCTGTTCCTCGTTTGGTGCGTCTGGGTGTTGCAGCTGGTTGCTACTTCTTGATCGTGGATGGAATTATGCCATTGCAACCACATTGTTGAATGCGGGTTGCAGCAGGGAGGTGTTTGCTGCTGTTAAAGGGGCCGGTAGGAGTTTGGCACTTCTCCCTGGAATTTAAGTGGCTAGCACTGCTGGTCCTTTCCTTTTGATTTCAGTGTGGAGAGGCAGCTATGTGATGGGGCAAGTGGGTAAGGTTATGTGTGTCAGTGTGCGATTGAAGCTAGTTGGTAGAATAGGCTTGGTTTGTGTAAGTGGCTGATTGCTTCCTCCGCTGACACCTGCAGATACCAGCCGCAGGGGCTGCTGGGCAGAGGGCTTCCCAGGTTGAGTCTAGGATAGGGAGAGGTGGACCAATCAGAGCCTGAGGTAGGGTGAAGGAGACGGGACTAGGGTAAGGAAGCAGGAGAGGGAGATTTTGGAAGCCGCAAGGGTCACGCTGGGAGCAGTCACTGGCAAGATGTTTTTAAAGGTGCAGGGGCACCAGGGCAAGTGGGCATACTTGTGGCCTAGATATGGAATGGAGCAGGAAGCCTTCATGCAGAGGCTTAGACCCTCAGTCTGAACCGAGATACACGGAACAATCAGGGCCTGGGGGAGGGTGAGAGAGGAGGGACTGGAGTCGGGAAGCAGGAGAGGGTGATTGGGGAAGCCGCGAGGGTCGTGCTCTGAGTAGCCACCGGCAAGGTGTTTTTAAAGGCACAGGGGCACCAGGGCAAGTGGGCTTACCTGTGGCCCAGATGTGGAATGGTACAGGAAGCCGATGTGCAGAGGGTTAAGCCCTCGGTCTGCACCGAGATACATGGACCAATCAGGGCCTGGGGGAGGGAGAGAGAGGTGTGACTGGGGTCGGGAAGCATGAGAGGGTGATTGGGGAAGCTGCGGGGATCCCGCTGGAAGCAGACACCCGCAACGTGTTTTTCAAGGCGCTGGGACACCAGGGAAAGTAGGCTTACCTGTGGCCTAGATGTGGAATGCTTTGGAGAAAACATTGGCTTAGACCTGCGCTGCTGGCAGGCACTCTGCCAGTGCTTCCGTGTCTGCAAAGTACTGCTCTGATAAGCTACCATGGGATATCTAACGGTTTGTTTTTAACTTTTCTGCCAACATCACTACTTTCGCTACTTGTAACCCTATTGGTCCCTCAGTGCAGGCATTAGAAATACGCACAGGAAAAGCCTGCTGCACTAATTTCAACCGTGGGCACTTAATTTCAACATATCTCTACACAGGAGCCAGCAAACAGCACACAGAAGCAAGACAGGCACTATGAATAAGACAGACAGAGCAAAGTAAAAAGAAATCTGCTGCGTAGCTATCTACTTATATACAGACCAATGCAAAACATATGAGGAGGTGTAGGGAGAGAGACAGAGAATACATGACATGGCAAATCAACATTTAGTAAAAATATATTGTAATGCTGTTAGGCAGAACCATATGCAGTAACCTTTGGGAACACCACATACAATTAAGACTACAAGTGTAAGTACAAATTCACCTTTGGTACAAGCCTGTACTACACAGTAAAGTGGTAGCGATGGCTGAGCAGCCAGACTTATTTCAAGAGTAAAGTGAGCAGGTTCAGAAGTTACACAAAGCACAGCAATTGCTATGGTTCAAGCAAACACCGACACATTCATTTAAACCATCAGTCATAAAACAGTTCATTATTATAAAGAAGCAGAAAATCACAATCTTAATATACTACAGAACACCCTATCAATTTTGGACAAGTTAAGCTCAAAATGAAGTGTGAACAAAAAGGCACTCCAGTAATTTAAAAGGGGAGGAAAGACAAGGTTATTCAAAAATCAACACCATCAACAAGTAATAGGCAGGGCAATCTAGAAAAGGCTTACTACAACTAGGATTCAAATCAATAGGCCTGGGCCAATGTTAATGATATGATATGGCATTTATAACGCACCTATACACAAGTATTTCATGTTTAATGGTTCAGCGTCTTTGCAGAGGATCACACAGCTCAGAGTAGTACACGATTAAGTCTTTGCCAAGAGTTCAAAACGGAGTTGGTCGGAAGAAAAATTATTTAAAAGAGTAGGGAAGGAGAAGCCCTCGGATTGGCGAAAGATTTCAAACAATTTCACCACGGTCGGACAGAACGAACGACCGGGTTTGCACAGTACCTTAGTCGAAGAAGAATGCTGTAGCTGAGGCAGAAGTTCCTAGCAGGTCCTGCAGGCTCACGGTTCCTGAAGCGACGGTTGGACTGACAAGAAGGAGGAAGACTGGAGGGTCCTGCACTGCCCAGGGAAGAAACCAGCAGCAGAGCAAAGCAAAGAATAAAAGGTGCGCTCCTTAAAACCCAAACAGGGTCCGGTCCTCCTGGCCATCCGGTTGACTGCAGCGAAGCACAGCAAATTTGACCAGGGGAGGGAGGCCTTGCTTGGCGTTTGGCGAACTGGTTGGTCCCACCAGCTCAAGGGAAGAAGATTCCTTGCAGATCTTCCCTGTCGTCAAAGTTTCAGGCAATACGGACCCGCAGCAGGGCTTAACCAGGAGGTTCAGTAGTTGCAGTAGTCCTCTTCCTTCAGCTTCTCTTCAGTTCTCTCGATCCAGTGGCAACTCTGCCTCCCAAGTCCCAGAGACTTGCTTTTTATGCAGTTTTCCCCCATTCACACAGCCTGGCTGTCAATCACAGAGCAGGGTGGCTGTCCTGGGAGGACAGCCACCTAGCCAATCAAACTAGAGTGTGACTTAGGTCTCCAAGGAGACCCTGTGCAGAGGGCCTCAAACCCCTCACTCACATCCTGTCCACCCAGACACTCAGGCGCCGAAGGAGGAATTCCAGAGGATGGCGAACAAAGGAACCAAACCTGGTTTGGCACGCAGAGTAAAACACGAGAATGACCTTTACAAAAAGAAATGGCGAATAAACCTGACCGGAACCAAATAAAATTAAAAGTGGTCCAGCGGATTAAAGTTCGAGGCTACCAACATAGCCTTGCACAGTAACAAGGCTATTTTCATTGTCCACGGTAGGAAAAAAATTGTAGATACCACTGCCACCAGCCAAATCTTAGAGAAAGGGGAACAAAATAATGTTCCATGAGAAACATACAAAAAGGGATAACTATTAACCCTTTCCAGTACTCTATGGAAGATAGGTGGTACTGGGCCTGTGAATTTAAAAAGACTAGTAAAGTCAATGGCAACTTTACATGTTCTGGGAGACAGTAGTCAGTCCCAGACAATGGAGTTTAAATTGGGAAGTCTAAAAAGACAACCCTGTGTCACTGCACTAAAGGTGCTGCGTGACACACAGTAAAAAGATGATGCCTAGGGAGTAGGTGAGACTCCACAGTCTATGAACACAAAAATGTATAACACACAGCAAAGCACATGTAAGAGTGGGAAAAAAACGGCTCACACTCACACTCTTACCAGGTGAAAAAAATAAAGCCTATAAATCAAGCAAAGCTGCTGAGGGACTCAGTAGGTAAGAGAAATTACAGAAAATAAGCTTTTACAGATCAGCCCGGGAGGGATAGGTTCACCAGCCGTGCGCTGCACTGGAGACTCTCTCTGGACCCCTCGCCCCACACAACAGATTTGGCAACTTCGCAGTCAACTGGTGTGCAATGCTTATAAAAGCAACCTCTGGTATGATGAGGACCTTTTGTCAGACTGCCGTGCGGTGGTGGTTGAGAGCAGCGCACAGAAAACTCCTATGCAGTTAGGCCAGAAGTCACGGCACCATTCTGTGGTAGCCAAGATCGTGTCCCTTCCCACAAAGGCCCCTCGGTCTCCCAGCAGCTTGCAGCATATTAGGAAATTAGACACCAGACATCAGACTGATGGGTAAATCAAACTTCTTGTATTTAGATAGAAAATACACGGCATACAGAGATATTAGCAGGAAATTACAGCAGGATAAGTGTCCAGGCAATTTTCACACAAGTTCTCCTGGGATCTCCCCTAGAGCGCAGGTTATATAGCATATCATAAACAATCATTAATATATTATAGCATTTTCATAATGGAGGGAGGTACTTGGCATGAAATTGCAGACATTTGGTAAAAGCTGTCAGCATCTCACTTGTGACTTTGTGACAAAGCCTTGCAGGGACATGACCTGATACATCGTGTTGTAATATGGATAAGCAGCATTCCCAGAAACCCTACTGTTATCTACCATATATGGTGCTCATGCTATATTTGAAGAGCGTGAATGGAAGAGAAGGTCTGATGTGGCCTTAGGCAAAGGCAAAAATGGAAGATGTGAGACCTAACTGTATGAGAGAGCGCATAATGCAGCATACCATAGCATAGCATAACAATCATGCCACATCACCTGTTTTCTTTGGCGGCTGCAACAACCGAGGCCCAAATCTATGGGTTGCCCAGAAGGCCAAAACCACTTTTCATTTTGTCTTCCCAGGGCATTTGTTGTACCAATGGTTTACCCTTTTTCATTCCTGCCCCCGTCAGTGCACCCAAACATGTGAGGTACCGATTTCATCGGGACACCAGTGGGAACGTGGGAAAGTAAAACATGTGTTGTTGCCCACACGTTTCCGTGGGTTCCTGCTCACAAATATGTATTTTTTTAAATGTTCCCTACATTATGGAATTTGATGGGCATTTTGTGTAACAACGCGACTCACACAGATGAGACCTCTTTGGATTCCCACAGGTATCTTCTTTTCAGAAATGCATGGGGTTACCTGTATTCCTTGATGGCTGGGACACCACAGGCCCAAATCCGGGTGTTGTCCAGAAGGCCAAAACATTATACTTTTCGTCTTCCCAGAGCGTTTCGTGTACCAATGCTTTAGCCTTTTCTTTTTGCACACAGGTCAGTGCACCCACACATGAGGTACTGCTTTCATCAGGACACCAGTGGGAGCATGGGAAAGTAGAACAAGTGTTGTTGCAAACGTGCATCGGTTATTTTCCTTCTTGCAAATATCTCAAAATCTGTTTTTTTCCCACAGGTTCCTTCATTTCAGAAATGAATGGGGTTCCCTGTTTTCCTTGCTGGCTGGGACACCCCAAGCCCAAATATGTGGGTTAGACAGAAGACCAAAACCACTATTAATTTCGTCTTCCCAGGGTGTTTGGTGTACCAGTGGTTTCGCCTTTTCCCTTTGTGCCTAGTTCAGTGCAACCACACATGTGAGGTACTGTTTTCAACAGGATACCAGTGGGAGCGTGGGATAGAAGGACATGTGTTGTTGCCTCCCTGTTTCGTTTGTTTCTTGTCAAAATTAACACAAAATTGTGTTTTTTTCCCAGACATTTTGATATTTCCAGGGCATTCTGCGTAATAAATTGTTGCGCACCACAAACAACTGAGAACTCTTTGAATTCCCACAGGTGCTTTCTTTTCAGAAATGAATGGGGTTTCCCGTTTTCCTTGGTGGCTACAACACCCCAACCCCAAATATGTGGGTTTTCCAAAAGGCCAAAACCATAATTCAATTTGTTTTACCAGGGTGTTTGGTGTACCAGTGGTTTAGCATGTTCCCTTTGCGCCCAGGTCAGTGCACCCACACATGTGAGGATCCGTTTTCATTGGGACACCAGTGGGAGCGCGAGAAAGTAGAACATGTGTTGTTGCCCACATGCTTCGGTGGTTTCCTGCTCACAAATATCTCAACATTCTTTTGTTTTTCCCTACATTTTGGAATTTACTGGGCATTCTGTGTAATAAATTGTAGCGTGACTCACACAATTGAGACCACTTTGTATTGATTGATTGATTGATTGATTTATTTATTTATATAGCGCTTTATACCAAGGCGCTGTACAGTGGAACAACATAATACAAAATAACAATAACATTTAACAATGAGAGCAAAATTTACATCATGAATCATTCAACAAAACAGTGCTAAGAGCAATTAACTTAGGTGGGGGGGTGGAAAGGGGAGAGGGAAGAGGTGGGGGGAGTAGGAGATGAACAGGGCGAGGGAGAATGGAAGCGGAAAAGAGAGGAGTAGGAGAGGGGAGAGAGGAATCAGATGAGGGTAAGAAAAGGGGGGGTGGGGGGAAGTGAAGTTTTCAAGGAGGGGAATGGAGGAGGAGGGATTTAAGGGAAGTTCGAAATGAGGTGAAGGTTGTGGTAGAGCGGATTGTAAGAGGGAGCGAGTTCCAATGCAGGGGTGCAAGGAGTTGGAATGAGCGGAAACGGGAGGAAGCGCAAGTGGAAGGAGGACCAGTGGGAAGGAAATGGTCAGCGGAGCGAAGGGAGCTGGAGGGGGAGTAGAAGGAGAGGAGGGAGGAGAGATAAGGAGGAGCAAGACCATGGAGGGATTTGAAGACAAGGTAGAGAAAGTAGAACTTTAGTTGTGAGTGGAAAGGTAGCCAGCCAAGGTGAGAGAGCGAGGAAGAGATTGAGTCACGCGAGGTAAGGAGACAAAGGGTACGGACAGCAGAGTGGTATATGGATTTTAGAGGGGTAAGCTGAGATGCGGGAAGTCCAAAGATTAGAGAGGAGCAGTAGAAGAGGCGGGAAAAGATGAGAGATGAAATTATGAGTTTTGTGGCGTGGAATGTGAGGGAGGGACGGATTTTGCATATATTGTAGAGGTGGTATCGGCAGGAGCGGGAGGTGAGTGAAATGTGTTGTGAGAAGGTGAGAGAGGAGTCGAAGAGAACGCCTAGATTACGAGCTTGGGGGGAGATAGGGAGATTGAAGGGAGGAAAGTGAATGAAAGGAGGAGGGGAGGGAGGGTGAAGAGAGTTAGAGGGGAAGAAAAGGACTTCGGTTTTATCGGTGTTAAGAGAGAGAAAGCGGGAGGACATCCAGTTCTTGATAGCAGTGAGACAGGAGGAGAGTTTAAGGTGGAGGTCAGGCGAGAAGGAGGAGAAAGAAAGAAAGAGTTGAGTATCGTCAGCATAGAAGTGGTGAGAAATGCCAAACGAAGAGATGACAGGGGCAATGAGAGAGGTGTAAAGAGAGAAAAGGAAAGGACCAAGTACAGAGCCTTGAGGAACACCGTAGTTAAGAGGGAAGGAAGGAGAGGACTGGCCTCCCCACGATACAGCAAAGGAACGGGAGGAGAGGTAGGAGGATAGCCATTTTAGAACAGGGCCGTTAAACCCGAAGGAGGAAAGAGTATGAAGCAGGAGTGGGTGATCGAGAGTGTCAAACGCTGCAGAGAGATCAAGTAGAATAAGGATAGAGGATTGCTTAGCATGTCGAGCAGAGAGAGAGGTGAGAGCAGTTTCAGTGGAATGTTTGGGACGGAAGCCAGATTGGAAGGGAGGAAGGAGAGAGGAAGAGGTAACAAAGGATGAGAGTTGAGAGTAGGCAAGGCGCTCAAGAAGCTTAGAGAGGAAAGATAGAAACGAAATAGGTCTGTAGTTAGCAGTGAGCAGTGGATCAGCAGAGGGCTTCTTTAGAATAGGAATAATCGTTGCATGTTTGTACGCAGAGGGAAAGAATGATGAGGAGAGGCAAGAGTTGAAGAAGGTGGTAAGGTAAGGGATAAGAAGAGGGTAGATCTTGGGGATAAGAACGGAGGGGAGGGGGTCAGAGGGGGCGGACGTGGGGTGGGCTTTGGAAAGAAGGGAGGAGACTTCAGAAGGGGAAACAGGAGAGAAGATGGACATTGTAGACGAGGGAGGAGAGGAGGGAGAAGGAGAGGGGGAGTCAAAAGGGAGTAAATTTTTTGCCAGAGAGTGAGGATTTTGGAGGAGAAGAAGTTGGCAAAGTCAGAAGGAGAGAGTGTGGAATTGGTTGAGGGATCAGGCGTAGGAGGAGAGAGAAGACGGGAGAGAGTTTGGAAAATCCGACGAGGGTGGGAGGCTTGAGACTGGTGAAGGTTAGAGTACTAGGAGGATTTGGCTGCTGCAAGACAGGAGTTGTATTCCCACAGGTGTCTTCTTTTTAGAAATGCATAGTGTTCACTGTTTTCCTTGGTAGCTGGGACAACCCAGGCCCCAATCTGTGTGTTGTTCAGTGGGACAAAAACGCTATCTTCCGAGAGTGTTTTGTGAACCAATGGTTTAGCCTTTTCTCTATGCGCCCAGGTCTGTGCATCCACACATGTGAGGTACTGTTTTCATCATGGCACCAGTAAGAGTGTGGGAAAGTAGAAGATGTGTTGTTGCCCACGTGTTTCGGTTATTTTCCTGCTTGCAAATATCTCAACATTTGCTTTTTTGCCCCTACATTTTGGACTTTCCTTGGCATTGTGGGTAATAAATCGTAGTGCATCTCACACAAGTGAGACTTCAATGGATTCCCAGGGGTGTCTTGTTTTCAGAAATGCATGGGGTTCCATGTTTTCCTTAGTGACTGCGACACCCAAAGACCAAATGTGTGGGTTGTCAAGAATGGCAAAACCACTATTAATTTCGACTTCCCAGCATGTCTGGTGTACCAGTAGTTTAGCCTTTTTACTTTCCACCCAAGTCAATGCACCTACACATGTGTTTTACTCTTTTCATTGGGACACCTTGGCAAAGTGGGAAGGTAGGACTATTACTGTTGCCCATGTGTTTCGGTGGTTTCCTGGTCGCAAATGTCTCAAAATAGTTTTTCACCCACATTTTGTACTTTGCAGGGTATTCTGAGTAATAATTTGTAGTGCAGCTCACGCAAGTGAGACCTCTATCAATTTCCAGGGGTGTCTTGTTTTTGTAAATACATGGGGTCTCCTGTTTTCCTTGATGGCTGCGGCACCCCAGGCCCAAATCTGTGGGCTCTCCAGAAAGCAAAAATCTCTATTCATTTTATCTTTGGAGCGCGTCTGGTGTACCAGTGGTTTAGCCTTTTTCCTTCCTGCCCAGGTCAGTGCACCTAAACATGTGAGGTACTGCTTTCATCGGGACACCAGTGGGAGTGTGGGAAAGTAAAACATGTGTTGTTGCCCACGTGTTCTCGTGGGTTCCTGCTCGCAAATATAAAAAGAAAAGTGGGGTATCATTTTCCTTGTTGGCTACAACACCCCAGCCTCAAATATGTGAGTTGTCCAAAAGGCCAAAACCATAATTCAATTCGTCTTCCCAGAGCGTTTGGTGTACCATTGCTTTAGCATTTTCCCTTTGTGCCCAGGTCAGTGCACCCACACATGTGAGGTACTGTTTTCAATGGGACACCAGTGGGACCTTGGGAAAGTAGAACATGCTTTGGTGGTTTCCTGCTCGCAAATATCTCAACATGTGTTTGTTTTTCCCTACATTTTGGAATTTGCTGGGCATTCTGCGTCATAAATTGTAGCACAACTCACATTGGTGAGACTACTTTCGATTCCCACAGGTGTCTTCTTTTCAGAAATGGATAGTGTTCACTGTTTTCCTTGGTGGCTGGGACATCCCAGGCCCATATCTGTGTGTTGTTCAGTAGGCCAAAAACACTATCTTCCCGGAGTGTTTTGTGTACCAATGGTTTAGCCTTTTCTCTTTGCACCCAGGTCTGTGCATCCACACATGTGAGGTACTGTTTTCATCATGACACCAGTTGGAGCGTGGGAAAGTAGAACATGTGTTGTTGCCCACATGTTCTAGTTATTTTCCTGCTCGCAAATATCTCAACATTTGCTTTATTCCCCCTACATTTTGGCCTTTGCTGGGCATTCTGGGTAATAAATTGTAGAGCGACCCACACAAGTAAGACCTCTTTGGATTCCCACAGGTGTCTTTTTTTCAGAAATGCATTGCGTGCCCTGTTTACCTTGGTGGCTAGTTCACCCCCCTGCCAGGCACAGATGGAAGGCCTCACTAATTCTTCTTGTGGAGGATTGTTTGAATAGAAGTATCAAATGTGTGGGTTGTCCAGAAGGCCACAAACTTTTATTTAATTTGTCTTCCCACAGCGTTTGGTGTACCAGTGGTTTAGCCTTTTCTCTTTGCGCCGAGGTCAGTGCACCCACACATGTTAGGTACCGTTTTCATCGGGACACCAGTCGGGGCGTGGGAAAGTAGAACAACTGTTGTTGCCCACGTGCTTCGGTGGTTTCCTTTTGGCAAATATCTCAAAATGTGTTTGTTTTTCCCTACATTTTGGAATTTGCTGGGCATTTTGCGTATTAAATTGTAGCGCGACTCACACAAGTCAGACCACTTTGGATTCCCACACGTGTCTTCTTTTAGGAAATGCATGGTGTTCCCTGTTTTCCTTGGTGGCTAGTTCACCCCCCTGCCAGGCACAGATGGAAGGCCTCACTAATTCTTCTTGTGAAGGATTGTTTGAATAGAAGTATCAATTGATTCTTCTACACTGCTCCACCTCCCTCCCCTCCAGCCTACTTCTGCAGGCGTCTGTCCTGATACATTCTAGTTTCACCATCACCATCTTGTGGCCGATGCTGGATTTGACTTTTATGGACGTTGTTGATTCATGGTACGTCACCCTATCTCAACTCTCATGCTGGACTTCCTTTGCATCTTGTACTCATGGTGGCCCTGAATCACGCTGTTCCCATCTTCATCTTGTATCCTGGCTTGCAACATTATGTGTTACTACTGACTCTGCAATTGTATTTGCTCTCCCCTCTGGCTTCTCCACTCTTTTCGACTGCTTACTGTCTGTTCTCTCCTCCTCTCCCTTTCCCCCTTTTCCTATCTCCTCCCCTCATCCCCTTACTTTCTTCTATGCATTTACTCTATCAGAATTGTTTGTGGACCTTGTATGATAGTGACCTCGTCTGTCTCCTCCCCCATCCCCTTACTTGTTTTTCTGCTTTCCCCCTCCTCGGGCACTATCTGAAATGTCATCAGGCCTAGTCCGTTAGTCGCTTGTTTTGTTTCTCCCCTCCCTTTCTGCACCACTCTCCCTCACCTTTTGTTTTTCTCCGGCTCTACCAGAAATGTTGTCAGGCCTAGTACGGTAGTCGCCTGTCTGTTTCCATTTCCTTCCCACTCTCCCCTCCCTTCCTTATCTATGTCTTAGCTCTTGCACTATGTTATTGTATTTTCCCTTGTTCCCTCCCTTGCCTTGAAGTGCTTTGAAACACATTGTGTATAGGCACTATATAAATATATCATATCATATCAAGTACTTCTTTCTTATATGAAAATATTCTGGACACAAGTGTGCTTTCAACAACATTTGGACACAAAGGACAGGCTGCTGGGTTACTTGAACTCCACTTGTGTCTGAGACTAGCTAAGGGCAGGATGCAAATGTGCAGCTTGGTATGAAGTGATCTCATAAGTTGCGGTCGCATTCGATCTAAATAACGTTCAAAACCAGGGGTTAACTTCAAATGACGCATAAGAGGCTAAGCTAGTTGAGTTTGCTAGTTTCACAACGGTTTCGCTCAGTCATCTTCTGTCATGAACTTTTTTCAGTTGCATCTTAAAATTCATTGGAATTGTTGCAGGGTGGAACCTTTAACTTCCCCGTCGCATAGAGAAGGGCTAATCTTTAATTGCTGCCAGCCAAGGTAGGTTTAGACTTCCTAGTTGGGATAGAACATCTTTTACAGCTTTTCTATAATTGCGCAAGTTACAATTAGTCCATCAACAAACCCATATGAACACAGGTCGTGATACACAGATGAAACCAATACTCTGCAGATTCAGATCACAGAAAATCGGGGCATTGGGAGTAGGCAGACACAGTATGGTTTTAAAAAATCTTTTTTCCTTAACCCGGAGAGTACTAACGTTACACATGCCCCAGAGCTTGTGCCCATATAGGGCCACTTGTCTAACTTGGCTCTTGTAAATCTGCAGGGTTGCGCTTATCGGCCCGCTCCATGGTCCTGGATAAATCTTGACACAACCCCACAGTGCCCTGTCTACATATGTGCCTATATAATCATAGTGGGTGAACTGCTCAATTGGGCCATCTCTAAGGCTTACTGTGAGTCGTCTTTTACTCTTGGCCCTGGTTTTGGTAAACCCCAGTGACAGAGTTTTCTGAACATTAATAGTCATACCATTGCCTTCGCAAATGTTTTCAAAGATAGCTAATTGCTTGCGAAGGCCTTGGGGGGTGAGGGCAAGCAGGACAGCATTGTCTGCAAATAGCAGAATCATAATTCTTTCATTCACTAACAATGATGCATCAGTGGGCTCACTCAACAACAAATCAATAACCCTGTTGATGAACAAGCAGAACAAATTGGGAGCAAGAACACAGCTTTGACTAACTCCCAGTTTGATTTTTACTTTTGCTGTGGTTCGGCCATCTAATGCATATCTAATTACAGACTCATTGTGGGAATATAAGGATTGAATTGCTCTCAAGATGCCAGCTGGGATACCTAGGTTCATCATTACCTGCCACAATCTTGCCCCGGCACACTATCAAAGGCAGTTGTGAGATCAACGAATATTTCATACACACTCATATTCCTTAATGTGACAAACTTTTCCAAGATCAAATAGAGCCTCATAACCTGGTTATTTGTACTGACATTATGCTCAAACCCGGCTTGGAGATGGTTCAGGGCCCCTGTTTCTAGAATCCATGCATCCAAATGTCCCAACAATGCCTTAGTGAAACAACTTCCCCACCGCGTTGAGAAGGGAGATAATTAGACTGAACTCCCCAATCTTCCTTCTTGAATATGGGGTCAAACACTACTTGGGTCCATGAATATGGAACTATATTAGCACTTGCAAAGCACTGAACAGTTTTAGCAGATAAGGGATCCATATAACTACATCCTGCCTATACCAGTTAATGGGGACCAGATCGGGTCTGGTTGCCTTTTCCAATTTTTGAGACATTAGTGCCACCTCTACATCCTTCAGAGATAGTACCAAGAGGACAATGTCCTCCTGGCCAGTCCCTGTTGGAGTAGCAACATCAATCCCACTTACAGGCGGGTTAGGGTTCTTATGAAGATTTTTAAAATGGCAGCCTCTGGAATAGCATCCAGAATTATATTTTATTCCCTACTTTTGCCTATCCGAACACATCTCCAGGAACCCCTAGAATCACCATTCGTGGATGCCTGTAAGAGGCTATCCCATAACTCATCAGAATAGCAATCCTTTTTCAATTTGAACAATTTACGTTAGGCAACCGCCAAAGCCAGGGCTCCACCCGCTCATACTCCTTTAGCATGTTCGACCAATAGTTTTTTTGCAGCATGGCATTTGATGCCATACCAAGGGTTTTTGCGTACTGCTTTTGCCCTGGCAATGGTCCGCGGCTTACTCAAACAGATTCCCAGGATTTTAACCAGGGCATCATGCATTGATAACATATGCTTGACGTCTTTAACTTTGGCTATCAGAAAAAGCCTCAAGTCACGACAGGATGCTTACATAAATGGTTGGTAGTTCAGACTCCAGAGCAACTGTACACCACTTAACAGCATGCCTGGCTTCACCCACAATCTCAATCGGGACCACACACTGATCGTTAAAGTCCCTCCTCGGCCCAAATAGGGACCCCAAAACTGTTACTACGACACGATTATGATCACTCTTGGATCTGTTTAACGCCCCAAAGTCCTGTTTACACGACAATGTAATTGGTCAGGCTATTTTTAAGGACTGTTCCAAAAGTTTTTTAGTGGGCTAGTCACTTGGAAGTCTTCCGTTGTGTGCCCTAAAACCTGAGGACAGGAACACACTAGCCACCAGCTGGGCATTTTTATATTTCCTCTTAGGTTGTTCTGCCATCAGTTCATTGATACATCTTCCTCATTAGTCAAGCCCAGCATGCTCTGAAGCAGTTCGAACTGAGCATTCAGATCACCCACTACAATAATTTTTACCACACCCTTTTGATTTTCCCTCCAAAGAGCAACCGCCTTCTCTATTAACAAGAATAGGGAGTTGTCAACAGCATTTTCCTTTGTTAGACAAATTGTCAACAAAAAGGTAGGTACCATCTAACAATTGTAGATGTACTTCCATGTAATCCCTTGAAATAGTCAGATATGTGCGTATTGTAGTCAATAAATATACACTAACACAGAGAATTAGACCGTCACTAGCGCGGCCACCCCTCTCCTTGCTCTCAGGGATAAAGAGGGTGGGATGACCTTGTATATCATGGTGTAACGCTCACCTGAATCCCTCGGAGGCGCGGGTCTGGTCTGGGCGTTCTCCGAACCTTCCAAAGTCACTCGCAGGTCTTTGGCACCACCCTGGAAGGGCCCCCTCTTTACTGTGATCTTAATCTGGAGAGTGAGATGTCTGCGGGCAGAGAAGAAACAGGGGTTAACGTCTGCCTGACGGGGTTTCGGCCCTTTCCCCTTCCTGACACTCCTACAACTCTCCTAGGCCGCACGTGCTCACCTTAGGTAGGTAAAAGCGGCGCTCTCCATCCTGCGTCTGTGCAGGGGTGCTGTAGCCAGTTACTTCACTGGACGATAGTTCAGCCTTTTATTGCGGAGGTAGAGTCCAGAAGGCAAGACCGTCGTTAGCTGCATGAACGGTGAGTGCCTTATATGAGTCTTTTTATTGTCCTTTCAGAATCTTGCCTCTTTGCAGGTCCGGTATGCTGATCCGGTAAGTGGAGAAGTCCGGAGTTTTTGCAGGCAAGTAAAAAGTTCATCTGAAGTTAAATGCACTTTTAAAAGTCTTTTTCCCCTTTCTTTCAGGTCGCGGTGCAATCGGCGATGAAGACTGATGCCGAAGGATCGTGCCGGAGGATGGACAGGTATCACCACTTAAGGCACGTGAGTAGAAATGGAGTCCTGAGCTCTAATAATGTCCTTCTTGTATTTTACAGGTGCGGACGAATGGCGCTGAACGGAGCTCGCGGGGACCGTGGCACAGGTAAGCAGATATCACAGAGTTATCGCTAACCTGTATTCTTTGTAGTTGCAGATGGCTGGAGAACGAAGAGTCGCGGCACGATGCCTTGGAAGGCGCCGGAAGGTGGTAAGAGCAGCTCTGGTACTTTCTCGTGCTACTCTAATGTTCTCGTTTTCCTTTTCAGATGTCACGGAAGGCTGGAGCTGGATTCAGGAAGGTAAGTTGAAGATTTTCCTGTTTTCAGGTGCAGAAGAAGAAGATCAGCTGGAGCCGACATGGTGAGCGTCCTGCTGCTATTGCAGAATAACGCGAAGCACGTGAAACCAATCGGGTGTGGTTTAAATAGCCTTCAGTAGTGCTTAGGCGTCTTGTTCCACAGCTTTCAGAGGTAAGAAAAGAGTTCCAGTATGTAATTCTTGGGAGTGGTGCTGGCCCCACCCAGCAGTTAAAGTAGTCCCAGCAGGATTGGATGAAGAGTTCATCCTGCAGGTAGGAAAGCAGCATGGTCTGCAGGAGGTAAGTCCACCCAAGCACCAATCCTTTTTATATGAGCCCGGCGCTTCCAGTGCCGGGACTGGGTCCCTTTATGAGCATGAGCCTGGCGCCGCTGGCGCCAGGACAAGGTCCAAAAGGCCCCTACGGGGGCCGGCTTGTGCCTGGAATAAGGGTCATGACCCTGCTTCCAAGGATGTTGGGCTAGGTCTGACACCTTGGAGGCAGTGGTCATGACACATGGGGCACCAAGGACCATGTTTATTGGAGTACCACTATGTCATAGGTACACAACGGATCTAACCAAGACTTATCATCCATGTATTTCTGGAGACCAGCAATGTTCCAAGACATCAATCTCAATACTCTGGCAAAGCATTTGGAGCGATCACAGTTTCGATCTCATTGGGTGTCCGACCTTCTCTAGACTCCTTATATTGACCAATGACTCTAGGTACATTGGGCAACAAGAAGTAAGAGTTACAGTAATGGTTGCTGGGGTTTTGATGGGTTGGTGGGAAATGTGTATTTGCTTTCTGACTCTCCTCTCGTAACCAATCCCTTTGATATTGCCAATCTGGGTAGGGATAGTTGACTGGAACACCACCAAGTGGGTAAACCCGGTTTTCAACCACCCCACCTAGCTTGTTGACCGACTCTTTTCTAAACTGTCAGTCCCCGCTTGTAAGTACTCCCAGTTCATCCTTAAATTCCCCAATTAGGAGCTTCAAGGCTTCCACCTCCTTTCTTACCATATCTGTGGCAATAATAGCCTGTTCCATGCTATTGGCAGTATTTGCGGCCCCACATTTATAAACATCACCCGACATGTCCTTCACCCTACCAATAGAAGCCTCTCTAGTCCCCATCAAGGTCAGGCCCCAGGCCTCATCATCTACTGGAGTTCCAAACGATCTTGATCTTCTCTTAGATTTTGATGCCCCCCCCTGCATCCCTGCCCTCCACCTGGGGTTGGGCCAAGCGCCAGGCAGAGGATTGGATCCATTCAGGTTCTTCCTCCTATTGATACCATCTGTTTCACCATCACCCACCATGTTCCCCTTTTCCTTTACCTTTCTCACTCCGGGGCTTTCATTCTTTTTTTGACCCCCCCACTCCATCTCTCATTAAGTTTAGGGGGCAAAACCTATTGGTCAGTGTGAACAATATTATCGGCAGGGCTCCTTCTTTACCACTACTACTGCCACTACCACAGCAAATTGTCTGCTCCATATTCAGGCACAAAATACACAAAACCATCAGTGCAGGGTAACACATTACACTCCACAGGTACTATGTAACTTTTTCCTTTGCTTTGTGCAGGGAGGTTTAATACCTTATAAGCGGGAAAAATTGAACCTACCTCCAGTAATGCGGGCAATGGAACATTGGATGCTTTTAAAACTCTGTTAGCTTTTTCCCTCATCTCAGCATGAGTCAATGGTTTGTTATGGGATGAGGGGATCCAAGACTTTTTTCCATAGGTGAAATGTCAATACTGTCCAAAACCATGTTGTCCAGCACTACACAGTTCCTTACGGGGTGTACTGTGCTCCTATCTTTATTAAGCCCGGCACTTTGACCTTTTCGTGGCCAGATCATCAGGTCCTACATCATATAATAATTGGGCAATTTCCTTGAGCATTACATTAGCTTGGTTGAGGGCATACAATAGTTTTGCCGCCTTTTTCCCCTGTTGGCTCATAAGGGGGTATTTGGTGGCTTTACGCTTCAGCCTTAGGCAAATATCAAGGGACAGTATTACAATATATGTAATAGGACACTCCCTGCCAAACACTCAAGGCTTAAATTCAAGCTCTCTTATAGCCACAGCTCACAGCTGAAAAAAGGGTTCTTAATCAATTACCCCCGGGCAATCAAGACTTGTTAAAGACCATGGTACAAACTCACCATTAAATCAAATAAATCCTCAATGCATATGCTAAAATATGCTACATTTCAAGCACCATTCAATAAAAAATAAGCATCATGAATTACAAATTGCACGAGTCCTCTAAAAAGAAATAAGACAAGAAATATACAATCAATCCATGGATAACCAGAAATATTTCTGCCTCATAAGCCTCATCAAGATGCAAATTAGGACTTGAAACAAGGCCTAGAGGATAAAGTGCAGACAGAGGAGGGACGCCTGACCATTTTAAGGGGCACTCATAGTCCGACTCGCCCCCTCAATCCCCCTGCTCTGACCGTCCTGGCTGTAAACCATGTTACCAAGTGAACACAGAAGCAGCATGCATCATTAAAGTGTAGGGACAAATGTTCAATGCAGCTTATCCCGATAGATGAGGAATAGCAATTGGTAAAGTCTCTGGCATGTTTAGAATTTCAGGCTGCCTGGAATCACAGCACCTGCACCTGCACATCCACACCATCTGCAGCAGCAACTTCCTCAATAAAACCATATACTCAAAAGGGCAGATCATTCCTTTGCTGGTTGTCTACGGTTGCCCGTGCAGAACAATCATCGAGCAGCAACAAACAGCTCCCGGGCTTGTCAGTAGACCCACACATGTGAGGTACAATTTTAATTGGGACACATGTGGGAACGTGCCAAAGTCGGACATGTGTGATTGCCAACATATTTCATTTTTTTCTTGGTCGTAAATGTCTCAAAATTGTGTTTTTTCCCTTCATTTTAGAATTTGATGGGCATTCTGGGTAATACATTGTAGTGCAACTCATGCAAGTGAGAACTTTATGGATTCTCACAGGTGTCTTCTTTTCAGAAATGCATGGGGTTCCCTATTTTCCTTGGTGGCTATGACACCCCATGACCAAATCTGCGGGTTGTCCAGAACGCCAAAACCAGCCTTCCCTGGGCTTTTACTGTACCAGTTGTTTAACCTTTTCCTTTTACGCCCAGGTCAGTGCACCCACACATGTGAGGTACCGTTTTCATTGTGACACCAGTGGGAACGTAGGAATGTAGGACGTGTTGTTGCCCCTGTGTTGCAGTGGTTTCCCAGTTGTAAATGTGTCAAAATTGTGTTTTTCCCTACATTTTGAACGTTACTGGGCATTCTGGGTGATACATTATGGTGCAGCTCACGCAAGTGAGACCTCAAAGGATTCACATGGGTGTCTTCTTTTCAGAAATGCATGGGGTTCTCTGTTACCCTTGGTGGCTGCGACACCCCAAGCCCAAATCTGCGGGTTGTCCAGATAGACAAAACCATGATTCATTTTTTCCTCCCAGGGCGTTTATTTTACCAGTAGTTTAGCCTTTTCTCTTTGCTCCCAGATCAGTGAACCCACATGTTAGGTACTGTTTTCATCAGGACACCAGTGGGAATGTGGGAAAGTAAGACATGTGTTGTTGCCCACATGTTTCAGTGGTTTCCTGCTTCTAAATTGTCTCAAAATTGTGTTTTTCCATTTGGGATTTGCCAGACGTTCTGGGCAATAAATAGTAGCGTGAATCAAGCAAGTGGGACGTCTTTCGATACCCACGGTTGTCTTCTTTTCAGAAATGCATGGGGTTCCTTGTTTTCCTTGGTGGCTGCAACAACACAGGCCCAAATCTGTGGTTCTCTGGAAGGCCAAATCCAGTCTTGCCTTAGCCTTTGTGTATAAGTTGTTTACCCTTTTCCCTTTGCGACCGGGTCAGTGCACCCATACATGTGAGGTACCGTTTTCACAATGACACATGTACGAATGTGGGAAGTAGGACATGTGTTGTTGCCTGTGTGTTTCATGGGTTTCCTGGTTGCAAATATCTGAAAACAGTTTTTCCCCCTACATTTTGGACTTTGCTGGCCATTCTGGGAAAAACATTTTAACACGACTCCCACAAGTGAAACCTCTGTGAAGTCCTGGTGGTGTCTTATTTTCAGAAACGCATGGGCTTCCCTGTTTTCCTTGGTGGCTGTGAGACCCCAGGCCAAATCTGTGGTGTCTCCAGAAGGCCAAAATCACTATACATTTTGTCTTTCCAGGGCATTTGGTGTACCATTGGTTTAGCATGTTTCCTTTCTGCCCCGGTCGGAGCGCACACACATGTGAGATTGCAATTTAATTGGGACACCTGTGGGAACGTGGGAACGTGGTACACATATTGTTGCCCCTGTGTTTCAGTGGTTTCATGATTGCAAATGTCTAAAAATTGTTGTTTTGTTGCTACATTTTGGAATTTGCTGGCCATTCCTAGGCCCAAGTATGTGGGTTGTCCAGAAGGACAAAACCACTAATCATTTCATCTTCCCATGGCGTTTTGTGTACCAGTGGTTTAGCCTTTTCCATTGCACCCAGGTCAGTGAACCCACACATATGATTTACCGTTTTCATCGGGACACCTGTTGGAACATGGGAAAGTAGAACATGTGTTGTTGCCCACGTGTTTCGGTGGTTTCCTGCTCGCAATTATCTCAAAATGTGTTGTTCTCGTACATTTTGGAATTTGTTGGGAATTCTGGGTAATACATTGTAGCACAACTCACAGAAGTGAGACCTCTCGGATTCCAACCAGTGTCTTCTTCTCAGAAATGCATGGGCTTTCCTGTTTTCCTTGGTGGCTGTGACATGCCAGGCCCAAATCTGTGGGTCGTCTAGAAGGCCAACCCACTTTTAATTTTGTCTTCCCAGGGTGTTTGGTGTACCAGTGGTTCAGACTTTTCCCTTAGCACCCAGGTCAGCGCACACATATCAGCTACTGTTTTAATCAGGACACCAGTGGGATTGTGGGAGAGTAGGACATGTGTTGTTGTCCACATGTTTCGGTGGTTTCCGGCTCGCAAATGTCTCAACATTTTGTTTTCTCCCTACATTTTGGATTTTGCTGGGCATTCTGGGTAATAAATTGTAGAGCGATCCAAGCAAGTGAGACCTCTTTGGATTCCCATGGGTATCTTCTTTTCAGAAATGCATGGGGTTTCCTTTCTTCCTCGGTAGCTCTGACATTCTGGATTTTGCTGGGCATTTTGGGTGCATTGTAGTGCAACTCACGGAAGAGAGGCTTGTATGGATTCCCAGGGTTGTCTTCTTTTCAGAAATGCGTGGGGTTCTCTGTTTTCCTAGGTGCCTATGACACATCAAGCCCAAAACTGTGGGTTGTCCATGTTAGGCAAGATTGTTTGTTTGTTTGCTTGTTTTATTTATTTCTATAGCGCACCTGACCCTGAGGTATCTGGGCGCATTAGAGCACAATTATAATTGTTACAGGCATAGTCAAATAGTCAAATTACAGTTACACTTGTAGAAGAATACATAAAGCCCAGTTGGGCAAGAATACAGTTGTTACAGACATGGGCATATAGTCAAAGTACAGTTACAATTGTTGAGAAAAGGCAAATGGTAGGTTGTGCACAAGGTGCCAGTATACATTAAAGCAATAAGGGTATCCGCTAGAGGGACAGGACAGCAGATTATACGTTGCAACATGTGCCTCGTAAAGGATAACTCCTAAGTCTCTGTTAGTTCTTACTGATTAGCCAAGAGATGGAGTTTCTCCTGAAGTTAACGAAGAGCTGGGTCGTCTTGATAGCAGGTGGGAGAGTATTCCACAGTCGGGCCGCCATGACAGGGAAACTGCTCCCTCCTGATTTTTTAAATTTATATCTCGGGACCACCAGGCAGGATGTGTTAGCTGATCTGGTGACCTGTGTGGAGGATCTGATAGTGAATGTTTCGGTTAAGTCTGGTGGAGCTCTGTGGTTCAGGGATTTAAAGGTAAGACAAGGTTTTCAACTCAATCTTTTCCTTTATGGAAAACCATTTGTGTTGTCTTCTTATTGCAGAGATATGCTCTCTCCTTGGGATATTTAGCGTGGCTCTGAGAGCATTTTTCTGCAATATTTGGAGTTGGTTAAGCACAAACTTGCTAGCACCCATATAAAGAGCCTCATTACGACCCTGGCGCTAAGGGGTTAACGGTGCTGTAAAAAGGCTGCGGCGCCGTTAACCCCTTAGCGCCTAATTACGAGGTCCCTTTGTGGCTCCCCACCTTAACGGCTGGTCTGGACCAGCCGTTAAAGTAGGGACCCGCAGGGGGACCTTGAAGGTAATTACGGTACCGTAATTTGCGGTACCGTAATTACCGCCTTCCCCATTCCCATTGAGCCATATGGGGCAAAAATGGGAATGGGGAAGGGCCAATGGTGCATGGGGAATTACCGCCCTGCCATCCTTGGAATGGGGTGGTAATTCCCCATTGCACCATTGTGGACTCGTTACAATACCGGCAGCAACCATGGTGCTAATAGCGCCATTGGTTACCGCCGGTGTTGTAATGAGGGCTGTAGGGTATTTTGTGGAGATTTGGGGCCTGACGGTATTTTATTACCGCCGAAAAATAACTTAGCAATAATCACTCCTCGTATTCAGATTGGGCCCTGTACAACAATAATACAGTGGACATGCATTATTTCAGCACCCAGACATGCATATTTGGTGTGCGTGGTTGGTATGCATATTTGGTGGTATTTTGGTGAGCATTATTCCCTTGTTTTATTGGTGGCCCCAATGTCCAGAATCCCTTATCTTTGCTTAGATTTTTCGTGTAATCACTAGAGAGACCTCAGGCCTACATTTCAGGAATACCACATTTTCAGTGTTAGTGTTAGTGTGCCACCATGGGCAATCTCACTGACTTATTTATGACAGAGAGCTATATGTGGTAATTTCCACTACCTTATATACGGTAGGGAACTATGTCCAGAGAGTCTCTCTTCCCGTTGGCTCATGTACCTCCAACAAGCTATGCTACAATCACTCACAACTGTTCATACTGAATCTGATCATGCAAAATGACAATTGCACTGTTTAAAAATCTCCCCTCATCAGCACTGTATTGGTAAATAGAAGACACACCACCCGTCTGCTTTCAAATATTTTTCTGTATTATAAAAGTTGCATTTAAACACGATCTCACTCTTTACAGAAATAACTAAAACAGCACAGTAACAGCTTTGTCTATGACACACTGCAAAGAGAGTGGCGGAGAACAGAACTCAAATTGCAACATTAGCATTTGATTAAGGCATGCACAGGAATCCTACACTGACTGCATATTCTCGTACACACTAAGCTCCCACACTTATGTAATTACCTTATCTGTTCAGTGAAGTTTTCTTTAGCTGTTCTCTTTCTGAGTGTGGCTCCCTGGAAGATTAACCCCAGTAAAAAGGATCGCCTTTCCTTCTCAAACCGGGGTCATTGCCTGGAATTCTCAGCTTTTGCAGATAGGAATGCTCCAACCAGGAAAAGGTCTTCCTCCCAGCTCTGCCAAATCTTGACTGCCTTTCTTCTTCCTCAAACTCCCCCCAGCAAAAACCTGATCACTCCCTCTACCATGATACTTGCTATGACGCTGCTCCAATCAGAATTAATCACACCATCTCCTCCTTCTCTACACAATGGCTCATTTATATAGTAATACTTTGTAACCAACTGATTTCCTGTTCTTTCGAGCCCATTTGCTTCCTGTAGTTATATGGACAGGGCAGCAGAGAGAACAGAAAAAAAAAATGGATGTGCGTTTAAAGGTTCACTTTCAGAATAGGCCTAATTCTGCAGTGGAGACACATTTTTATTAGTGGATTATGTTTCATTAGTCAAGTTAGTTATCAGTAAGGTTAGTTGTTATTTTCAAATGTGTCTCTCGCACCATAGGCATTTCAGGTGAAAAATAGTGTGCATTTTTAAATGAGCACGTGTGCTTTTAACTGTAAGAATAGATTTGCATCTTATATGTTAAAATCGTTTTTGACTGAATAGCCTGTCTTTTCTTGTTAATCTGGTAACACATATAGCAATGCACCGCACCCTTGTGGTGGTGCTGCAAAAAAAAAAATTGCTACCTGTGCAGTAGTGCTGTACTCTGTGCTGTTTGCTACCTGTGTAGTAGTGCTGTACTCTGTGCTGTTTGCTACCTGTGTACTAGTGCTGTACTCTGTGCTGTTTGCTACCTGTGTAGTAGTGCTGTACTCTGTGCTGTAACACGCCAAATATCCTTACATACCCTCCTTTTGTTTTTAGAATCTGGCTACGATCCAAGCCAATTCCTAAAAATAATTTGTTCTTTTTCTTCTTTTCACAATATAGCAATCCAATAAAATGAATATTCATGTGCATCAATGAAAAAGTTGCAATCAATATAGTATTCATCTGAGTTCATTAGTTTACAAAATGTTCTACATTTGCCTTCTCAGTGGAAGTGGCATTACTCTAAGTTTAGATCTTTCAAGTCAATTAAAACAATGAAATAAAACAACTAACCAAAACAAATAATTAATATAACAAATTAAAATAAATAATTAAAATAATAAATACGTGGAACTCCATATGTCAGCACTCTTGTCTGCCTCTGATATGTCCCGACCAGCGATGTTATTTGGTTCATTCGAGTACACTTTCATCTTGGCAATCTTAGATCCATAGGAGTCATCTTTTTCAGCATTCTGGTTATCTTGTCTTCATCTCCACCTGGAGGCAGGCATCTTTTGGTCTTCATCCAGGGGACTCCAGGACTCCATCGTCTCTCCAGTGGGCTCTGATCCCGGAACCTCCGACCAAATAATGTTAATTGTCTAAATCAAAATAGAAAATAAACAAATTAAGTACATAGCATAATACTAACTTCATCCTTTTGCCAAAAATAAAACATGCTTGGTAAAAATATTTCGTTTTTCTTTTTCTGAAATTAAACACAAGTTAAAAGAAAACAAACACACATAAACAGCATTCAATCTTTAATACATTTTCTCTCTGCACACCAACCATGAGCTTCCGTTATATGTGCATTTATTTATTTATTTATTTATTTTATATTATATATTTTACATATACTACAGTGTTTATGTACCATCATAACAATCAACTTTTTTAACTTCTTTGTCACTGCCTCCTGATTACACCCATTTATTTTCTCTTTTTGTGTTCAAGGGACTTTATCTGTTTCTACATGCTCAAGCTGCCTGATCTCATGTCTGGGATGGCATGGTTTGATTTGATTTACATGGACAAACTGCTCTATTGCTGTTTCACCTTCATTTTTCAAAATTTTATACACTACAGGAGAGACCTTATCTATAATTCGAAATGGCCCCTGCCAGGCTGCTAGAAATTTAGAATTTTTCTGTTTACTTTTTCCAAAATGAAACTTGTATACCTGATCCCCTACACTGTATTCCTTTATTGATGTCTTTTTATCATAATACGATTTTGCACTGTCAGCAGCTCTTTCCAGATTTCCCTGCACAAAAGCAAATGCATGTTGCAAATGCCTCCTCAGTTCATCAATATATTCATAAACTGTGGATGCACTCACAAGGGTTTGCTCATGTGTTCTGTATAGTAGGTGTTGTGGTAACACCATTTTCCTACCTGTTAAGACCTCATGGGGGCTAACACCTGTTGCTTTTGCAGGAGTCGATCTGATTGCCATCAAAACCAACGGTAAACGTAAATCCCAGCTGGAACCTGCTTCTGCCACAAATTTCTTTAAAATATCCACAACAGACCTATTGCTTCTTTCAACTGTACCTGAAGACGCCGCCCGATATGCGATATGTAGTTTCCTTTTCACACCTAGTATTTGCCATACCTTACTCATTAGAGTACTTGTGAAATGACTTCCTCTGTCTGACTCAATTCTTTGTGGCAACCCAAACCTTGAGAACACATGGTTCACTAGCAATGTGGCTGCTGTTTGCGCACTACAATCTGGTGCAGGAATGCATTCAATCCACTTCGACATCAAACATACCACACTCAAAATATAACGGTGTCCCCTGCTCGACCTTTTTAAAGGACCTACATAGTCTATTTGCAAATCTGACCATGGGAGAGTTAGGCCTCTTTTCATCAATGGTGCTCTATGCATTGGTGAAGCAGGTTTAAATTGGGCGCATACTAGACATCCTCTAGTATATAATTCCACATCTTGGGACATATGTGGCCAGTAAGCATAATCTTTTAGTATTTCTAATGTTTTTTGTGAACCTCTATGGCCTGCAGTTATGGCATCATGTGCATGGTGTAGCATTAGTCCTCTGAATGAAAGGGGTACTACCCACTGTATTTGCCCTGTTATGGACTCTCTAATCATGAGTCCATCCTGTAATCTAATTCGTGTTTTGTTCTTTAATAACACCCTCAACTCTTCTTTTCCCATACAATCATTTTCTGTTAAAGGATTTTGTTCAGGATCTATCAAATGATTATAATAGATTCCCAAAATGTGATCATTCTTTTGTGCCTCAATCAAATCTTGGTCTGGCGTGTCATGACTCCACTGCACCACCGGTTGATCTACCTCCTTTGGTGCTTTAGAACGTGTGACTGCATCAATTTGTATTTCACCCATTAAATAATCAATAGGTAGCAATTCTCCCATCACAGCCCCAATCTTAGCCAGGTGGTCTGCCTTATCATTTCCCTCCTTATCCTCTCCTGGTGTTTTTAAATGCCCGCGAATTTTTCTCCAGTATATTGTTAAATTATTTTCTGACACCAATTTGTCTATGGCTTGTATCATTTTTCCATGTTTAAGTGGCTTTTTGTTGTATGTAACCATGCCTCTTGCTTTCCAACCAGGCAAATACTCCACAAAGCTATTCCGTGCATAGTCAGAATCAGTCACCAGGACAATTTCACTGAACTTTTTATCAACTGCAGTAGCAATTGCTTTATAAATGGCTGCCAATTCCGCCACCTGACTGCTACTATCTCCAATCCTCATCCCTATACTGGGGACACCTTCACATTTCAACCAGACATTTCCTATTCCTATCCTGTCACGCACCAATATCCAGAGGTGAGATCTAATGTGGTAAATACATTTGAACCATGTATCTGAGCTAGGCCCTGATCAATGAATGGCAGTGGCCATCTAGATATTGGTACTCTTTTATTTAACTCTCTCAAGTCTGCACATAGCCGCCATTGACCATTTGGCTTCAATACACCTAAAATAGGTGTATTGGATGTGCTATGAATGGGCCTGATGATTCCCCGTGATTCCAAATTTTTAATAATCTCTGCCAATGATTCTAAACATGCCAGCGGTAGTCTATACTGGCGTACAAACACTGGGTTTCTGCTACACCCTTCTGGTAGTGTGGCCACATGTAAATCAGTTAAACCACCGTCATAAGCATCTTTTGCAAATACATCCTTAAACTCCATAAATATTTCCCTCAGGTTGTCCCTATCCTTATCGCTTTCACATGCATCTGCTAAGGAGACCTGCTCTTCTACCATTTTTGAAAATTCTGGAAAATCTTCTGGTAAGGGAATCTCGGCGCTTTCTTCTAACTGTGTGGCTGTGTCTTTTTGTAAAGCTGCCACTTTTAAATATTTTGGCATATCAGCTTCCACTTCAATGGGCTGATTTTCTGTTTCATTTTCATTTAAATTAAATATTATGCAATCCTCTTGATGGCAGCACACCGTCTCATTTGAATCATAAGGATACACAGAATGAATTTTAAATATTCCTTTGGGCTGAGAGTCCAGGTGTTCTGGCAACTCGCCCTTGGCATCTACATATTTTTCAGGAATATTCCCAATCACCATGTTATTTAAATCTGCCGTATAATGTGATTTTTGTATGGCCATTCCTAATGGGGAGTTTTCCTCTAAATGAATATCCTGACAACCTTTATTATTTACCATGATTTTTACAGATCCCTCACCAATGTCTACCAATGGAATGTATTCATAATCCAGGCCTTGCTGTTTTATGGATTCATTCAGGCATACAAATGCATCAGAGCCTTTCATCTGCTGTCCATTTTTGCATTTCAGTGTTATTGCAAACTGTTTTGTAAATGCAGGAATAATAGTATTTTTCCTCATTTGTAATTCGATTGCATAAGGAACCAGTTGTGCACAATGATAAGCCCTTCTTTTGTCTTCAAATTCAGGTGCCGGACCACCTAGGCGTGACCATATTTTTTGATTAAGGAAATCTAACACCATACACATTCTGTGCATGATGTCATTTCCCATGTAAAATTCATTTTGTGCTCCACTCACTATCCATACATTATGGTAAATTGTTTTCTGCCCAATGCTAATTTTAAGCATGCATCTGCCTGCAATTCGGTTTTCAAAGTCTGGACTGTCCAAGCCAGAAACATATTGGTTTTTAATCCTAAATCTCGGGATTTCTTCCCTTTCCATTATTTTTTGCAACAATTTCTCATTAATGAAACTCCTTTCATGTTCAAGCACTAAAGTGGCTTTTATTGTTTTAAGATAATCATTTATACCAACATGAACCCATGGTTGCTCATCTTCCATGTGTATTTCTGCCAGAGTGGTAATGTGTTTTTCTGAATCTGTTTTAGGAGCAATATTCTGTTTGCACGTTTTCTCTTTTAGATAAAAACATAATGTGTGCTCATCTATGGCAGTCTGCCAATCTTTCCTTGGGTCCAAGTATATTTGTACAGGTAGTTTTTCATTGTCGCTCTGCATTTTGTCTTGACACATTAATATGACAGTGACACTAGGTATGCAGCTATTCTGGAGATATACCTCCACAGCATCATTTGTTTTGGCAACGGTGTGACATTCATTTATATTGCTGTTTTGTGATTTTAGTTTCTTAGGCCTCAATGGTTTTTTGGTTAAAGACCACAGCACTCCATTCACCCCATCTATGAGAGGAGACAATCTTTTCAGGCAATCTGTACCCATCAGAAATGGAATTTCACAAATAGATGTGATCAATACCTCTTGTTTCATTCTGTGCTTTCCTATTTTTATGTCAACCTCAGTTACACCTATGATGGGCACCTCCTCCCCATTAAAGTTATGCACTGGGCCTTGATTTTCCTTCACTGTGATCTGACTCTGTGGAGGTCTCCCTTCATTGATACTCTTTACTAGCTCCTTGGACATAATTGTGGCCTGTGCGCCAGTGTCAATCATAGCAAAGGTGTGGCATTTTTCTTCTACAGTGATGGGTGCATAATATCTGTCCTCAACTTCCTCTAATACACATAAGAAATGTGAATTCTTACTGATTTCAGGGCTCACCTTTCTCAGGTCTTTTTCACTTTTGGCTAAGCACATTGGTAAATGGAAAGACATTTTCCCCTCCTTTTTACCCATTTCTGCGCGAGATTTTTTATTCATTTCTCCATGATCAGAGGTTTTTTGGAGTGTGGCCACTGTTCGCCCATCCATCTGGGTAACATCAGAGACCACATTACAATCCTCCAACTGAACATGTGTAACAACATCATTCAGCAATTTGTCATTTTTTAATTCTGTGCATTTGTGATCATTTAGTGTGATACCAGCCCTTTCAGCCTCTTCAAAAATATGTGGCTCAAAGAATTCTTCAGGTGATTGACTTGTACCCTCCTTGTGAGTATTTCCTTTTTCTGTCTGTGTTTGGTCATTGTTTTGCTTGCCCAGGGAAGGAGCTATAGCATCCCCACTTACTCCCTGTTCACTGGTATTCCCCATGCCTGAGTCATTTTTCTTAAATCTGTTCCTTTGTTCTTTTGGAATTCCTAATGTTTCTTTTTCATTTGTGCAAATCTTTACTGTTTTATTTAGCTCTAAGTTAAACCGTACCTCTTTTTTAGAAGTATTTGCACTTTCTGTCACAATTTCATTTACTGGTACTTTCATTTTTAATCCATTAGGCATCTCAGAGTCGTTATGCAAAATTATATCAGAGCAATCTGTCATTTTGGCACTGCAGTTATCATGAGTACTTAGTCACTTTTCGGAAGCCCCCCGGTCATTGCTATGGCCATCAGCCCCCTCTTTGGAAGGTTGTTTTTGCGCTGTATAGAGCTTTCCTATTTGCTCAGCTAACATTTTCACTTGGGCCTCAAGGCACTGGAACCTTTCCATCTCTCTAGGATCCTCTTTCTGTGGCCTAGGTCGATATTGGTTGTTTTCCCCCTGATTGGATCTATTCTGATACCTCTCAGGTGATTGATGTCAGTTGGGATGGTTTCTGAACTCTTGATTCATTTGTGGAGGGGAGCGGGTTGCACCCATCCTTTGATTATAGTCCCCTGGTGGGGAATCATTGTACTGGCGTGGACTGTAGTTCACGTTTTGCCTCATGTCCTGTCTCTCAGATTGTGGGTACTGGCCCCTATGTTGATTTCCATTATCAGTAAATCGATCCACATATCGGGGCCTATCCTGACTACCATATATCATGGTGCTGGGATCAAATCTGCTCTGTGTCCCCAATGACTGGTAGGGACCATCGTTTCTTTGATCTTGATTTTGTCTCTGGTTATTGTTCATACCTGCCATATCAGGCCGGTATCCTACCCGGGGTCTGTCCCCTAAATACCTAGGGCTGATGTAGCTCTCTCTATTACTAGGATCATGTGATTGGAACATTGGTACAGGAAATGGCGATCTTTGTTGATTACCCCTTTGTTCAGGTGTCACATTATTTTTACCTTGGCTTTGAGCAGACTCAAGGGACATTTTGGCTGACCTGATTTCCATTACTGTGGCTGAGGGTTCTTTAGATTTAGGTCTAGTATCTTTCATTTTATCACTTTCTCTACCCTGACAATAGAGTACCTCATATAGTTTTGTGCTTTGATGTACAATCCATTCAAGGGACTTGTCACGGTCAAATTCACGGACCAATTGGGATATGATGTCTTTCTGTAGCCCATAGAAGTATGCAGTTTTAAACTCATTGGAATTTGAGTCAAAAGATACATCAAAGCGAGAAAATGCTCTTTTTAAGTCTTGTAAAAATTGGCGAGGGGATATATTAGGTCCAGCAGTAATTGTGTACGCGACTTGCTTTGCCTCCTGCAATGACTGAAAAGGAGAAAAATGACGCCTAATTTCTTTTTCAAACTCCAGCCATGTCATATTCTGCTGTTCATTCAATCCCCTTATGATGCTGGCCGTCGGGGCATCTAAAGTTAAATGAAAATATTGTCTGTACTGTTCCTTAGGTATCTGGAGTGCTTTAAAAATGTCATGTACCGCTTCTAAGTGATCCTCAATGCAGCATTCACCTCCCTTTTTAAATGGTTTGATCAGGGCTTTAATGGATTTCATTATTTTTATGGGGCTACTTGTTGCAATGCATGGAATTGCACTATTTTGTGATTCAATCCTGTTTTCAGGTGTATGAGATTGGTGGCTGCCCCCAATGGGAGTATCAAATCCCCCAAGGGCACTGCAACCAAGTTCAGTCACCGGCCCAGTCACTGGAGCACTAGCTCTTTGGGCAGAGCTAGAATTCACCTCCACTCCATTGAATGTGGTACCCTGCCGCCTCTCCTGGGACCTGGGAATGCACATTTGCTGTTCTAAGTCCTTACACTTTTTAAGGAGTCTGGTTGCTTCATTTTGCAAATAATTATTTTCATCACTCATTTTATTAATCACCTCCTGCATGTCGCACATTTGCATTTGGCATTCATTGAACTCTTTATTTCTCTTGTCTCTTTCTTGAATCATTTTAATCATTTCTTGTTCTGCACTCTGGAGATCACCTTCTTTTTCACAATGTTCTTTTTGTAAAATCTGCATTTCTGAAACAATCTCATCTTTATCCTGCCTAATGTGATCCACTAAGGCTTTTAAGTGTGCCAATTCTTGCTCACTATCTTCAAATTGTTTCTTGCTTTTGGATAACTGAGTATCAAAGTCTCTGCATTTTAATTGCATGTCTTTTTGGCATACATCCAATTCTGCTCTCAACATTTCCTGATTTTTACTTGCCCCCTCTAATTCAGTCTTTAACCTGTTAATTAACTGAGTATCATTCTCTTGCATTTGCAGGGACTTGTTTAAAATAAACCATATTTTGCCGCATAGCCGTATTAAACAGTCTTTCTCTGCACTTTTATCGGCTGCATTCAATAATCTTGTAAGGCAGACCTGAATTATGCTGCCTTCTGCAAAAATATTGTCTAATTTTTCTTTCTGCACCTCACCCTGAATGCGGTTACTCCATTCTAACGTGCTATTCGATGACCAATTCCCATGTGCAAACAACTTTGCCTCTAAATATTGCACTAGATCTGAGAATGTGGTTTCCCTTTGTGACATTCTGAAATTCGTTTTTAGTGGCACACTGCTATTATAAAATGGGTTCCCTTTAATGTGCAAATGGCAGTGTGAGACACGCTTGCCACGCCCAGTAGGTACTCTATGATCACTTTCCCGGCCTGCAACGCACCATAAATATGTAGGGTATTTTGTGGAGATTTGGGGCCTGACGGTATTTTATTACCGCCGAAAAATAACTTAGCAATAATCACTCCTCGTATTCAGATTGGGCCCTGTACAACAATAATACAGTGGACATGCATTATTTCAGCACCCAGACATGCATATTTGGTGTGCGTGGTTGGTATGCATATTTGGTGGTATTTTGGTGAGCATTATTCCCTTGTTTTATTGGTGGCCCCAATGTCCAGAATCCCTTATCTTTGCTTAGATTTTTCGTGTAATCACTAGAGAGACCTCAGGCCTACATTTCAGGAATACCACATTTCAGTGTTAGTGTTAGTGTGCCACCATGGGCAATCTCACTGACTTATTTACGACAGAGAGCTATATGTGGTAATTTCCACTACCTTATATACGGTAGGGAACTATGTCCAGAGAGTCTCTCTTCCCGTTGGCTCATGTACCTCCAACAAGCTATGCTACAATCACTCACAACTGTTCATACTGAATCTGATCATGCAAAATGACAATTGCACTGTTTAAAAATCTCCCCTCATCAGCACTGTATTGGTAAATAGAAGACACACCACCCGTCTGCTTTCAAATATTTTTCTGCATTATAAAAGTTGCATTTAAACACGATCTCACTCTTTACAGAAATAACTAAAACAGCACAGTAACAGCTTTGTCTATGACACACTGCAAAGAGAGGGGCGGAGAACAGAACTCAAATTGCAACATTAGCATTTGATTAAGGCATGCACAGGAATCCTACACTGACTGCATATTCTCGTACACACTAAGCTCCCACACTTATGTAATTACCTTATCTGTTCAGTGAAGTTTTCTTTAGCTGTTCTCTTTCTGAGTGTGGCTCCCTGGAAGATTAACCCCAGTAAAAAGGATCGCCTTTCCTTCTCAAACCGGGGTCATTGCCTGGAATTCTCAGCTTTTGCAGATAGGAATGCTCCAACCAGGAAAAGGTCTTCCTCCCAGCTCTGCCAAATCTTGACTGCCTTTCTTCTTCCTCAAACTCCCCCCAGCAAAAACCTGATCACTCCCTCTACCATGATACTTGCTATGACGCTGCTCCAATCAGAATTAATCACACCATCTCCTCCTTCTCTACACAATGGCTCATTTATATAGTAATACTTTGTAACCAACTGATTTCCTGTTCTTTCGAGCCCATTTGCTTCCTGTAGTTATATGGACAGGGCAGCAGAGAGAACAGAAAAAAAAAATGGATGTGCGTTTAAAGGTTCACTTTCAGAATAGGCCTAATTCTGCAGTGGAGACACATTTTTATTAGTGGATTATGTTTCATTAGTCAGGTTAGTTATCAGTAAGGTTAGTTGTTATTTTCAAATGTGTCTCTCGCACCATAGGCATTTCAGGTGAAAAATAGTGTGCATTTTTAAATGAGCACGTGTGCTTTTAACTGTAAGAATAGATTTGCATCTTATATGTTAAAATCGTTTTTGACTGAATAGCCTGTCTTTTCTTGTTAATCTGGTAACACATATAGCAATGCACCGCACCCTTGTGGTGGTGCTGCAAAAAAAAAAATTGCTACCTGTGCAGTAGTGCTGTACTCTGTGCTGTTTGCTACCTGTGTAGTAGTGCTGTACTCTGTGCTGTTTGCTACCTGTGTACTAGTGCTGTACTCTGTGCTGTTTGCTACCTGTGTAGTAGTGCTGTACTCTGTGCTGTAACACGCCAAATATCCTTACAGGCCAAAGTCTATTACAATAGTCCAGTTTGGACAATATGAGTGCTCTAGCTAGAATGAGGCAACTTTCTGTTGAGTGCAGTGGTCTACAAGCCCTTATTAGTTTACCCGTATAGGTGGTGGCTGAGGCAGTCATTTAACTTGTTTGTGTAAATTAGATGTAGCGTCCAGGTAAAAACCCAGTGTTTTTACTTCTTTGGCCACTGGGATGTTATTCCCATCTATATTGAATGAGGCATAATTTGGGCTAATCTTGTTCAGGTTGGCTGAAGAACCTACCAGCAGGAGTTCTGTTTTATCATCATTCAGGCAGAGGCCATGGGTGGCCATCCATGAATGATTTTCTGACATTTCGTTCAGAAGCCGTACATCAGAATCATAGACACTTGTTAAAGGGAGGAGGATCTGGGTGTCATCTGCATAATTAGTGTAGGTGACACCCAGATGGTCAAGATCATCAAATAGTGGCTTTGTAAATATATTATACAGGGTAGGGGACACACACGAACCCTGACACACTCCACAGGTGATAGGTATGGGGTCAGCTGCTGCAGACGGTGAGAAGACTTGCATGGTCATGTTGTTTAGTAATGATTCCATCCATGTGATTGCCGACTGGGAAAAATGGGCTGCCGTGGCGAGGTGATTACAGAGAACTCTGTAGTCGACCATGTCGAAAGCGGCGGATAAGTCTAAAAGGAGTAGAATTGCAAGTTTTCCTTTGTCTTTAAATTCGTTAATCTGTCATTTTAAGTCAATCAGAGCCGTTTCGGTCCCGTGTTGAGGTCTAAAGCCGGATTGTCGAATCCCAAAAAGCTGATTAGTCTCTAAGTATTCTTGAAATTCCAAGTATGCAACCCTATCCAGGATCTTTAGCAGAAATGGGACCCTGGTGATTGGCCTGTAATTTGTAGGAATAGTGGGATCGAAAGATTGTTTTTTAAGTAGTGGAAGTACCCAAGATTCCTTCAAGTTACTGGGTACAATACCTGAAGAGAAAGAGACATTGATTAACTTGGTTATGAAAGGGACCAAGTCTACAGCGGCATCTTTGATAATCTGTGCCTGACAGCTGCAGTATGCAGTAACCCTGTGGGAGACTATGGGCCTCATTCTGAGTTGGGCAGTAGGGGATACCGGGCACCGGTAAGGAGACCGGTGCTGGTAATCCCCTACCGCCCGATTCCGAGGTCCCCTAACGGGAGCCGTAAGGGATGTATGGTCGGATCACATGTCCCTTATGGGTCCCGTTAGGGGACCAGGGCGCAAATAACGGGCTTGCCATTCGCGAGCCCGTTATTTGCACCCTCCCTATTGCCATTGAGCCCTATGGGGGCTCAAATGGGAATGGGAATTGGTTTGTTCAATGGGGATTTACCAGTCCCTCCAGGGTCGGAATGGACCGTTAAGTCCCCATTGAACAATGCCAGAGTCAGTACCGGTATGGGAGGCAGCCATGGAGCTAATTGATCCATGGCTACCACCATACTCGGAATGACCCTTATGCCAGTCTTATCCTCTTTGTATTAGGTAACCCACCTATTGGTATAGGTATGTACTACACAAGTTGATAGAGTGACTGAGCAGCCAGACTTATCTCAAGAGGGGTCAATGTGAGCCGTAGAGCTGTAGCATTAAAATCCACAAATACAAGTATCCAAATTACACTTACCCTCAAGGTTTTCTAGTAAAATAATTATGTATGTATTTAACAGTCAGATGCAACAATCAAAATACACTTTAGAACACTTTATCAGAATAAAGGTAAGAAAGTAGATATTCACTAGAGGTCCTTCATAGACCCTGAGGTGACTTCAATTACTAGGACAGTGGCCCTCATTAGGACCTTGGCGTTAAGGGGTTAACGGCGCCGTAAAAAGTGTCGGCGCCGTTAAACCCTCAACGCCTGATTACGAGGTCCCTTTGCGGCTCCCGACCTTAACAGCTGGTTTGAACCCGCCGTTAAAATAGGGACCCGCAAAGGGACTTTCGAGGTAATTACGGTACCGCAATTTGCAGTACCGTAATTACTGCCTCCCCCAGTCCCATTGAACCATATGGGGCAAAAATGGGAATGGGGAAGGGCCAATGGTAAATGGGGAATTACCGCCCTGCCAACCTTGGAATGGGGCGGTATTTCCCCATTTAACATTGGCAGACTCGTTACAATACCGGCAGCAACCATGGTGCTAATAGCGCCATTGATTACCGCCGGTGTTGTAATGAGGGCCAGTGTATATATATATATCACTTTTGCACTTGGTAAAATTCTGAGATTGTGAAAAAGGAAAAGTGAGCACTTTTCAAACTCCCAATGAAGTCTAGCTTGGATCTTTCCCAGCAATACCAGTTCAACTTACGCACCACCTATGAGGGACAGTTAGAATCAATGTCAATGGGTCAGAAGAGTCAGCAGGGAGCCAGAACAGCCAAAGTCAATTTGAACAATGTCTATGGAGCTGAGGCACTTCTTAGATAGCACAAAGTATTCCACAAAGTTAAGAGAGTTTGTTGGGAATCAATGTTGGGCCACAAGCTGTTAGGCTTGTGCGGTGTAGAGCTGATATCAGCTCTGCAAAAGTAGCTAATGCAGGTCTCCAATGAGATAATGCAAGCTACAGACAAAAGTGGTAAATACCCCTTAGTCAGCACAGTACCTTAGGTTAGAAGAAGAGGATCCAGCTGGCTTCTGCTCTGGTTGCTGTCTTGCAGTTCCTGGGTTCCTGGGCCTCAGTCCTGGGGACAAGAGGGAGGATGTCTGGAGCACTCCTTCACTACAGGTCTAAGGTCATCGGAGACTACAGGCTCTTTTCAGATCAGCGGCACTTCACGGATTTAGATACCGGCAAATAGCACCACAGTGGCTTTTGGACACTTGAAGGGCTTCATTCACTCCTTGAGCCCAGCACTTTGGTGAGGTGATGTAAGGTCGGGGTGTCCTGCTTTGGGAGGGTCCTCAGGATGTTCCTGGAGCTTCGGTCTGGTTTAAATATGATGCACTCGACCACTGACTTCTCGACCCCTAACACTCTGTACCAGCAGCAGCAAAGAAGTACAGCCAGTACGGGAAGGTCCTCCAGCAAAGTTCGTCTTGGGGTTAGTTTGTCCCACTAACCAAAGGGAAGAAGTCGTCCATTAAGGGCTTCTCTAGTCAATTCGGAATTGGTGTTTCAGCACTGGAGCAGGGCTTCACTGGGCAGTTCAATGGTCCAGGAGGATGCAGCAAGCTTCTCTTCAAGAGTCCTTCGTCGGATGTTTCATCCAGTGGTCAACTCTGCCTTCAGATCAAGAAGCCTTGCCTTATATGCAGACTTTGCCTATTCATGCACAGCCTGGCTATCACTCACACAGCAGGGTGGCTGTCCTGCCATTTTGACACAAAGGTTACCCATGGGTACTATACTGCATCTAAGGATTTAGCCTACAGTAAAAATTCAACCACTGCCACAAGCCATTGAGTGTAGTGAGTGTAACATAACAAATGTTACATGAGTAAGTAGAAAAAGAGGCAACTAAGTAACCCCCCAGCACTCCACATAAAATGGGGTGCTGGACCTACCTGGGAAAAGGGTAAGTAAAGTCAATTTCACTTTACTACTCTTGGGAACGGTAGTTAACCCAAAGAAGGTATTTAAACCTTATGATAAATCCAAAGGACTTCTCTGTGACACTGCATTGAGGGTGCTGTGTGTCACTATACAAAAGCAGACCCAAAAACAAAGAAACACAGAGTCCAAATCAGATCAAAAATACATGAGAGAGTGAGGAAAAGTACTCACTCACTCCAGGACAGAAAGTAAAAAGTCCTTAAGTCCAGCAAAAGAGCTGGGGGTCTGTAAGGTTGAAGGAAATTAGAACAGAAATGTGAATTCTCCCTAACACTCATCCCCCCAGACTAAGGGACAGGAGGATTTAAATCACTCCTGGTTGAATCTTCTAATCCAGTCGGTCATACTTTCTTGAGGGACCATCAGCATTTTGGTGATTGCACTGTCATGGTTATGAAGTCAGGGGCACAGGCATGCAGGGGACGCATGCACAGGAGACCTGGGTGGGCACAGTCCTGGCGCCTTTGGCGCCAGGCTCATGAACAAAAGTAAACAAGAACATCCATTTAACACCAAAAAGCTTTTATTATGGACATAGCACTTCAGATACATTAACCTTGAACATCCATCCATCTTGGGTGTGGCTGCTAATGGATTGCCTTCGCACATGCTCACTCTCTAGGAGTGGCAGGGTATGGCTGGTAAGCCGGCCCTAATGGGCGTGCCCACGATCTCAGCTATATAAACTGCCCTGATCCTCAAGACAGACGCTTCGCATTATTCTGCACTTGCAAGCAGCGTAAAGCTCACCGTCGCCTGAGGTCAGACTTACCTTTGAAGATCCCACTTCCTGGACATCCTGCTTCCTGCCAGTATACTTGTCAACTGGGGGAAGCTGCTCTTACCTGTACATCTCTTCGGTGAACCAAGTATTCATCTTTACACTTTCCGGAGCGCCGAAATCTTCATCTTGGCACCGCAGCACGATATGCTCCATTGTTGACAGCAGCGCCTGCAAGGAAAAACAGAAGACAAGGTTAGACATTGAAAAAACGGTCAGTTTAAGGTTGCGCTTTGTCATACTTCACACTTTTCCTTAAACCATCACTTACCTGCTGTCGAACATTGCAGTAGCATCCATCTTCCATCCAGCCGTGTCTCGCGTCTCACAGCTGCATTGAGGCTGCATTTCCATCTAAGGGAAGAAAACAGAAGAGAGACATTATTGCGGGCATAAATAGGAGCAACATATAAAGACATTAAACAGAATGAACAGCATCAAAAGAGCTCATGAATGACTTACCAATCATAAGGAGAAGCATAGTAGCAGCTGGACTGACTAATCCTTATCAGGGATCAGTGAAGGAACTAGATCCCATTTGACGCTCCCTTGCCAGAAGTAGCAGGATGTAGAGCTTATCTTCAATAATTCACAGGTGAGTTTTATGGGCTGGCGTATGCTCACAGAAACCGTACTTTGGGGTGAAGTGTTCAAGAGGTACAACAATCACAGATTGGCGCACTCACACACTGGCCCTCATTACGACCCTGGCGGAAAGGGGTTTACGCCGGCGTAAACCATGGCGCCCCTTTCCGCCTGAGTACGAGTTCCCTTAGCGCCATGGTGATTTTAACGCCTGCTTTTAGCAGGCGTTAAAATCCATGGCGCTAAGGGACCTTGTTGTTAATTACGCCACCGTAATTTACGGTGGCGTAATTAACGCCTTCCCCACTCCCATTATACCCTATGGGGCAAAAATGGGAATGGGGAAGGGTAAATGGGGATTGGGGACTTACCGCCCCGCCAAGGTCGGAATGGGGCGGTAAGTCCGCCAACCACCATGGCGGAGTTGGCAGCTTAGCGCCATGGACCATGGTGCAAATAGCACCATGGTTCTCCGCCAAGGTCGTAATGAGGGCCACTGTTATCTCCACGCAGGAGCAGTATCACCACGTAACACCGCTCACAGCTTTTCTACTGAGGGAGTGGCCTGAAGGGGGTAATTCAAGCTCAATGAGGGCTGCAACTGTGCCCCAACGCCTCCGCAGAGACCAGGTGAGCATAACATACACCCTGACCTCTGTTCTATGGTGAAATCAAACCTTTGCAGGCTGATTGACCACCTTAACAATTTAGGATTCTCCCCCTTCATCTGCATTAAGCATCTCAAGGGTTGGTGGTCTGTCAGAATGACAAACATAGAACCATACAAGTATGGTTGAAACTTCTTCAGATACCACATAATGGCAAACACTCATGTTCAATACTTGGCTACCTTGGCTCACGGTCCTTCAGTTTCCTACTGATGAAGCAAATAGGGTGTTCTCTTGCTTTCACATCCAGCTGACTCAAAACTGCACTTATCCCTGTATTAGAAGCATCTGTCTGTGCAATGAGTAATTGGTTATAGTAAGGAGCTCTCAAGACTGGAGCTTGACAAATGGCTTTCTTTAGTCCTTCAAAAGCCTTAGTGCAATTGTCATTCCACATGACCTTCTTTGGGAATATGGGTGACGAGTTCAAATTCAAGCGAGTAGCTATGGTCCCATAGTTCTCAATGAAGTTCCTGTAGAACCCAGTGTGACCTAGAAAGACTCTCACTTGGGTCTGAGTAGTAGGGGTGGCCCAGTCTTGTACGGCTTGCACTTTGCTAGGCAATAGCCTGATTTCACCTCCTCCTACATCATGTCCAAGGTAGACCACTTTACTCTGACCAATTCGACATTTGCTAGCCTTTATGGTCAGATGGGCCTGTTCAAGAGCCTGCAAAACATATCCAAGGTGGTGAAGATGCTCTTCCCAAGTGGGGCTGAACACTGCAATGACATCCAAGTATGCCATGCAGAAGTTCTCCATCCCATTCAGAACTTGTTTCACATCCTCTGGAATGTAGCAAGTGCATGTTTGGGTACAAAATGCATAAACTTAAACTGAGACATCCTGGGCTATAAAATGCAGTTTTCTCCTTGGCCTGGTCTATCAGAACTATTTGCCAATAGCCCGAGGTCAGGTCAAATGTACTGAGGAACCTGACTGAACCAAGTTTGTCCACCAGCACATCTGTCCTGGGTAAAGTCGTGCTGACTGCATTAAGAATTCTTTAATTCACACACAATCTCAATTCCTTGGTTCCTGCTTTTGGTGCTATTACAACTGGACTAGCCCATGTACTTGTAGATGGCTCTATAACCCCAAGATCAAGCATCCTCTTGACCTCTTCCTTTATGTGGGACCTTACATGATCTGACATCCTGTAAACCCTGCTTTTGCTAGGGAGACTGTCACCAGTGAGAATATCATGCTGGCCCCAAAAGGTCAAGCCTGGTGTCAGTGAAAACAGGGAGGCAAACTGATTTAACAGAGCCTTGCATGCCTCCTGTTGTTGGAGGTCAAATCTGAAGAGAGGTTTACTCCTTCAATTTTCTCATCTGAAGGTTGTCCCCTGAGGAGATCAGGGTGAGGCTCGCTCTCTTCCTCCTCTTGATCAGATGCTAGAAGCAAACCTCCTACTTCTGGTCTGGAAACATACGCCTTCAGACAGTTAGTGTGATAGACCCTAGGGACCTCCTTGGGATTGCCCAAGTCCACTAAATAATTGACCTCTCCAAGTTTGCCCACAACCTTGAAGGGTCCAATCCATTTATCATGTAAGGCCCTCTGCCTTGTATGTACCATAACTAGAATAAGCTGGTCTGGAGTGAACTCCACCATGTTGGCCTTCTGGTCATGGCAATGTTTGAACAGAGCCTGACCTGCTTTCAGGTTATCAGAAGCTTCTGTCATCACGAGTGCCATTCTCCTCCAGAGACCTAGCACATAGTCAGTGACTCTCACTGGCTTGAGGGGGGAGCACTCTCCATCCCTTCCTTGATCACGGCCAAAGGGCCTCTAACCGGATGACCATAGAGCAGTTCAAATGGGCTAACAACCAACTCCTACTTGAGGGACTTTTCTATAAGCAAAGAGAAGGCATGGCAATAGAAGTTTGCACTTTCTTCTAAGGGGTTCCTCTAAAGCACCTATCGTGCTATTCATAGTTCTGTTAAACCTCTCCTACAATCCGTTGGCTTGGGGATGGTAGGCTGTTGAGAATGTGTAGGTCACTCCACAGTTTTCCACATGGTCTGCATGTAGTGGGGGCATAAAATGTGACCCCCTGTCAGAGATGACCTCCTTAGGAAAACCGACACTGGTAAAGATGCTAAGGAGGCCCTTAGCTACTGTGAAAATAATAAGGGTACCTGTCAACCAAATGATCCTTCAGGTAAACAATATATTTAAATTCATACAATTGGATCTTGGTAGTGAGGTTGAATTAACACACTGTACATAGAATCACTTCTCTTAGAAAGATTAAATTCAAACAATTATATCACAACATTAAAAACTAGATGAATACTGTACATAATCCTATTTAGAGAATCTACCAATTACCACCTTGCATACATAATCGTACCAACACGAATTCAATCTTACACCACTGTTTCCGATACACAGGAAAGTTCAACTATCAAGATTTCATATCTATTTCACGTTGCATTTCCAAATCCCTGAGTTTGATGTCTTGATGTTAGGCTTCAGCTTGAGCTTTCAACTTTTTAAAATCCAGCTCTAATCTCAGTTTCTCAAGAGAAACATATTCTGGGCTTAATGTCAGTCCTTGGGGGTCCCAATGGAAATAGGCTGAAGCAGAAGGGCAGGGTGTGGTAAAGAGAGGCCCTCTTCCTGGGACTCCTCTAATTCCTTTGACTCTTCTTGCAGATTGGAGTTAGGCCCTAAACTGTCATCGTCATCATCATTGTCCACTTTATTTGGATAGCAGGTGTTACAGGCCTAATAGCCAAACTTTGGTGATTCAACAACTTTGCAATTAATTCCCCTTTTTTTCCTTTTACAGACAGACCCCTAGCTTTGCACATATCTTTGAGTTGATCTACTGTCAGAATAACAAGGGATGCCTCCTTGAAGTTATACATATTAGGCATGTTACAATTGTTTTACTTTTTGATGAAGCTTAGCCTTGTAGATGGTTTAGTTGGACATAAGTACAGCGAATACTCAATGTAAACACTTTACACAAATCTTTATTGCCTGCCACCAGTGTTAGACACAATTGTATGCAGTAAACCTGTGGGAGACTACACCAGTCTTGTCCTCTTGGTATTAGGTAACCCACCTATTGGTATAGGTCTGTACTACTCATGTTGGTAGAGTGACTGAGGAGCCAGACTTATTTCAAGAGGGGTAAATGTGAGCTGTAGATCATTGAACGCCACAAATACAAGTATCCAAATAACACTTACACTCAAGGATTTCCAGTAAATTAGTATTTGTTTATTTAACAGTCAGTTTTAAATCAGCTTTCTTTAAAAAGGGCACAATGCAACAATCAAAATACACTTCATAACACTTTCTCAGAATAAAGGTAAGTAGATATTTGTTAGAGATGCTTCATACACGCTTCCTAGACCCTGAGGTGACTTCAATTACATATAACACTTTTGCGCTTGGTCAAATTCTAAGGTTGTGAAAAGGGAATAGATTAGGGAAGGAAAAAGGTTAACAGGTTTTCAGAGCATATGAGCTCTTTTAAATCTCCCAATGAAGTCTAGATTGGATCTTTCCCAGCAATACAACTTAAACATATTCACCACCTATGAGGAGCAGTTACAATCAAAGTCAATGGGTCAGAAGAGTCTGCAGGGAGCCAGGACAGCCAAAGTCTATTTAAACAATGTCTATAGAGCTGAGGCACTTCTTAGATAGCGCAAAGTCTTGTACACAGTTAACAGAGTTTGTAGGAAATCACTGTTGGGCCACAAGCTGTTAGGCTTGTGAGGGGTAGAGCTGAGTTCAGCTCTGCAAAAAGTCGATAATGCAAGTCTCCAGCGAGATAATGCAAGCTACAGACAAAAGAGGTAAGTGCTCCTTAGTCAGCACAGTACCTTAGGTTAGAAGAAGAGGATCCAGCTGGCTTCTGTTCTGATTGCAGTCTTGCAGCTCCTGGGTTCTTGGGCCTCAATCGTGGGGACAAGAGGGAGGATGTGTGGAGGACTCCTGCACTGCAGTTCATAGGTCGTCTGAGACTACAGGCACTTTTCAGATCAGCGGCACTTCGCGGTTTCAGCTACCGGCAAATAGCACCACTGCGGCTCTTGGACACTTGAAGGGCTTCCTTCACTCCTTGAGTCCAGCACTCTGGTTAAGTGACTCAGCTTGGGTTTTCCTGCTTTGGAAGGGTCCTCAGGATCTTCCTGGAGCTTCGGCCCGGTTTAAAGATGATGCACTCGACCAGGGATTTCTCGACCCCTGGCACTCGGTTCCCCCAGTAGCAAAGAAGTACAGCCAGTTGGGGAAGGTCCTCCAGCAAGTTTGTCTTGGGGTTAGTTGGTCCCACTAACCAAAGGGAAGAAGTCTTCCATTCCAGGCTTCTCTAGTCTATTCAAAACTGGAGTTTCAGCACTGGAGCAGGGCTTCACTGGGTAGTTCAATGGTCCAGGAGATGCAGCAAGCTTGTCTTCAAGATTCCTTCGTTGGATGCTTCGTCCAGTAGTCAACTCTGCCTTCAGTTCAAGAAGCCTCACCTTTTATGCAGGCTTCTCCAATTCATGAACAGTCTAGCTGTCACTCACACAGCAGGGTGGCTGGCGTGATAGGACAGCCAGCCAGCCAATCAGCACTGGGTGCATTCAGGTAGACTAAGGACACGGAGTTTCAGGCACCTCCCTTGCTTCCTGCCCTGCCAGGCACACTGGAGCCAGAGGCAGGTTTCAGTACTGAAGCCCGCCAAAGTCACAATGAACAAACGCGTTAAACCTGGTTTGTTGCGCAGAATAAACCCCAAGAAAGACCTCACTAACAAGAAATGGCAAAAAAAGAAGACCGGGACATTTTGACACAATGGTCACCCATGGGTGCTATACTGCAGCTGAGGATTCAGCCTGCTGTAAACATGCACTCTGGTAGGAAAATTAAACCACTGACACCAGCCATTTAGAGTAGTGAGTGTAAATTAAAAAAATGTTACATGAGTAAGTAGAAAAAGGGGCTCCAAAATAACATAAAATGGGTGGTGCTGGACCTACATAGTAAAAGGGTAAGTAAAATTAATTTCACTATACTACTCTTGGGAACAGAAGTTCACGAAAGAGAAGGTATTTAAACCTCATGAGAAATCCAAAGGACTTCTCTGTGACACTTCACTTAGGGTGCTCTGTGTCACTATACAAAAGGTAGATACCGATGAAGTTTGTCAGACTCCAAAAACAAAGAAACACAGAGTCCAAATCAGATCAAAAATAGATGAGAGAGTGAGAAAAAGGTCTCACTCACTCCAGGATAAAAATTAAAAAGTCCTAAAGTCCAGCAAGAGCTGGTTGTCTCTAAGGTTAAAGGAAATTAGCACTGAAATGAGAATTTTCCTTAACAGTCCAGAAGGCACAAAACACGATTCATTTCGTCTTCCAATGGTGTTTGGTGTACCAGTGGTTTAGCCTTTTCCTTTGCACCCAGGTCAGTGCTCCCAGACATGTGAGGAACTGTTTTCATTGGAACAGCTTCGGCAACCTGGGAAAGTAGTACATTTGTTGTTGCCCACGTGTTTCGGTGGATTCCTGGTGGTAAAAATCTCAAAACTTTGTTTTTTCCCTACATTTTGGAATTTGCTAGGCATTCTGGGTCATAATTGTCGTGCAAAACATGGAAGTGAGACCTCTCTAGATTCCCAGGGGTGTCTTCTATTAAAAAATCCATGAGGTTCCCTGTTTTTCTTCGTGGCTGCGACACCCCAGGCCCAAAGCTGTGGATTGTCCAGAAGGCCAAAACAACACTATTAATTTCATCTTGTCTGGGTCTGGGCATTTGGTGTACCAGGTTTAGCCTTTTTCCTTTGTGCGCAAGTCAGTGCACCCGCAAATGTGAGGCACCATTTTAATCAGGACACCTGTGTACACATGGCAAGGTAGGACATGTGTTGCTGCCCACGTGTTCCGCTGCTTTCCTGGTTGCAAATTTCTCTGTGTTTTTTCCCTACATTTTTAAATTTTCTGGGCATTCTGGGTAATAAATTGTATTGCGACTCGCACAAGTGAGACCTCTTTGGATTCCCATGAGTATCTTCTTTTCATAAATGCATGGGGTTCCCTGTTTGCCTTGGTGGCCGTAGAAGTCTGTTACCTGTACATTATTACCTTTGTTGTTCCGTGTGGCATAACCCCCTTATGTTTTTGCCTTGGTTCCTCCTACCCCTGCCGATGTAGAGCAGAGGTGTGATAGGAAAAGTGGGAGTGTGGATGGACAGAGAGGCATGATGAAAGCGAATATCCCAAATAAAAACATTGCTAGAGTTATGCTGCCATTAGCAATGTAAGAGTTGCCATTGAAAGGAGAACCCCAGCTAGTAGTTCCTCCTGCTCATCAAAGACGAGCTCCCATACCTCCTCTTGGCTTAATCATGAAGACTGTAAAAGGGAATTTAGACCATCAAAAAACAAAGATCTAGGCCATATTCAACAATCACTGAAGGCGGCTCTCACAGTCTCCCTTTCTCCGTTTACCAAATTATACAAATCGATCCATAGTGCCCTAAAAGACCAATCCACTCTAATTGCAATGTTCCAAAACAAAATGAATAGCCTGGAAGGTTTTGTTGCAAAGGTGGAAAAAAGACTGACTAAAGAATCTGCAGCATCCCTTCAATGGTGGAACCGCCTATGTGACATGGCTAGATGAAATTCCACGGACAATACGCTCCTAATGGATGCAATCTTGGAGGACTGCAAGTGGATGAAGATGCAATGGAAAGGAAAACAGGTAAGGAATGTTAATAAACAAAGAGTGACGTTCCCCTACCTGAATCTCTTTGTGCAAGCTAGAAGTACTGAAGGATTGGAGGTGGTGGAAGTGTCAGCTGTCTCAAAACCCCCAATCCAAGGCTCAGCAAAGGAGACAAACATGTTCTCTATATTTAAACCAGGTCCTACACAGGAGGTGCTGGTGGTGCTTAGCGTATCTCTCAAAAGCTGAAGGGAAACCGGAGAAAAAAATATTCCAACTATGGGGAAAGGGAAATCTAATGGCTCAAGAGCCTTTCTATGAAATCTAAGGACTACTCTGTCCCTTGATATGAGACAATAATCAAAACGTCAGAGAAAGGAGTTTGTGCTGCCACAAGAAGCACTTCAATGGATGGAGCCTGTGCCTGCCACCATTGACTCGAGAAACAATGGCGTGGATGAGAGTAATGAATCCACTACAGAAACAGATCTAAGCGACTTATTAGAAATAATGGTTCGAGAAGGAAGAAGATGAGGAGTGGAACAATGTACGCATATCTGATTGGACGTAAATTGAAAGACAAGTCAGTCAAATGTGCCCTAAACAACAGGGGCAACAAAATAGTAAACCCACGGTTAATGTAAGCAAACTATTACTACACAAAATAATCAGCCACTTAAATCAATGGAGGAAAAAACATTAGCCTTGGGAGAACTGTGAGGGAAGTGAGACCAAACTAATGTGGAAAAGCCTAATAATAAGGCCAGTTTGAAATGGCACCCGGAAATGGAGCAGAGAGTTAGAAAGCAGACAAACTCCGAACATGCGGTACCAAAGAAAGATCTAAAAGTCTACCTGGAGTGAATTATACTGGGCCCTAATGCTCCTATTTTGAATCACTGGAACATTATGAAGCTCATGCAATACATTCCTGCGCTTAGACACATAACCACCGAAGACAACAGGGTGGTTGAATTTCCGGTAGAAAGAAAAATGGATTGGGTGATTCTACACTTGGACTTGTCAATAACCAAGGAAAACTTGTTAGCCCAGAGTGATAAACAATTACCCCAGGGCTATGAACTGAGTGATCATTAGCAGAGGATTAAAGTAGGCAGGGCCGAGTATTATAACACTAATTGAGCTGACCAGCATATTAAGAAAACCTCAATGAGCAATAAAATAAATCATGAGAGTGACAAAAGAAATCTGGTAGAGGATCAAACTGAAAAGAAAAAGCAAGCACCTTTTTCCCAAAAGATCTGCCTCCCATAAAATGTACTGTCGAGAACCAAAATGCCAAGAAGAAGAGCATTGCAATCCCAAAACTGACAAACAGCAAGGCCCTGAGGCAACAAACTGGGGCAGGTTGCAGTTAGGATCCAGATCTGGGAGGTGGGAGCCTTGTCAGAGGTGGACGTGTTAGGCAGTGTGGCCTGACGTGGCTTGCTCAGTTTAGGGCAGAAGCTCCAGCAGGAAGAACTCTATTTTTCCAAACTGTTGCTTATCAGAAAAGATCTCAAGAATGAATTTAAGAATGATGACAAAGCTGTATGCTCTCTTTCACCCACACCTAAGCCTTTACAGTTAAAAGTAGCTAACCCCCACGATCAAGGAGTGAGAAATTGGATTTTTCCCAAGAATAAGGAATCTGATAACCAGGAAGGTTAAATCCCGAGGGGTGCCAGGTCTGGGTTAACCCAACATACATTAAAAGGGGAGCAGATTGGGGAAAATACAGCATCAAGTACAGATATTGGGGTGGCGGACCCCAAGTTACCAGCGACATGGTGACTTTTTAAGGAACAGATGCTCCGGGACCTCGCGGCCTGTTGTAACATCGAAGACTTTCAGAGATAGGTGTTGTGTGTAGGTCCTAACATGCTCACCCCACCTTTGCCACAACAGCAGAAGCCTATTCATGTAGAATCTGAAGAAATGGAAAAATCATCACAAACCTCCCTCCACCAGTATTGTGTTCATCAGGGTTGCCAAACAGACCCTACAATTTCCAGCCTCGCAGGTGAAGGCGTTCTAGTCTGCTCCCTGTCTGGTGGTTAAGCTACCACGGGAGGACTATGATTCGCCTGATTCTAAACCCTGTCAAATTCCTACAAAACAAATCACAGTGGTGAAAGTTAAACCTAAGCAGGTGTCTTTTAGGAGCTTGCGTATAAGGAAGTCACAAATGCCTAATATCGATAACATGTGTATCAAAACCTTTGTCATGGATCAAAGGAACTTTGTGATTACTAATATTGAGAAGGTGTATGGAAAAGAGTCTAGAGATGCTTTGCGAAACAAGGTGCTTGCATGGCTACGACAAAGAACTGGGCCTAGAGTTGTCAGAATGTCGGACCTGAAGATCTTACGCAGGATTCACCTGAGTGACTGGTGCTCGAAGCAAACAAGTGACTGCATCCTAGTGGGTTACGGGTTCAGTTCTTTACTCTCATAACCCAGATTATGGGTTGCTCGAATTGTAAACTGATACTCTGATGCTCCCTGTGTGTAGCATACCTCTATCTCATGCTCAACTGACCCTTCCATGTCAGCTCCATATTTTTGCGGTGTAGGTTCTCACAGTTTTTTATTTTACCTTTGAGCTCCTCTTTATAGCATTCTGCTTTCCCTTTTATGTTTCATGTTTTATATATTATGTTGTTTGTCTGTATGCGCCATAATGCCTCCGGGTCCATTTTGCGTGGTCCAAATGAAATAAAGTAAAGTAAAGTAAAAGGCTAGCTGGAGGTTTGGGCAATTACAATCAGAAATAGACAGGCCGATCGCGAGAGGAACATGGACTTCTTATATGATCATGCAATACAAGGAGGGTTCAAAGCACTATTCAGTGAAAATGTATGTGCATTGGAGCAGTATGACATCTTATGTTTCCTAGAGACTTGGCTCAGGTACAACCCCTCATGTGAATGCTATGAATCTCATCTAAATCCTGCATGCAAATGTATTCTAGGAAGACCCTTCTCTGGACTTTTAACATTGTTAAAGTTGGATGCAGGGTTTAAAATGATAAGCCAGGGAAACCTAAGCCCTTATGTGCAAGTGATTAAGTTCAGTAGGAGAACCCTTCCGTTGGCAACAAAGTACCTTCTAGTGAATGTATATTGGAGAGTTAATATGTGCCAGAACGTGAAGTTTATCAAATTGATAATGAATGCTATAGACAAAGGGCCTCATTACGACCCTGGCGGAGTGGGTTTACACCAACGGTATTCGCGGCGGACCCGTCCGCCCTACTACGAGTTCCCGTAGCGCCATGGAGCGTTTTCCGCCTGGTTTTTCCGGGCGGAGAAATCCATGGCGCTACGGGACCTTGTTGTTAATTACGCCACCGTATTTTACGGTGGCGTAATTAACGCCTTCCCCACTCCCATTATACCCTATGGGGCAAAAATGGGAATGGGGAAGGGTAAAATGGGGAATGGGGATTTACCGCCCCGCCAAGGTCGGAATGGGGCGGTAAATCCGCCAACCCCCATGGCGCTATCGGCAGCTTTCCGCCGTGCTCCATGGTGCATTTTGCGCCACGATTTCCGCCAGGGTCGTAATGAGGGCCAAAGTCATGAATGAATGGGAAGATCCCTGAAATATTATGTGCAGGGACCTGAGCACTCATCTGTTGAATGGTGACGGTTGGCCCCTGAAGAATGGCAAATGGATGAAAGAGCTCGAGATTGGATCTCAGAAACATCTGTTGGAGAATTATTCATGTTAAATGCACAAACAGATGATGATAGGCCGGGGTGCCTGCACATGGGGATGAGGTGTGCTGAGATCCTGTCTGGATTACTGCTTTGCATCTAGTTATATGATAGAAAGGATTGGCAGATTTAAAATAGCAAAACAACCTCTTCGTGATCACGATCTTCTGGCCATCTCTTTGTGTGACATCTGTTGGGCTCCACCCCGGATGAAAATGGGTCCGGTAGAGGTAACCTGGGGGAAAAATCGGCTAAGGATCCAACAACATGATGTCAAAAATATTGCTCAAAAATATGAGTCCTATATTGAAAAGGATCAGAGTAACACAGAATATTTATGGGTCCTTTTTATAAGATTATAATGCAGTAAGAAATAAAAGAGAGTATTCTGACAGAGTCCTGATATATGCCTGTGATCCTATGCTTCTGAAGGCCAGAAGAGAACTGAGAGCTGATATTAGGAAATTAGGCAGAGAATTAGGCCCAGGAAGAGATGACTTGATACGTGCCTGTAAACAGAAATACCGCAAATGGCTATTGGCCACAAGAGCTCTGAGAATGCAAAGGGATGCTGAGAAAATGTTGGAAACAATATGCCAAAAAAGCACAAGAAATCTGTGGGACCTCCTTAATAACAGAGGCTACTTTAGACAGAGCAATATGATAGGACAAGTAACCGAAAACAATGGGTATCCCTCTAATGCGCCTTTTTTGCCAACTCTCTGGGCTTGAATCAAAGGGAAGACAGGAAGGATAGTAGGAGCTGGTACTTTCCACTGGAGGAAGCAGATGTAAGACTCATGATAGGGAGACTCAGTTCATTGAGAACGGCAGGCCCTGATTGGCTGTCTAACAAGGTACTAAAAGAGAATCCTGCAGCATGGGGATGATTGGCTACATCCATGTTTAAACAGATAATGCGAACTAAGCAAATTCCATCTACATGGCGGGAAGCCATCATAGTCCCCCTATTCAAGAAGGGCGATCGAGGTGACCAAAAACACTATTGCCTGATCACCCTTCTGGACTCACTGGGAAAATTGTTTGCATTTTTTTTTTTTTGTGAGACTTAAAGACATGGGCAACAAAAACAGGTAGATTGGACCTTAGACAAACTGTGTTCATGGAGGGAGTGGGGACCTTGCTGAATTTATTGCTTATTAATATCTTGAATCAGAGAGCTCTAGAGTTGGGAGCCTGTGTTTATATGGCATTTATGGACCTTGAACAGGCCTTTGACTGTATAAACAGAGACTGTCTCTGGAGCAAATTAAGGAAATGGAATTGTCCGGCCGATCTGGTTGAGGCCATAAGGGCCCTGTACTCAAATACTTCAGTACAGGTCTGACTATCTGCCAACGGCCAGCTCTCAAGAAAAATGTACACTTTTTGTGGGCTGAAGCAGGGATGTGCCTTGGTGCCCTTACTATTCAGCCTATTTGTATTGGATCTTGGGGAATATCAAAACACTGTTCAAGACTTTCCTCCGAGAACACATTCGATCAAGGTCCCTTGAATACTATATCCCGACGATCCGGTCTTTATAGATCAAACCCCCATTGGCCTTTAGCGGCAGATAGAGAATTTAACAGATGTCTGAGGGCCAATGACATGAAAATCAATGTGGAAAAATCCAAGATTTTAGCCTTGGCGTGGCCCATAGAAAACTAAAGACTGGATTTGTTTGATTAGTAGAACACAATGGGCCTCATTACGACCCAGGTGCTAATGGGTTAACAGCGCCGTAAAAGGCTGCGGCGCCGTTAACCTATTAGCGCCTAATTACGAGGTCCCTTTGCGGGACCCGACCTTAACGGCTGGTTTTACCAGCCATTAAAGTAGGGTGCCGCAAAGGGACCTTGGTGCTAAGTACTGTGCCGCAATTTGCGGCACCATTCTTAGCCCTTCCCCATTCCCATTGAGCCCTATGGGGCAAAAATGGGAATGAGGAAGGGCCCATGGTGAATGGGGAATTACCGCCCGCCAACCTTGGAATGAGGCGGTAATTCCGCCATTCACCATGGCGGACCCCGGCATGGACCATGGTGCTAATAGCACCATGGTTTAGCGCCAGGGTCGTAATGAGGCCCAATGTACTGGAGGTCGTGGATACTATGGTCTTCCTTGAAGTATTAATCAATATGAACATTAACGAAAGAGTCACTACATATCTCTTAATGCGGCAAGTGAAACGTTATCAGTGCACAGTGCTCGTGTAGAGGAGCAGTTCTATGCCTCTGCAGGAAATCCCGCCCCCCAATCCTCTATGTTGGAAGCCTGAGATTATGCCATGCTTGACACAGGCAGTTGTGACAATACCACGGCGAATATTCGAAAGAAGGTATCCACTGAGAAAAATTTATGAAATGTATCCCTGAATAGACGCAATCTGAGAGAGGAACTCCCTGAAGGAATATGAAAAAGATTGAAAGAGGAGCTGATGACATCACGAAAGATAAGCATAATGCCCTGAGAATACTGGCTGAAGAGAATGTGTGGACCTTTTAGAAACTGATGATGAAGTTAAGAATCGAGTAAACTTTCATATGTGGAAAGAAGATTGCACGTGTGAGAAGCACTGCAGAAAATGCAAGCTGGTCAATAACTGTACAGATGCTGTAACGCAAGTAGATGAAGTACTCTTAGAAGCTGGCTGGCTGGCTATGTGTAGTGAATAGACTGCAGACTAAGCCGCCATTATATAGAAACTGGACATCGGTGTCATTAATTTAGTAAGCCAGGACCCATGGAGAGGAAAGGCCGAGAACTGTGTCGCAGCAAGAATAAGCTCAGACCGTGGATATGAATGGCGAGGATGTCTGGCCTGGTGTCAAAGTTAAAGCAACGAAGGCCGGTTATCTATTCTTGAAGGCAGTGAATTTGAGATGCTAAATCATCCCTTGTTAAGGTGCAAAGAAAGAACATCAACCATGGCAAGTTTTATTCATTTAAGACATTTAAATGCTGCAAAATGGACCAAATTGTGGTCTCTTTCACTTGAGCCAAGGATGGAAATAGAGTTGAGCTAGAACAACGATAGTGAGTGCCCACATTCCGTTATATTCACAGAGACAAGAATACTTTGCAAGGCCAAGTTCAAAGACAATCTTCATGGCAGAAGACATGGGTGATGAGGGATGATGGGATAAATCCGTGGGAGGTAAAGTCAAATCCACCTCCTGGCACCTGGGTCTGAGCTTACGTGCTGCTAAGTGTACAGAATGTTTCAGCCATGGCACGAGCCTGCCAACCAAATATAGAGGGCCGTATAACAAAGGGCCTTATAGTTTGAGAGCCAATGATATACTGTGTACTTAATAGTGTTAGAGATGACATGTTTTAAAGGTAGGCATAAATTGTCCAATTGACAGTAGATAACCAATCTTAATCCCATCCCTTATAGAAAGTATCCTTAGATGTCTACCATGAACCTATCACTACCCCTCATAGGTTTTTCTTATTTGCCATGTAGTATGGTGTCACGTCTGATGTATTTAACGTATAAAAGGATGTTTTTAATGTGAAATGGATTGAGAGGTCGAGCAAACGTCCATTGATGTCCGTTGCAACTCCCTGTTTTAGATAATAGTTAGTAAAACAGCATCTTTGCCATCTTCCTGAGTTAGTTTGATTATTTGGTGTCATTCTGCATCCCCATCCATTGCATGCACGATACCCAAAGGGCCCTACGATCACTGCCCTGCATGGAAAGTATGGCAGGTACTCCCTCTCAACCCTTAATACCTTCTACCAAAAAAATTTGGGGAATATTGGAGTGAATCTTTTGGCAAAAGATCAAGAAATTACCAAATTTTCTTCCAATAGCCACCATCAGATATGAACTGAGACTTCAGTCATTAGCCTCAATAGCACTCTGGAAATCCATAGCTCTATTTAGAAAATGTATGCATGCTGAATTGGTGGCCCCATTTGCAATACTTCAAATGCAAGACTGCAAATCTGTAAAAGGCTTGCTTTGCTGGCAATTAAAAGTGGGGATGATCTTAAGGGACTCAAATATCTAGCATGAAGAACTAATTGTAAACCCCATGAAAGCAAAGAAAAAGCTGCAGAATTTAGATGGGATAGAAACTATTGAAAGGAGAGGATCGGATAAGTTAAGAGCTATCCTGAGATCAGAGAGAAAGGGATTGAATCAACTGCCAAATTGCCTGCAGCAGTTCTCCTCAGCATATTATAGAGATCTTGTGCTCAGATGCAGATTAAACATTCGGCTCACTAGAGAAGTCGAGGTTGCAAGGAAGCCAATTGAACCAGCAAATTCACAATGTAGATATTGCAGGGTGGAGGAAAGGGTGGAAACTCTCTTTCACTTCATCTAGGTGCACGCTAACACTTGTTTTGGCGGTGATGAAACTTGTGGAATATGTGCTAAAAACTGAAACAAAGGCAGTTAGTAAACATGAGGTATTGGATTGGTAATGCACTATTCAGTCAATTTTAATACTCAAGGGGAGGATACCCTCGACAGAATGGATAATATACAGGGGTAATGTGGCCTGACAAATGGTGTGGAATGCCAAATGTGGGATGAAGGGTTTGTTTTTTTTGTTTTTATATTTGAAGGAAATGATGATGTTAATGTTAAAGGTTTCTTTTTGGTTAATTCTGAACTCAGAGACCTGAGTCCTTTAAGACAAAGCAGCAAAACTTAGAGGTGGACAGGGATGCATAAATTACTCAAACATCAATAGTCAAAATGACTCAGGAAGTTGGCAAAGTTTGGTTCTGTTTTAATCTCAATTATCTAAAACATGGAGTTACAAATGACATCATCCGACGTCACAAAGCACAGTCTCAACATGGTTTAGAAAAAACAAACTTTTTATAGTAAAAAATCATCATCACTGACGTCATGTTACGTGGCAAATTACAAAAACCTAAAAGTAACGGTGGTTGGCTGTTAAAGGAACATCTAGTATACATCTAAGTATACATTCCACATAGCCAAGGGTGGTGATTGGGTGTCTAAGTAAGGTGGGCAAATAAGCCCACCACAAGTGAATGGTCATCTACATCATCACTAAATACACAATGATTCATTGGTTACACAAACTATAGGGCTCCTAACTATGCGGCCCTCTATAATTGGTTTGGCACAATTGTACCCTCCTGGAATATTCCACATGCTAGTAGCATGCAGGCTAGCATCCCAGGTAGGTGGAAGTTTGGCGTGGTCTTGGCTCCCCGCCAACTAGCTCAACATCCATCATCACTCCTACAGTCAACCAGTCAATTAAGGCTTTGAACTCAGCCTTGCAGAAGCTGCTTGTACCTGAGAAACAAAGGGAATATGGCATCGTTCTGTCTTCTGGTATCGGTGTAACTTGGCCCGGGTTATTTTTGATCTTGACCATGTGCCTGGAGACCACTCTTTTGAGACTGTTGCTGTATTTAATTCTATTAAATGGTGAACTCTTGATGCCTTCAGTGTTTTTTCATACTGCTTCAAACAAAAATTGTTCTTTTCTCACATCTGTTTTGTCTGTTTGACAGGCTCTCAATCTCACTGTGTCCTTGTCTTCTAGGTGCTGCAACAGCCAAGGCTTTCTCGAAATTCTCCTTTGCCATCAGTTTTAAATCCAACTGCGACAGAAATCTTCTCCAAGCATGAGTTTTTAAGCCTTGCTAAAGTGCATTGTGGACTATCAGGTTCTGTGCATTCCTATATGTATACATTGGCGCATCGCTGCATCTAATTCACTACATATCCAGCTTTTATGATTACTTTTCCCTACTTGCGTTGCTGCATCATTACAGGTGTAAAAATGACTTTGCTTTTTCTTTAGTGCGTCTCTGCACAAACATCTTCATTTCGATCCTGAAATGCTCCTACACTTCTATACTTTATCTTCAGTTTCTAGAGAATGTCTATAGTCTTTCTTCATTGACATTTCTTATGGGCACGTCAGTTCTTACTTCGTATGATGTCACAGTCTCCTTTCTCATTCAAATGCATACTTCTTCCGGAACCCCATCCAGAAAAGCATTACTCCGTGCATGTATATAAGGTTTTCTCAATGGATACGTTGTCTCGAAGATACTTTGTGCTATAGGCATCCCCACTGGTACTTCTCGTTTAGTCATCTCTGGCTCCCAACATATAGGCAAAATGGGGCAGAGCTTTTGATGGGGGTACGTGGCTCCACCTCTACACTCCCCCCTCTGGGTGATTCACCGACCAGTCTTTCATCACTCTTCACATCGAGACATCCCCGTCTGAAGAATTGCTTCTTTGGGACCCATATCTTCATGACTCTTTTCAGGCATTCAGCTGATTTCACATGTTCATCAACACTTCAGGTCATATGCATGCATTGTCCACTAGGACTGCAGTAGATCCATCTTCCCACATACTTCTTGTGGCGCCTTGGATACAGGAACTTTGTTCCCTCGGGTGAATGAATGCTGGCCTTTAGATAGTCTCTGATTTCTTCATCTGTCAGTTCTTTGGGCTCACATTCTGATTCAACATCATTCACAATCTTCATTCCTACTGCTTTTTTTGCAGTTTTCTTGCATTGTGTTATTATTATCCTGATCACGCAAAATCCAAGCAGGATCATCACTATAAGGACTCCAAGAAACTTGAAAATGTTCGCCATTCATTGTGGAATCCATGAGAAAATCAATCCAAACTAACTGTCATCAGCAATGTCTTCCACTTCGTCTATCATCTGGACGTGCAGGTTTGTCAGCATCATTATGCCCTCTGTCAAGGTGCCATTCTCGTTGTCATGAGAAGGTGTGAATGTGCAACATGATTCTCCAATTATGGCACAAACACCTCCATCCATAGCTGTGATTATATCAAAGACTTAGCTGTTCTGGAGAGTCATCCATCGTTTGGCCCTCAGCTCTTCCTTGATACCATTGAATCCCTTTGTTGTAGTGTTGATTGTCTGCAGGAGCTCCCATTTGGTTATCTGTAACCACTTAGTGTTTGCTTCTGTCTGGATCCTGGGCATAAAGATTATCATGAATATCGATGAAGTTTTACGGAATAACCTGAGTTCATATGGGATAGCATCAAAAGCGTCTGTTTACTTTGCTGAAAAATAGTTCGCTCTCTTCAGTCGATTCAAGAGCTCAGCAGATCTCTTCTTTTCCAGGTGAGCTACTGCCTTTGGAAACCCATCAATGTTCAGGTAACCTTTTGGAATCACTAATGCTGGAACCTGGAGAATCGCTAGAGAACACAGTCTTCCCCAATCTCTGGGCAGCTTCATATAAGCTCTGGGTCCACAGGCCCAGTAGTGACCCATTATCACTGCTTTCTCAATATTCATTCCTGGTACATCAAAGATTCAACCTCAATTTAGATTTTTTTCCAACCATTCTCTTGCCATTATTTCTGAAACATAGCTTTGCACAGTCCAAAGGCAATATCTGTAAAGGTGCTCCTTTGTCTTTGACTCATGTCAGTAGTTTTGCAAGCTTTGGCCAAGAAGGTTTGCATCCTTTTTCCAAATGGTCAATAAGTGGTTGGTGATGACCAGTCACTACCCAGGCTCTACATATGACCATACTTTCCTCTCATCCATTTGGAGTCAGTACTCTTCCCCAGATTTGCATGTGGCCTCTTTCCTTGCATCTTTGAATTATTCTCTCATCTTCCCCTGACAATCGATTCTTCTATTGACTTCCCATCTGATTCCAGCTCCTTTCACTCTGGGATTTTCATATCTTATCACATGATTCTTTGTATGTGGTCTTGCTCTTGTCTTTACATCTTGAACATAATCATCTTCATCTGGGCTTGACCATTCAATTGCCCATAAACATGTGCAGTTCAGCCCATAAATTGACCTCTTGCCAGGCAGTGTGCCATGTGAGATAGGCAATGAGCTGTTTGGACATCTATTTCAACAGCTATGAAAACATTAGACTTCCCCATAGTATTAGGTAGGAGTGAATATACATAGCACTCCTCATCAGATGATCATTTGCCCACCTCTTTCACATGTTGATACCACATATTGTTCCCCAAATGTGCTGTGCTGTCTAAATAATTATTTAGTTCATAATCATCCTCTATTGCACTTCTCTTCGGTCTTTTCTTTCCATAATGAGTAGGTACCAGAGATCATTAAACATTTCTAAAGCTGATCTTCCTCCAAAAGGAAGCTCTGACCTATTTGTCACGGGACTAGGTGCTTTCTCATGCACCGCTGGTGTAGGAACAATCACACAGGGCCTTGGCTGCCTTACAATGTCTGAATCTGCATTAGTTTCTGGAGGTGGAAGAATCAAAGGAACCCTTCCCTTCTTTGAACCAACCACATATACAGCATCAATCATCAAAATTATGAAAACCACAATAAACATTGAGCAAACATATACTATGCACCAGTGAGTTATGTTCCACCAATCTGATGGCTCCATATGCCATCGCTCTTGTTCACTGGATGGAATAGCTAGTTGGTTTTTTGACCACATGACTGCCGTAGTTATTTTAAGAAAAGAAAAACTATTTTTATTTAGGCCATCTCAGATAATACTCAGGTAGCCAGTGAATCTGCTCCACATGTTCCACAAGTAGCTGGCTGATTGCAGGATGATTAATAGGGTTGCACATGAACACATACATGTTTTGTGTGTGCCAAACAAGATAAGGATGGGCTTCAAGCAAATAGTACAATTTCCAGCCTCTCAGGCATGCCCTCGCAGGTGAAGGCGGTCTAGTCTGCTCCCTGTCTGGTGGTTAAGCTACCACGGGAGGACTATGATTCGCATGATCCTAAACCCTGTCAAATTCCTGCTAAAGAAAGGACAGTGGTGAACATTAAACCTAAGCAGGTGTCTTTTAGGAGCTTGCGTATAAGGAAGTCACAAATGCCTAATATCGAAAACATGTGTATCAAAACCTTTGTCATGGATCAAAGGAACTTTGTGATTACTAATATTGAGAAGGTGGATGGAAAAGAGTCTCGAGATGCTTTGCGAAACAAGGTGCTTGCATGGCTACGACAAAGAACTGGGCTTGGAGTTGTCAGAATGTCGGACCTGAAGATCTTACGCAGGATTGACCTGAGTGACTGGTGCTCGAAGCAAACAAGTGACTGCATCCTAGTGGGTTATGGGTTCAGTACTTTACTCTCATATCTCAGATTATGGGTTGCTCGAATTGTAAACTAATACTCTGATGCTCCCTGTTTGTACGGGCATATCTCTATCTCATGCTTAACTGACCCTTCCATGTCACCTCCATATTTTTGCGGTGTAGGTTCTCACGGTTTTTTATTTTGCCTTTGTGCTCCTCTTTACAGCATTCTGCTTTCCCTTTTATGTTTCATGTTTTATATATTATGTTGTTTGTCTGTATGCGCCATTATGCCTCCTGATCCATTGTGCGTGGTACAAATGAAATAATGTTAAGTAAAGTAAATGGCTAGCTGGAGGTTTGGGCAATTACAATCAGAAATAGACAGGCCGATCGCGAGAGGAACATGGACTTCTTATATGATCATGCAATACAAGGGGGGTTCAAAGCACTATTCAGTGAAAATGTATGTGCATTGGGGCAGTATGACATCTTATGTTTCCTAGAGACTTGGCTCAGGTACAACCCCTCATGTGAATGCTATGAATCTCATCTAAATCCTGCATGCAAATGTATTATAGGAAGACCCTTCTCTGGACTTTAAAATTGTTAAAGGTGGATGCAGGGTTTACAATGATAAGCCAGGAAAACCTAAGCCCTTATATGCAAGTGATTAAGTTCAGTAGGGGAACCCTTCCGTTGGCAACAAAGTACCTTCTAGTTAATGTATATTGGAGAGTTAATATGTGCCGGCACGTGAAGTTTATCAAATTGATAATGAATGCTATAGACAAAGTCATGAATGAATGGGAAGATCCCTGAAATATTATATGCAGGGACCTGAACACTCATCTGTTGAATGGTGACGGTTGGCCCCTGAAAAATTGCAAATGGATAAAAGAGCTCAAGATTGGATCTCAGAAACATCTGTTGGAGAATTATTCATGTTAAATGCACAAACAGATGATGATATGCCGGGTGCCTGCACATGGGGATGAGGTCTGCTGAGATCCTGTCTGGATTACTGCTTTGCATGTAGTTATATGATAGAAAGGATTGGCAGATTTAAAATAGCAAAACAACCTCTTCGTGATGACGATCTTCTAGCCATCTCTTTGCGTGACATCTGTTGGGCTCCACCCCGGATGAAAATGGAGCCGGTAGAGGTAACCTGGGGGAAAAATCGGCTAAGGATCCAACAACATGAGGTCAAAAATATTGCTCAAACATATGAGACGTATATTGAAAAGGATCAGAGTAACACAGAATATTTATGGGTTCTTAAAGACTATAATGTAGTAAGCAACAAAAGAGAGTATTCTGACAGAGTCCCAATATTTGCTTGTGAAGGCCAGAAGAGAACTGAGAGCTGATATTAGGAAATTAGGCAGAGAATTAGGCCCAGGAATAGATGACTTGATACGTGCCCGTGAACAGAAATACTGCAAATGGCTATTGGCCACAAGAGCTCTGAGAATGCAAAGGGATGCTGAGAAAATGTTGGAAACAATATACCAAAACAGCACAAGAAATCTGTGGGACCTCCTTAATAACACAGGCTACTTTGGACAGAGCAATATGATAGGACAAGTAACCGAAAACAATGGCTATCCCACTAATGCGCCTTTTTTGCCAACTCTCTGGGCTTGAATCAAAGGGAAGACAGGAAGGATAATAGGAGCCTGTACTTTGCACTGAAGGAGGTAGATGTAAGACTCATGATAGGGAGACTCAGTTCATCGAGAACGGCAGGCCCTGATTGGCTGTCTAACAAGGTACTAAAAGAGAATCCAACAGCATGGGGAGGATTGGCTACATCCATGTTTAAACAGATAATGCAAACTAAGCAAATTCCATCTACATGGCGGGAAGCCATCATAGTCCCCATATTCAAGAAGGGCGATCGAGGCGACCAAAAAAACTATTGCCTGATCACCCTTCTGGACTCACTGGGAAAATTGTTTGAGTTGTTTGTTTTTTTGCAAGACTTTTTTAAAGACTTAAAGACATGGGCAACAAAAACAGGTAAATTGGACCTTAGACAAACTGGGCCTCATTACACGGTAGGCGGTAAGGGATTACCGGCACCAGTATGGGCACCGGTGCCGGTAATCCCTTACCGCCCTACTACATGGTCCCTTAGCGGGTCCCTTCCTTAAAGCCGGGTTTTGCCGGGCGTTATGGAAGGGACCCGTTAAGAGACCTCAGAGCTAATAAAAGGCCCGTTATTAGCTCCATCCCCATTCCCATTGAGCCCTATGGGGGCTCAAATGGGAATAGGGAATGTTTCCCGGAATGGGGACTTACCGGGTCCTCCAAGGTCGGAATGACCCGGTAAGTCCCTATTCCGGGAACACGGCCCCGGAATGCGGTAATGGCGCCATGGCTACCGCCTACCTTGTAATGAGGCCCACTGTGTTCATGGAGGGAGTGGGGACCTTGCTGAATTTATTCCTTATTAATATCTTGAATCAGAGAGCTCTAGAGTTGGGAACCTGTGTTTATATGGCATTTATGGACCTTGAACAGGCCTTTGACTGTATAAACAGAGACTCTCTCTGGAGCAAATTAAGTTAATGGAATTGTCCAGCCGATCTGGTTGAGGCCATAAGGGCCCTGTACTCAAATACTTCAGTACAGGTCTGACTATCTGCCAACGGCCAGCTCTCAAGAAAAATTGACACTTTTTGTGGGCTGAAGCTGGAATGTGCCTTGGTGCCCTTACTATTCAGCCTATATGTATCGGATCTTGGAGAATATCAAAAAACTGTTCAAGCCTTTCCTCCGAGAACAAATTCGATCAAGGTCCCCTGAATACTATATGCCGACGATCTGGTCTTTATAGATCAAACCCCCATTGGCCTTTAGAGGCGGATAGAGAATGTAACAAATATCTGAGGGCCAATGACATGAAAATCAATGTGGAAAAATCCAAGATTTTAATCTTGGCGTGGCCCATAGAAAACTAAAGGCTGGATTTGTTTGATTAGTAGAACACAGTGTACTGGAGGTCGTGGATACTATGGTCTTCCTTGAAGTAGTAATCAATATGAACATTGATGACAAGAGTCACTACATATCTCTTTAGAGGCAAGTGGAAACGTAATCAGTGCACAGGGTTGCAGTAGAGGAGCAGTTCTATGCCTCTGCAGGAAATCTCGCCCCCAACTCCTGTATGTTGGAAGCCTGAGATTATGCCATGCTTGACACAGCCAGTTTTGACAATACCATGGCAAATATTCGAAAGAAGGTATCCACTGAGAAAAATGTATCAAATGTATCCCTGCAGAGACACAATCTGAGAGAGGAACTCCCTGAAGGAATATGAAAAAGATTGAAAGAGGAGCTGATGACATCACGAAAGATGAGCATAATGCCCTGAGAATACTGGCTGAAGAGAATGTATGGACCTTTTAGAAACTGATTATGAAGTTAGGAATCGAGTAAACTTTCAAATGCAGAAAGAAGATTGCACGTGTGAGAAGCACGGCAGAAAATGAAAGCTGGTCAATAACTGTACAGATGATGTAACGCAAGTAGATGAAGTACTCTTAGAAACTGGCTATGTGTAGTGAATAGACTGCAGACTAAGCCGCCATTTTATAGAAACTGGACATCGGTGTCATGAATTTAGTATGCCAGGACCCATGGAGAGGAAAGGCAGAGAACTGTGTCGCAGCAAGAATAAGCTCAGACCGTGGATACGAATGGCGAGGATGTCTGACCTGGTGTCAAAGTTAAAGCAACCAAGGCTGGTTATCTATTCTTGAAGGCGGTGAATGTAAGAAGCTAAATCATCCCTTGTTAAGGTGCAAAGAAAGAACATCAACCGTGCCAAGTTTTATTCATTTAAGACATTTAAATGCTGTAAAATGGACCAAATCGTGGTCTCCTGTCACTTGAGCCAAGGATGGAAATAGAGTTGAGCTTGGAGTTCTAGAACATAGATAGTGAGTGCCCACATTCTGTTATATTCACAGAGATAAGGATAGGCATAAGTTGTCCAACTGACAGTAGATAACCAATCTTAATCCCATCCCTTATAGAAAGTGTCCTTAGATGTCCCTCTTGAACCTATTACTACCCCTCATAGGTTTTTCTTATTTGCCATTTACTATGATGTCACGTCTCATGTATTTAACATATAAAAGGATGTTTTTAATGTGAAATGCATTGAGAGGTCGAGTGAACGTCCATTGATGTCAGTTGCAACTCCCTGTTTTAGATAATTGTTAGTAAAACACAATCTTTGCCATCTTCCTGAAATAGTTTGATTATTTGGTGTCAGAGTTATTCTGCATCCCCATCCATTGCATGTATGATACCCAAAGGGCCCTACGATCACTGCCCTGCATGGAAAGTATGGCAGGTACTCCCTCTCAACCCTTAATACATTCTACCCAAAAGAAGTCGGCAGATTCTGACTTTTGGCTCCAAAGCTATGCTAAGTCTGTCATGGCAAATTTGGGGAATATTGGAGGGAATCTTTTGCCGAAAGATATTGAAATTACCAAATTCCCTTCCAATAGCCACCATCAGATATGAACTGAGACTTCAGTCATTAGCCTCAATAGCACTCTGGAAATCCATAGCTCTGTTTAGAAAATGTATGCATGCTGAATTGGTGGCCCCATTTGCAATACTTCAAATGCAGGACTGCGAATCTGTAAAAGGCTTACTTTGCTGGCAATTAAAAGTGGGGATGATCTTAAGGGAATCAAATATCTAGCATGAAGAACTAATTGTAAACCCCATGAAAGCAAAGAAAAAGCTGCAGAATTTAGATGGGATAGAAACTATCGAATGGAGAGGATCGGATAAGTTAAGAGCTATCCTGAGCTCAGAGAGAAAGGGATTGAATCAACTGCCAAATTGCCTGCAGCAGTTCTCCTCAGCATATTATAGAGATCTTGTGCTCAGATGCAGATTAAACATTCGGCTCACTAGAGAAGTCGAGGTTGCAAGGAAGCAAATTGAACCAGCAAATTCACAATGTAGATATTGCAGGGTGGAGAGGAGGGTGGAAACTCTCTTTCACTTAATAACCTCATGTAAAGCCCTAACAGATGTACAAACAAGGTTCTTTGGGGTCCCATCTAGGTGCACGCTAACACTTGTTTTGGCGGTGATGAAACTAGTGGAATATGTGCTAAAAACTGAAACAAAGGCAGTTAGTAAACATGAGGTATTGGATGGGTAATGCACTATTCAGTCAATTTTAATACTCAAGAGGAGGATAGCCTCTACAGAATTGATAATTTAAATGGGTAATTTGGCCTGACAAATGGTGTGGAATGCCAAATTTGGGATGAAGGGTTTGTTTTTTTGGTTTTTATATTTGAAGGAAATGATGATGTTAATGTTAAAGGTTTCTTTTTGGTTAATTGTTAATTCTGAACTCAGAGACCTGAGTCCTTTAAGACGAAGCAGCAAAACTTAGAGGTGGACAGGGATACAGAAATTACATAAACATCAATAATAAAAATGACTCAGGAAGTTGGCAAAGTTTGGTTCGGTTTTAATCTCAATTATCTAAAACATGGAGTTACAAAGGACATCATCCGATGTCACAAAGCACAGTCTCAACATGGTTTAGAAAAACAAACTTTTTATAGCAAAAAATAATCATCACTGACGTCATGTTACGTGGCAAATTACAAAAACCTACAAGTAACAGTGGTTGGCTGTTAAAGGAACATCTAAGCATGCATTTTACATGGCCGAGGGTGGTGATTGGGTGTCTGAAACAGGTGGCAACTAAGACCACCACAAGTGAATGGTCATCTACATCATCACTAAATACACAATGATTCATTGGTTACACAAACTATAGGGCTCCTAACTATGCAGCCCTCTATAATTGGTTTGGCACACTTGTACCGTCCTGGAATATTCCACATGCTAGCAGCATGCAGGCTAGCATCCCAGGTGCGTGGAAGGTTGGCGTGGTCTTGCCTCCCCGCCAACTAGCTCAACATCCATCATCACTCCTACAGTCTGCCAGTCAATTAAGGCTTTGAACTCGGCCTTGCAGAAGCTGCTTGTACCTGAGAAACAAAGGGAGAATGGCATCGTTCTGTCTTCTGGTATCGGTTTAACTTGGCCCGGGTTATTTTTGATCTTGACCATGTGCCTGTAGACCACTCTTTTCAGCCTGTTGCTGTATCAAATTCTATTAAATGGTGAACTCTTAATGCCTTCAGTGTTTTTTCATACTGCTTCAAACAAAGATTGTTCTTTTCTCACATTTCTTGTGCCTGTTTGACAGGTGTTCAATTTCACTGTGGCCTTGCCTTCTTGGTGCTGGGCCAGCCAAGCTTTTCTCGAAATTCTCCTTCGCCATCAGTTTTAAATCCAACTGTGACAGAAATCTTCTCCAAGCATGAGTTTTTAAGCCTTGCTAAAGTGCATTGTGGAATATACAGGTTCTGTACATTCCTATATGTATACATTGGCGCATCGCCGCATCTAATTCACTACATAGCCAGCTTTTATGATTACTTTTCCCTACTTGCGTTGCTGCATCATTACAGGTGTAAAAATGACTTTGCTTTTTCTTCAGTGCTTCTCTGCACAAACATCTTCATTTCGATCCTGAAATGCTGCTACACTTCTATACTTTATCTTCAGTTTCTATAGACTATCTATATTCTTTCTTCATTGACATTTCTTCTGGGCACATCAGTTTTTACTTCGTATGATGTCACAGTCTCCTTTCTCATTCAAATGCATACTTCTTCCAGAACCCCATCCAGAAAAGCACTACTCCGTGCATGTATATAAGGTTTTCTCAATGGATACTTTGTCTCGAAGATACTTTGTGCTATAGGCATCCCCACTGGTACTTCTCATGTAGTCATCTCTGGCTCCCAACATATAGGGAAAATGGGGCAGAGCTTTTGATTGGGTATTTGGCTCCACCTCTACACTCCCCCCTCTGGGTGATTCACCGACCAGTCTTTCATCCCTCTTCACATCGAGACATCCTCGTCTGAAGAATTGCTTCTTTGGGACCCATATCTTCATGACTCCTTTCAGGCATTCAGCTGATTTCACATGTTCATCAACACTTCCGGTCATATGCATGCATTGTCCACTAGGACTGCAGTAGATCCATCTTCCCACATACTTCTTGTGGTGACTTGGATACAGGAACTTTGTTCCCTCAGTGCATGAATGCTGGCCTTTATTTAGTCTCTGATTTCTCCATCTGTCAGTTCTTTGGGCTCACCTTCTGATTCAACATCAATCACAATCTTCATTCCTACTGCTTTCTTTGCAGTTTTATTGCATTGTGTTATTATTATCCTGATCACGCAAAATCCAAGCAGGATCATCACTATCAGGACTCCAAGAAACTTGAAAATGTTCGCCATCCATTGTGGAATCCATGAGAAATCGATCCAAACTAACTGTCATCAGCAATGTCTTCCATTTCGTCTATCACCTTCACGTGCAGGTTTGTCAGCATCATTATGGCCTCTGTCAAGGTGCCATTCTCGTTGTCATGAGAAGGTATGAATGTGCAACATGATTCTTCAATTATGGCACAAACACCTCCATCCATAGCTGTGATTATGTCAATGACATAGCTGTTCTGGAGAGTCATCCATTGTTTGGCCCTCAGCTCTTCCTTAATACCAGTGAATCCCTTTGTTGTAGTGTTGATTGTCTGCAGGAGCTCCCATCTGGTTATCTGTAACCACTTAGTGTTTGATTCTGTCTGGATCCTGGGCATAAAGATTATCATGAATATCGATGAAATTTTACAGAATAACCTGAGTTCATATGGGATAGCATCAAAAGCTTCTATTGACTTAGTTGAAAAATAGTTCTCCCTCTTCAGTCGATTCAAGAGCTCAGGAGATCTCTTCTTTTTCAGGTAAGCTACTGCCTTTGGAAACCCATCAATGTTCAGGTAACCTTTTGGAATAACTAATGCTGGAACCTGGAGAAGCGCTAGAGAACACAGTCTTCCCCAATCTCTGGGCAGCTTCATATAATCTCTGGGTCCACAGGCCCAGTAGTGATCCATTATCACTGCTGGCTCAATGTTCATTTCTGGTACATCAAAAATTCAACTTCAATTTAGATTTCTTTCCAACCATTCTCTTGCCATTGTTTGTGAAACATAGCTTGGCATAGTCCAAAGGCAATATCTGTAAAGGTGCTCCTTTGTCTTTGACCCATGTCAGTAGTTTTGCAAGCTTTGGCCATGAAGGTTTGCATCCTTTTTCCACATGGTCAATAAGTGTTTGGTGATGACCAGTCACTACCCAGGCTCTACATATGACCACACTTTTCTCTCATCCATTAGGAGTCAGTACTCTTCCCCAGAATTGCATGTGGCCTCTTTCCTTGCATCTTTGAATTGTTCTCTCGTCTTCCCCTGACAATCAATTCTTCTATTGACTTCCCATCTGATTCCAGCTCCTTTCACTCTGGGCTTTTCATATCTTATCACATGATTCTTTGTATGTGGTCTTGCTCTTGTCTTTAAATCTTGAACATAATCATCTTCATCTGGGCTTGACCATTCAATTGCCCATAACAATGATGCAGTTCAGCCCATAAATTGACCTCTTGCAAGGCAGCGTGCCATGTGAGATAGGCAATGAGCTGTTTGGACATCTATTTCAACAGCTATGAAAACCTTACACTGCGACATAGTATTAGGTAGGAGTGAATATACATAGCACTCCTCCTCAGATGTTCGTTTGCCCACCTCTTTCACATGTTGATACCACATATTGTTCCCCAAATGTGCTGTGCGTCTAAATAATTATTTAGTTCATAATCATCCTCTATTGCACTTCTCTTGGGTCTTTTCTTTCCATAATAAGTAGGTACCAGAGATCATTAAACATTTCTAAAGCTGATCTTCCTCCAAAAGGAAGCTCTGACCTATTTGTCACGGGACTAGGTGCTTTCTCATGCACCGCTGGTGTAGGAACAATCACACAGGGCCTTGGCTGCCTTACAATGTCTGGATCTGCATTAGTTTCTGGAGGGGGAAGAATCAAAGGAACCCTTCCCTTCTTTGAACCAACCACATATACAGCATCAATCATCAAAATTATGAAAACCACAATAAACATTGAGCAAACATATACTATGCACCAGTGAGATATGTTCCACCAATCTGATGGCTCCATATGCCATCGCTCTTGTTCACTGGGTAGAATAGCTAGTTGGTTTATTGACCACATGACTGCCGTATTTATTTTTAAGAAAAGAAAAACTATTTTTATTCAGGCCATCTCAGATAATACTCAGGTAGTCAGTGAATCTGCTCCACAAGTTCTACAAGTAGCTGGCTGATTGCAGGACGATTAATAGGGTTGCACATGAACACATACATGTTATGTTTGTGCCAAACAAGATAAGGATGTGCTTCAAGCAAATAGTAAAAGATCAGGGCCAGCAAATTGTGAACATCATCACTCAACAGGACCATCAGTACTTCAAAATTTGATCAGGTAGTTGTCTGATCTGATTTATAATTGCTGCCTGAAGACATCTAATCACTGGGCCATTCTTAGGATCTTGCATGAAAGTACTTATGCTAACACAACAGCCAACAAGAACAGGGTAAGCTTGGAGTATAAAAATGAAGACAGCAAGAAGTAGTCTGTGTATGTCTGCATCAGTGAGCACCATGTAGCCTACCAAAGCGAAACACGGTTTGCAATGAATCAGCAAAATGCTCCTTCTTCCAATCGTCAAACAGAGAGTCCAAATCTTGCATCCTTAGCTTTCTTTTTGCACTCCAAAGTCCAGGGTCAACACACCTCTTTGACTTTTAGAACAGTAACTTTTTCACTCCTTGCTGTAGAAATTACAAAGAGTGTTTTCAGAGAAGCCACAGTCCAATGTGGCCGAATTCCTGTGTCTCAAGAACAATTGCTGATTGCACTCCTACCAAGTAGCTGTAAGAGTACCCATGAAAGAGCCACAGTCCAAAGTACCCTTTGTCTACCTAATAGATAGTCTCTGTGTCTTTCTTCCTCATCATCGATCTAGTCTGCACATGCTGAACTTCTTCATGACTTGCTTCCGAATGGGTTGGGGGTTTGTCGGTCTCATCAGCATAGGCTTTCACATCACCTAGATAGATCGATGCTCATCTTCCTAGGACTTTGAATGCTGATGGAGTGACATCTTGCATGACAAAAGGACTGCTGAATCGAGGCTCCTGCCACCTCCGGGTAAAGTTTCTTATTAAGACCTTATCACCAATAAAGAGTCTTGGTATCAGCAATTTCTGAATGTCAGTTGTTGTATTGTCTTCATCTGTGTTCTGAGACCAACACCCCATCCGCCTGACTTGATCTGAAATGACAGAGATACTAGCCATCATACATGTTAAGTAATCACATAACTCAGCACCTAACAGCTCTGCGGTTGTCGAGGCATCACTCCTAGTCCTCGATAGAGGAGTTAGAGGCATTCTGATTTGCCTCACTGTGACTAGCTCGTGGGGTGTGATGTGGTGGTCTGAGCCAGGCTGATTTCTCAACGCATCTAATCCAAGGGGCAGGCAATGCAGCAACCCCTTCTTCAGGGTTAGTTTTAATTTGGCTATTCTCTCTTTGAGCAGGCCATTGAGCCTCTCACAAAGCCTGTTAGGTTGCAGGTGATAAACAGAAGAAAACTTGTGTTTTATTCTGAGCAACAAATTGATTTGCTCAAAAACTTCATTCACAAAATGGGGGCCATTATCTGATCTCAGCACCTCGCATACTCCCCACCTAGTAAATACTTCTTGAACTAAGAATTTAGCAGTGCAAGTGGCATCTGGGTGTGTGCATGGACCTGCCTCAATCCACCTTGAGAAGGGGCACACTACCACTATCATATACCTATATCCATTACAAATCTGCAGCATGTCAACATAGTCAATATGTAAATGCTGAAATGGACCATTCGTCGAGGTATAACTCCTCTGACTGTTCGCATTATGTGTTCAGCAATAAACCTTTGACATAAGATGCAATTTACTATGTAAAAAGCAGCGTGTTCTAACAGGTTCAGTGCAAACCAATCCTCAACAATGGTTACTGTGAGACTCTCTAGTGACATGTGCAGGGTAGTGTAGCTGCTCTAATGCCACACTTAATAAGGCTACAGGAATCACTGGTTTACCAGTGCTGTCTTGTCGACATAGTGCTTCAGTGGGGAATACAGAACAGCTCCTTCATGTCCACAAGTCCTTCTCTTCCTGTGGGGCTTCACCTTGAATTTCCATTAGCTGTGTTTTTGGCAGATGATTAAAACCTTCTTTCATTATCTATCCCTTGCTTATATAAGGAGTGTCGAAACTCGAAATGTCTGAAGAAGTTGCAACTCTTTTGGCTTCTTTGTCTGTGGCTTGGTTACCACGTGAAATAAAGTCAGTTCTCTTAGTATGTGCTGCACATTTACCTATTGCTATGGCTGCTGGAAGCTGTAGTACTTTGATGAGTCTATCCAATTGCTTGGCATGTTGCACTGGAGAGCCAACCGCTTGGAGGTAGCCCCTCTTTTTCCAACGTGCTAATTCTGCGTGCACGGTTGACGTCACATGGGCGGAGTCACTGTACACTGTCACTTCATCTACTTTGTATTTTTTGAGCGTGATAATAAGTGCTACCAATTCTGCAGCCTTTACTGAAAAATGAGATGGCAGCCTAATGCTCGCCACAATGTCAAACTCCCCATTATCTCTGTACCTCACTACAGCTGAACCAGTCAGTCTTTTCCTGTTACTTTGATACATTTTCAAAGAACCATCAAGAAAGAGGGTTTCTCTTTCAGGTAACGCCTTTTCTTTTACATGCGGTACGTCTTCATAAGAGTTTTCATAACTCATGCAGTCATGCACATGTTCACCTTCTGCCACCGGTTCAGCCAAATGTGGCAGGGTTCACTATCCTGCATCTTAATGGCAGGTTTTGATATGACCACCTCATGAGCAGAGGCTCTTTGAGATGTCAGCGTGCCCTTGGAGTTCTCCAAAACAGCAAAGTATGCTCGACAAATAAATTTATGATACATCCCATCACTATGCTTGCAGATTTATCAATCGCGAACGTGCGTGCAGCCAAAGATTGTTCGTAAGGGAAGTGACCCCTCATTACTGGATCTAAAATCCCACTGCAATATACTGCTTTTACCCCAGTGTGGTTCTCTTTGTAAGTACTGCTGTCATAACTGTTCCATTTGTGTTTGAGAATTAAAAGAACTCTTCAGAATAATTGGGAATTCCTAAAACTGGAGCTGTACAAATAGCTTTTTTTCAACTCATCAAACCCCTCCTCCTTCTCCTAAATCAATTCAAGATTTTCTTTATTCCCCTGTGCCTTCTTAAGGGTCTTGCACAAGGGTCTTGTATATGAACTGTAATCAAATACCCATGCTCTCAGCTCTTTCAGGTGTAAACTTTTTTCCTTCATGAGAGATTAACTGTCCTATGTATAGCACTCTTCCTGACAATACTGCAGTTTCTCCTTATGCACCGTATATCCTTTGTCAGCTAGGATGATCATTAACTGAACAGAATCGCATTTGCACTCTTCCCCTGTCATGCTGCAAACTAAAATGTCATCTACGTTCTGCAACACAACACTCAGCCAATCAATATTGCTAAGATGCATCAGCAGTACCCTATTAAAAATCAATGGAGACCCACAATACCCCTGAGTTAAACGTGTGCTTTTCAGCTTCGTCTGACGAAATGTAAATGACGCAAGATCTTGGGAGTCTTTGTGCAACAGGATTGAGAAAAACACATTTTTAAGTCAATAACCGTGAAAAATCGTGCTTCTGGGGGAATACTGCACAGAATTGTCACTGGGTTTGGTAACTAAAGGAAACTTGGCCTCTACAGTTTGGTTAATTGGCCTCATATCTTGAATTAAACACCATGACCCCTTTTGATGTTTTGATAGGATACACTGCATTATTGCATGGTGACTCTGACGTCACTAAAATGCCATGATCCATCATAGCCGATATTGTCCTAAAAATCCCCTCATCTGCCTCTCGAGACGGGGGATTCTGTCTTGCTCAAGGTAAAATCGCTCCTGGCTTCAGCTTAATCTTGACTTCTTCCACCCCCTTTAACAGGCCTATGTCATAGGGGCCCGTAGTCCATAAGGAGATTGGTATTTTCTCCATGTCCTCCTCAAAAAACATGGGACGCTGCCAGACTTTTACCATTCTTTGCGGGATCTCTCGCTTTTCTGTTCTTATCCAATAAGTGATGCTCATTTCAAACACTACTTTGTCATCTCTAAACATATCCTCGTCAGTGACATTTGTCAATCTATATCTTTCCTCAATGGCAATCACCCTCTCCATGGCCATCCCATCCTTCAAGCATGGCCAATTCCCCTCGCACTATGGCTGCCTGTAATTCCAAAGGGAAAACCTGTCCCCCCTCTTCGCCCATAGGTGTCTGTGGCCTGAACAGAAATACATCAGGTATTCTCACAACCTTGCCCACTAAACCAGGTAGCCATGTTAACAAAATGCATATCCTGTAGTTTTAAACCTCCGGCTCTAATAGCTTTCCTCGTAAAGCTATTTGCCCTGTGAATGCCATTATAAACTCACTTACATTTAAAAAATGTATTCCTGGTGTGGAACATGCTATCTCTATAAAAAGCATGCTATACCTTCATCAGTAAAATAAATCTTCATGTTTAACTTTGTCATTAAATCTCTTCCCAGTATGTTTACCAGCGTCTGTTGCAAATACAACAATGGAACAGACATATCACATTCTCCCATAGAGACTGGCAATTTTTCAGTAAAAGGAACTCTAATTGTAGCTCCTGAGATTCCTTGAGCATTCATGGCATTTCCCGACAAAAAAAAATGTTCCCTCTCGTATACATGAGCACGTTTCCCCAGTGTCTACTAAAAAAGAAAAGGATTTGCCTCCTATTGAGACTTCAACTGTTGGTTCCTCTTGAGGATTAGGTGTCAAAGACAGCACTGAACACATCAAGTCACCCAGTGAGATGTCCTATTGTGGGTACATACTTATTCTCATACCTGTATAGGGGTCCCACCCTCTATGGAGACACATCCTACTCTGGGATTCATTAACTGTCCTTTGTTTGCATTCTGCTGTATCTGCATGGGTGAGTGCTGTGATTGCCCTTTTGGCAGATTCAATGGTGCTTGCTGTGATTGTAAAGCCTGCTGTGTTCGCGGTGCCTGTGTCCGATACACTGTCTGATCTTGGGCGAATCCATCCCTGCTTTCAAGGCTATAAGCAGGAGCATGAGCTGTCCCCCTCTTGAGAATTGCCCATTCTGGACATACCTTTGGCTCCCACTTGTTCGCACTAAATGTCCTGTTATTCCACATGTCCAACATACAGGAGGGAATCTTCTAACCTGCCCTCCCTACATTCTTTGGCTGTCATTCTGTACATTTTGAAAACCGCCTTGGTTATTCTGGAAGTCTCCTTGATTATTTTGAAAGCCTCCCCTTCCCCTGAACCCAGTTCCTCTGCCTCATGGTATAAACCCATTTCCTCCTTGATCTGACTGCCATGGGTTATTTGCCTGCGGCATATTTGCTGTCTGTTCTGATCCTGAACCTTCTCTACTAGTAAGCATTGCCCCTTCCAGAGCATACTTGGATAATATTTTCTGTACTAGTTTAGCTTCCTCAACCTACCTAGTGTCCTCTTTCTTCCAATTTTTCTCTTGCAGCAATCGGCAATGATGCGTGATGGTCAGCTGTATTTCTGGCCATGGCTTTGTTTCCATACCCACCAGCTTCTTGAGCTGTCTCTGTACCTGTTCTGGCAATCCTTGACATAATATATGATAGAACACCGATAAAGATTTTCCCCATGGCTCTCGAGTTTCAAGGGACCACTGCTCTTGAAAATTTTGAATGTAAGCAAGCAGATCTTCACCGTCCTGCATTTTGCATGTCATTATAGCTCCCATATCTGACGTATCAGGATACTGTACTCTAAGCACTTTCCAGACAGCCGCTCTGCAATTATTAAATGGTGCGCCATCATGTGCGGTGTTCTGTGCCGTAACACCTGCGTATCCTGCTCTCATCCAAGTGTCATCAGCCCTCTCCCCGAGGATAGCTGCTGGAAAACCTTTAAATGTTCCCTATGGCCAGAGTATTCCTTCCGGTCACTCGGCTCCCATCTTCTGCATATCCAAAGTTGGGACAATGGTTCCTGATTGCCTTCTTCCTGGCATCGACTTTAATCTACTCACGTATGGTGGCAATTCCCCCTCTCACTGTGAGAGTGCCCTTTAGATCTTTTTGTGCACACCACAGGCTCTGGCGTTCTTTCTTTAGGTAGGCCAGATCTGACCACCTAACTTCCTTGTCTGCCTGAAAACATCCCTCAGAGCTCCATGCACCAGCTCCCTCCTCCCCTTGAAAGGCTTCCCTTTCTTTGTCTGACATATCCGGTCCCCAACTCATATGGCTGTCCTCTCTCTCGTCCCTGTTTAGAGTCAGCCTGTCCAAAGACAAAGCTCTGTGCTCTATGCTAAACAGACTTCCCCCCTTCCCCCGTGACTGCGAAATCTCAAATTGATCATCTTTCCCTTTGCCTTTTAATTCACTCTTTGTTTTCATCTCATGATATGCTTTTGTGTTTCTATATCCTATATTTCCTATCTCAAATTCCTCCTCTAGGTTTATCCTAGAGGGCCCTGGCATCTGCTCTTGCGGTGGTAAGAACTCTTCTATGTCCTCCCATGCTACTACTGGATTCAGTTCCATTAGCTTTTTTTCAGTGTGATCAATGTCACATGCTCTCTGTCTTCTTTTTCTTTTCATTTCCTCATCAAAGGCCCTTCGATTTTTCGCTTCTTCTCTAACCATCTCTTCCTCCTGTCTCTTCACTTCTCTCCTCTCATTTGCCCTGCACCCCTCTTCGTCTTTGCGTCTTTGCATTCTTTTCTACCTTAATTTCTGTTCTTCCTCCTCTTCTTTCATCTTTTCTAGCCTGTCTTGTTCTTCGATCACTCTCTGCCTATTATCATATTTCTGTTGCTCTTCTGCTCTTTCTTCCTTTCTTAACTGTTCTTCTTGATACAGTTGTTCTTGTCTTTGTCTACTCTTTCGATTAGCCTAATCTGCTTTCAATCGTTTCTCCCATTCCCTGTCTTTCTTGTCTTGCTCGTCCTGATCTTTCCTTTGCTGTACTTCCTCAATGATCTTTCCATCAAGTTTGAGCAATATCTGGCAGCCCATCCACTCGTTCTGTACGAGTGCCATCTCATCAGTTTTTTCTTTCTCTTCTTTCCATCTTTTAATTTACCGTTCTTTACACAGAAATATGCCTTTCAGAAAAATAATACAATATGAGCGTGCACCAATCGTTGCTGCTCCAAACCACTATGTCTCACTTTACTTCAATCTACCTACTCAATCAATACTCTCAATAACTAAATAAATAAATAATTATTTACTCTCATTTCTTAAAAAACAATCTGCTGTTTGTCGCTCTTTGACATTTCACTTTCCCTTTACACATACAAATACATAACATCCAATACACATAGACGAACTGCTCGACCCACATATATGCTGGACAACGTGCCTTGTGGCTACTTCTTGCCCCTAATATGACTCCTGATGGGGAGTGTAAACTGTTTTCTTTAACAAAATCTATTTCGATTGTCGCCTAAATATCTGCTTTGGATTTTAAAACAGTTTTTTCTAGAATGTGCCTTGATGTAGGATTTCTGAGCTCTCTTATGAATCGCTCCTCGTCCATATACTTTCACTTAAACTCTTTCTATCATTGTCTTAACACCCAACTAACCCTCTGTTACTTTTTCCCATTCATGATTATCCCCATGCGCCGCGCGTATGCCATTATTCTCAATCTACTCACCATTTGTTTTTCAGCTCTTGACCCTCAGGATCGTCTCCTCCACAAACATCCGCTGTAGCCTTCGGCCCGCTCAGCTGCCTGTAGAAACTGGGAGGAGATTCCATGAAAGAGAGACCCGTTCCACCTATATATAGTGAATTGCAAGTATTTTTAACTGCCGCTATCCACAGGAAGCTTCGCGGCCCTCCAGCTAACGGGTGGAGGATGCACGATATTCCGAGACCCTAAAGCTTACTAGGTCCGATGGGTCTTTTAAACCATCCTCTGCTACCACGTGAACTCAGAGACCTGAGTGCTTTAAGACGAGGCAGAGAGGTGGACGGGGATTCAGAATTTACTCAAACATCAATAATCAAAACAACTCAGGAAGTTGGCAAAGTTTGGTTCTGTTTCAATATCAATTATCTAAAACAGGGTGTTACAATGGACATCATCCGACGTCGCAAAGCACAGTCTCAACATGGTTTAGAAAAACAAACTTTTTATAGCAAACAACATCATCACTGACGTCATGTTACGTGGCAAACTACAAAAACCTACAAGTAACGGTGGTTGGCTTTTAAAGGAACATCTAAGTATAAGTTCTATATAGCGGAGGGTGGTGATTGGGTGTCTAAGTCAGGTGGGAAACTAAGCCCACCCCAATTGAATGGTCATCTACATCGTCACTAAATACACAACTCATTGGCTACACAAACTATAAGGCTCCTAACTATGTGGCCCTCTATAATTGGTTTGGCACACCTGTACCCTTCTAGAATATTCCACATACTAGCAGCACATAGGCTAGCATCCCAGGTGCATGGAAGGTTGGCATGGTCTTGCCTCCCCACCAACTAGCCCAACATCCATCATCACTCCTACAGTCTGCCAGTCAATTAAGGCTTTGAACTCGGCCTTGCAAAGCTGCATGTGCCTGAGAAATAAAGGGAGTGTGACATTGTTCTGTCTCCTGGTATCGGTGTAACTTGGCCCAGGCTATTTTTGATCTTGGCCATGTGAATGGAGACCACACTTAGGAGCCTGTTGCTGTTTTTAATTCTATTAATTTATGAACTCTTGACGCCTTCAGTGTTTTTTCATACTGCTTCAAACAAAGATTGTTCTTTTCTCACATTCGTTGTATCCTTTGGACAGGCGCCCAATTTCATTGTGGCCTTGTCCTCTTGGTGCTGGGTAGTTTTAAATCCAACGGAGTCACACAGAAATCTTCTCCAAGCATGAGTTTGCAAACCTTGTTAAAGTGCATCATGGAATATCCAGGTTCTGTACATTCCTATATGTATATATTGGCGCATCGCTGCATCTAATTCACTACATAGCCAGCCTGTATGATTACTTTTCCCTACTTGCGTTGCTGCATCTGTACAGGTCTAAAAATGACTGTATTTTCTTCAGTGCTTCTCTGCACAAACATCTTCATTTCGATCCCGAAATGCTGCTAGACTTCTATACTTCCTCTTCAGCTTCTATAGAATGTCTATATTCTTTCTTTATTGACATTTCTTCTGGGCACGTCAGTTCTTACTCCGTATGACATCACCAGTCTCCTTTCTCATTCAAATGCATACTTCTTCCGGAACCCCATCCAGAAAAGCACTACTTCTCCGTGTGTGTATATAGGGTTTTCTCAATGGATACTTTTTCTCGAAGATTCTTTGTGGTATGGGCATCCCAACTGGTACTGCTTGTGTAGTCATCTCTGGCTCCCAACATATAGGCAACATGGGGGCAGAATAAAAAAAAGTTGTTGCCCATGTGTTTTAGTGGTTTCCCAGTTGCAAATGTCACAAAATGGTGTTCATTTCCATACATTTTGGACCTGACTGGGCATTCTTGTTAATAAATTGTAGTGCAACTCATGCAAGTGGATTCCCAAGGGTGTTTTCTTTTCAGAAATCCATGGGGTTCCTTGTTGTCCTTGGTGGCAGTGGCACCTCAGGCCCGGATCTGTGGGCTGTCCAGAAGGCCCAAACCACATCTTCCCTTTGCATTTGGTATAACAGTGGTTTAACCTTTTGCCTTTGCGCCCAGGTCAGTACACCCACGTATGCGAGGTACCGGTTTCATTGGGACACCTGTGGGAACATGGGAAAGTAGGACATGTGTTGTTGCCCACCTGGTTCGGTGGTTTCCTGGTTGCAAATGTCTCAAAATTTTGTTTTTTTCTCTCCATTTTGCATTTTTCTGGGCATTCTGGTAAATATAATTGAAGTGCGACTCATGCTAGTGAGATGTCTCTGGATTCCCACGGGTGTCTTCTTTTCAGAAATGCATGAGGTTCCCTGTGTTCGCTGGTGGCTGTGACACCCGAGACCCGAATCTGTGGGTTGTCCTGAAGGCCAAAACCACTATTCATTTTGTCTTCCCAGGGCGTTTGGTGTACCAGTGGTTTAACATTTTCCCCTTGTGCCCAGGTCAGTGTACCCACACATGTGAGGTACCATTTTCATTCAGAAACCTGCAGGAATGTAGGAAAGTAGAACATGTGTTGTTGTCTGCGTGTTTCAGTGATTTGCTGGTCAGAACTGTATCAAAATTGTGTTTTTCTGCAAGTTTTGGGATTTTGGAGGGCATTCTGTGTACATTGCAGTGCAACTAACGCAGGTGAGACCTCTATGGAAACCAGGGGTGTCCACTTTTCAGAAATGCATGGGGTTCTTTGTTTTCCTTGGTGGCTGCAACACCTCAGGCCTAAATCTGTGGGTTGTTTAGCAGGCCAAAAACACTATTCATTTTGTTTTCCCAGGGCGTTTGGTGTACCAATGGATCAATCTTTTCCCTTTGCACTCAGATCATTGCACCCAAACATGTGAGGTACCATTCTCATTGGGACACTTGTGAGAACATGGGAAAGTAGGAGATGTATTGTTGCTCGGGTGGGAATATGTTTAGATTGTCTAAGAGTGTCTGTTTTGGTTAGGTCCCTCTGCTCTTGAAGGGCCAGGCTCGCAAGACTCCGTTTTGCTTTCTAGTCCTAGAGCATAGATGTATGTGATTACCGCTAGAAGGAAACTTTGGTCTTTTTGTCTTTGATATGGGTTCCCGTGAGCAGCGGCCTCCAGTGCACAGCCAGGCCCAGTGTTGGAGCGAGATGCTGTCTTCACTCACCACCACAGAACTTGTAGCTCTTAGCCCTGCACAAATGCTAGTAGGCCACCTGTGGCTCTGATTCTCAAATCAGATCAGTTCTCCGATCTCAGTCTGGTGCCACAGGACATATGACCACCAATCAAGCCAATTGTACCTAGTTCAAAATATCGACTGGCCTGTGGCAGTGACTCTCCACTAGCCCCAGCAGCAGCAGCCTTCCTCTTACTCTTAGGGAACCGCGCCTATGGGAGTCTACACAACTGAACAGTTGTGCCGTGGAGGAACGAAAGAAAACAGGCGTAGATATTTGCATGTAGCAGTAATGCGAGATAAGCTAGAAACAGTTTAGAAATACATTGCTTACTTGACAGCTCCACAGCTCGCATTCTTTGTTATGGGGGTCTGGGTTAGGGTGAATGGCCTGAATGCCTGAGCCTGATTCGTTCATTGTCTACATTAATGCCCTTTTTTTTTTTTTTTTGCATTTTTAAAGCGCTCTCACAGCCCGCGGGCATCGAGGCGCCGTTACAGGAATTGTTTCTTTTTTCAGTTGCGTAATTGTTTTTTTTATGTCTTAGTTGCGTATTTATAACGCGCTTAAACACCCAGAGGTTTCTAAGTGTGGACCCGGGGATCGAACCTGTGTTGCTTCGTGTCGTCTTGCTTCCAAGGTGCGCACGTTGCCGTTAAGGCTCAGCCTGAGTGAATGGGAACAGATGTGTATAACTAGGGGCCCTGCACTCACCGGTTTGTTCAGAAGCTGGAGATGAAACTGAAGCTGATTCCTTGAGCCAAGCTGGAGGATGAAGATTGTGGCTGCTACACTTCCTAGAAATCCAAAGGCTGCTGTGCTGCTCCAAGGACTAATCCAAGAGAGGACTTGGAAAGGAGACCTCTACCTGAGCTACACAGAAGCATTGTTCAACTTGCTGCTCTAAATCAGAAGTACTCTGGAAGCCTGTCCTGTGTGCCTGCCGTCCGAAGAAGGGGTCTTTGTGAATCCAGAAGAGGAGTACTTGGACAACTTGAGTCAATGAAGTCCAGTGGTAGCATCCAGGACCCAGAGGAGCGTTCACCCGCTGGATGCCCGTTAATGTGTGGCACCTAGAAGATGGGTTACCATGGCATAGTGCTACTTGACACCCAGAGCTGCAAAAGTTCCAAACTGCTGATGAATACTTCAAGGGACATTCTTGACATAACCACTGACCACTTTTCCATGTTGGAGAAGGTCCAGGCTCGCTGGGTGCAGAGGAAGGTCTGCTGGTGTATTTCCTACCACCAGAATCCATTTAAGATGTCCTGAGGGTCCAGACTTGGTGAGGGTCTGTGGTCTCCTCCAGTGGTATAGTCCACGTCACCAGAAGCCAACCAGATATCCCTACTGCAGCAGCAGCACCGAAAAACCAACAGTCAGCAAAAACACGAAATCCTGAAACCCAACACTAAAAATGACCACTGCACCCATCACTGCCAGAAGTCATTGAAGGACCCCAAGGGTATTACTCTCATTTGCCAAGCCTATTCCGAGCCCACAGCAAGTTTCATGTTCCTAGGACTACCACGGCTCGAGTAGCAACTCTCTAAAGGAGATCATTGCAACAACCGAATTTGCTGCCTCTCCGAAGGTACTTGGTTCCTGCTTTTCTTCTGACCTCAACATCCCTATGACTCCTTCTTGCAGAGGGGTCCCGTCGAGTAAAAATGAGAAACTCTGCCACTTTACCTGCCAAAGCACAAAAGGGACTGAATGAGCAGCAGCACCTTTTATCCACAGTAGACGTCCAAGGGTACCCTATTTGTCTCAGATCATGTTCTCCTGTACCATCTCAGGTACTGTGAGGTGGTAGAACCTTTAAAAAGAAAGTATGGTATTATTAAACATTTTTGGACTGGGCTGTAAAAGACACGATACGTTTCTCGCTAACATTTATATTACAGGTTGCCCAGGTGGGGGGATCCTCACACAGAATTGTTTAGTTATTCTAAAGAAAGCATGCTGCCACTGTTCATAACTAACGTGCCTTTCTTCTCTCATCTATGCTGTTACACCTCACTTAAGAATTCACACGCCTATTTGAAACTGTCTGCAGTTGGTGCATTTATTACTGAATTTAAGTATTATGTGGAACCACTTAGAGTATATATATATTTGTCATTAGTCAAATAGAACTGCCTGAGTACAAACTGTTATTATTTAGATGTATATGGGCCTCATTACGAGGTGGGCGGTAAGGGATTACCGGCAGCAGGTAAGGGCTCCGGTGCCGGTAATCCCTTACTGCCCTACTACAAGTTCCCTTTGTGGGTCCTTCCTTAACACCTGGTTTTTCCAGGCGTTAAGGACGGGACCCGCAAAGGGCTACTGGGGTCAATAACGGTACTGCAATTTGCGGTACCGTTATTGCCGCCTTCCCCCTTCCCATTTGAGCCCTATGGGGGCTCAAATGGGAATGGGGAATGGCTCTGGTGAATGGGGAATTACTGGTCCCGCCGACCTCAGAATGGACCCGTAATTGCTCCATCCACCAGACCGGAGTCGTAATGAGGCCCATATCTTGCTGAAACTTATTTTATATAAAGAAGCTGTGTTGTCACCTAACAGTGTGTGGATATTCCTTTCTGGGGGCTTATGGAAAGGACTTTACTTAAGAACCAGCCTGCATCACCTCCTGAGAGTTTACACCATGTTTGCCCATCCATAGCTACCAATTAGAGAACCTTGGCTTGGGTGCTCTGTCCCTCTCTCCCAACCATGTAGAGGGCAGAGGTACAGATACCGCCCTCCAGTCTTTACAACACCCTAAATGATGTAGTTAGCATTTGAAAATAATGAAAACCAGTGTGGTGAAGAATACCAAACATACCATTTTTGAAAGAGCAAAGGATGACCTTTAGAAGAATAGGCGACTTGCAGAGTTCACAAAGAGGTAAAGTGCCTAAAGCAGCGACTAAATGTAGAGCACATTTGGGAAATGATAGGGTTGTTTAACAAACCACAATAGGAAATGTATGAAAACATTATCACAACCAAGAGAAAACAACAAATGTCCTACTTGACCACATTCCCACAGGTCTCCCGATGAAAACGATACCTCACATGTTAGGTGCATTGACCTGTGTGCAAAAGGAACAGGTTAAAACACTGGTACAACAATCACCTTAGGAAGAATGAATTTTGCCTTCAGGACAACCCACAGATTTGGGCTGGGCTTGTCCCAGCCAGCAAGGAAAACAGGGAACGCCAGGCATTTCTGAAAAGAAGACACCCTTGGGAATCCAAATAGGCCTCACTTGCATTTGTCACACTACAATTTATTACCCAGAATGTCTAACAAATTCTAAAATGTTGGAGAAAAAAACACAATTTTGAGACATTTGTGACCAGGAAACCGCTGAAACACGCAGGCACCAACACATGTCCTACTTTCCCACGTTCCCACTTTCCGACAGGTATTCTTATGAAAATGGAACCTTTGTGGGTGCACTGACCTGGGCTCAAAGGGAAAAGGCTAAACAACTGGTACACCAAACTCTCTGGGAAAACAAAATGGATAGTGTTTTGGCCTTATGGACAACCCACAGATTTGGTCCTAGGGTGTCACAGCCAACAAGGAAAACAGAGAACACCATGCATTTCTGAAAAGAGGTCACCGTTGGGAATCCAAAGAGGTCTCACTTGCGTGAGTCACGCTACAATAAATCACCCAAAATACCCTGCAAAATCCAAAAAGTAGGGAAAAAAGACTATTGTGATAAATTTGCGACCAGGAAACCACGGGAACACGTGGACAACAACAAATGTCCTACATTCCCAAGTTTCCAAAGGTGTTCCAGTGAAAATGGTACCTCACGTATGTATGTGCACTGACCTGGGCAAAAAGGAAAAAGGCTAAACCACTGGTACCCAAACGCCCTGTGAAGCAGAAATGAATAGTTGTTTTGGCCTTCTAGACAACCCACAATTGTAGGCCTGTGGTGTCGCAGCCACCAAAGAAAACAGGGAACCCCATGCCTTTCTCAAAAGAGGACACCCCTGGGAATACACAGAGGTCTCACTTGTGTGAATTACGCTACAATGTATTACTCTGAATGACAAGCATAGTCCAAAATGAAGGGAAAAACAAATTTGTGATCAGGAAATCACTAAAAAACTGGGGCAACAAAACAAAATCTACCTTCCAGCGCCCTGACTGGTGTCCCGATGAAAACAGTACTCACATGTGTCGGTACACTTATCTGGGCACAAAAGGAAAATACAAAACCACTGGTACACCTAATGCCCATAGAAGACAAAATGAATAGTTGTTTTGGCCTTCCAGACAACCCACAATTGTAGGCCTGGGGTGACTCAGCCAACAAGGAAAACAGGGATCACAATTAATTTCTGAAAAGAAGTCACCTGTGGGAATCCAAAGAGGACTAACTTGTGAGTCGTGCTACAATGTATTACCCAGAGTGACCAGCAAATTAAAAAAGGGAGGAAAAAACAATCTTTTGAGGAATATTACCAGGAAAACACATAGCCAACAATATCTGCCCTACCTTCCCACATTTCCACTGGTGTCCCGATGGAAAATTTACCTCACATGGATGGGTGCACTGACCTAGGCCCAAAGGGAAAATGCAAAACTAATGTTACATCAAACAGCCTGGGAAGACTGGATTTGGCCTTCTGGACAACCCACAGATTTGGGCCTGGGGTGTCAGCAGCCACCAAGTAAAACCAGGAACCCCATGCTATTCTAAAAAAGAAGACACTTATGGGAATCCAAGAGGTCTCTCTTGCATTAATTGTGCTACATGTTATTACCCAAATTGGCCAGCAAAGTCCAAAATGTAGCAAAATAACACCAGCGAGAGTAGAGGCCATACACAAAACTCCATGAACAAAAACAGAAAAAGAAATGGAGCAGTTTTTGGGCTTGTGCAATTACTGCAAAGCATGGGTTTTTGATTATTCCACGTACACAAGGCCATTGTTGCAAGCATTAAAAAAAAATAAAAAATAACACATATACAATGGACAGCTGAAATTGGTGAAAGCTTTGATGAACTAAAACACGAGTTAGCACATGCACCAGTGTTAGTAACACACAATTACAGAAAAAATTCACCTTTTCTCACATTCAGATGGAAAAGTAATGACTGCAGTACTGACACAGAAAAAGGGACAGGGACACAAGCCACTTGCATATTACAGTGGGTCACCCTGTGCAGTGATGCAGGGACATTTCCCATTTGAGCAGGCACTTGCTGCAGCTGCTGCATTTGCCATTGAGAAGGCTTCCACAATAACTATGGGGTGCCCAGTAATATTGTGCACGCAATGTGCATTGTTTGCAATATTCGAGAAAACAAAATCAACAATGACAACTCATAGATCTTCAGGGTATGAGGTAATAGTAATGAACCCAGCAATAGAAGTGGTGAGAAGCTGGACATAAACCCATCCGAGTTAACTGCAGAGAAAATAGGGGATGTGGATTATATACATGACTGCATAGCATGCAAAGACAGGAGTGAAGGTAACCCCCTGGTTAAGGAAGAAGTGATCGAAGGGAGGGACATGATTTTCATTGACAAACATTCCAGCATTGACCAAACCACAGATCAAAGGCATTCAGATTGTGCAGTGGTGGGGCATAGACAAGTAGTATACAAAGGGGAGGAGTTGATAGTGTACTCACAGACAGAGCTGGTGGCCTTGATTGAAGCACTAAACATGTCAGAGGGCCAGGCGGTGAACATCTTTTCTGATTTGCCTACATTACTTCCACAATGCACTCAAGGTTAGCAAGATGCTAAAGGAGAGGGTTTAAAGGAAGCAATGGCACCCCTGGTCAGCATGCAGAATTACTGAGTAAATTACTAGAAATGTTACCACTCCTAGTGGAGTTAGCATTAATAAAGTGCAAAGCCCATACAGGAGAGCAAGACTTTATCTCACTATGAAATGAAAGAGCACACAGAGCAGCAAAAGAAGCAGCATATCAGCCAGAGGGGTCACATGTGCTGTTCCCTGGCAAAAAAGAAAAATCCTTCTAATAGCATTGTTTAAAATGAGCAAGGAAAAAGATGTATTGCCAGAAAACTTTAATACAACCCCAATAGTGCAGATAATTAGTTTGCAAGGAGAAGAATCAGATGTTGAAAAAGAGTTGTGGAAAAGGCGAGGATGTTCTTTGTCCTCAACTGACTTGGTCTGGCGATATGATAGCATAGCAAAGTTTCTCATGCCGAGAAAACTGTTAAAATTGGCAATGGAACAGCTTCACTACCCTGCTCACATATCGAAAGATCATGAGGCTTCAGGAATATTTGAAGACTGGTTTGTGCCAAATTTGTATGAGTATGTCGCAGAGTTCGTAAATAACTGCATGACCTGCCAGAAATTTCCGCCAGGCCACACATTGAAATTTGTACATGGATCATTGCCGCAACTGGAAGGCCCCTTTCCGGTACTGCTTGTAGTTGTTTGTCCATTCTCATGATGGCTTGAGGCAGGCCCCTGTGCCCATAATGATGCCAACTCTGCGGCTAAATTTCTTGTGAGGAAAGCGTTCCCGAGTTGGGGGATTCCAGATTACATTTTTCTGACATTGGTCAGCACTTTGCTAATGATTTGATAAAGGAAATAAAAACACTCCTTGGAATAAAGCATAAAGTATGCACGGTTTACCATCCACAAGCCAACAACTTGGTAGAAAAGATGAATGGACTGCTTAAAATGCATTTGGCAAAGCTTACGCAAATGCTTGAAAAATCAAGGGTACAATGCTTTCCTCTTGCCTTGTTTGTGCTGAGATAAACGCCTAGACCATATCACCACCTGATTCCTCACTATATTGTTACAGGGCAGAGAATGCATGCTCCTATTCCACTGTTGCATACAATCTCTGATGCAAATTCTCCTTCCTCTATTCTGTGGGGGGAATTTGATACTTATCTCAAATAACTTACCAAACCATTGCAGAGGAGGCCTAAAATCCAATCTGCACAATCAGGTGACCCAAATAGACACTTTCCACAGACAGAACTTCTTTATCCGGGTGACCAAGTCCTCGTAAGAAACCACGTTCAAAAGTGGAAATAGGAGCACTTTACTGGCCTACATACCGTCGTCTTTTGCACAGCAACTGCTGTCAAGCTTGAAGGTTTGCAGGGATGGGTTCATTTCACTGACATTTGCAAATACAAGCGCACCATCTCCCAAAGCACAACATAATGGGGAGTATCAGTGAACTTTCTTTAAAATTTTTTACAGCAATTAGGCTTTATAGAAAACAAGCACGAGAGGGTGAATATGTTTTTAATAGAAAATGTATAGCAAAAAAAAAGAAATGTTCCGTTTTTGGAAGCGTGATGATGTTGATATGTTTTATTATAGTATTACAACTTTTGCTTTATTTGATTTTTAAAGAAAAAAGGGAAACACAATTTAATTAAAAAAGAAATGGGGGGAGACCACTAGGGGGCATGGATGGCAATGGCCGCCTGAGCCGAGGCTTCCAAACCAGCGTGTACAAAAGAGATGAAAAGGAGCATTTTGCATTCTCCATTCGACATGAAAATATTTATAATGGATGTGTGAAAGTGCTCAGCGTGTGATACTGCTGCTTTGACCTGGAAACAGGGAATACCGGAGGGGAATTGGCAGTGGGTAACAAACGGACCCCCTACCCTGCTGCACATGGAAAAACCAGGCCAGGAAAGTGTGTGGGAGCGAGGGGTCATTTAGGCCCCCTCATACATTCAGAACGATGTGGACCACTTGTTCGTACAATAGTGGGGGACGCCTCCATTGCCCGAATGCATGCTAACAGTAAGCAGATGCAGGGCTGTTGTGAGGGACCCTTGGCTTCCATTTTGTGTGCCCTCGACTCCATCTTTGGACTAGGCCTCACTGCCATAATACTAAAAGGCTTCTCTCCCCTCTGCAGCGCCGCACACTCATGGCCCCCACCTTTTCTCACTCTGTTTGAAAGCTTCACAGCTCCATTTCTCACGGATGCACACGGGACAATTGAAACACATATACTAATGTTACATCTCACTCTTCCTCTGAGATCACTGTCCTGTGTGTGAACTGGCCCGAACCATGACTTGTAGCTCATCCATCTCCACAAACCTGCCTCTGCCCTCTTACTCCTGCTGTTGGAAAATTACTGCCACTGTAACCCTGTGCCCCTTAAGGTATCACCTTGATGTACCACAGGTGTGACCCTGCTGTGAAGCCCACCCCATTGTGCCCCCTACTAAACTGAAACCTCTGTCACAATATATTACACCCTAGAACTTACAAATGTCAGCATGCCCCATAGCTGCTTTGATGTGAACAGGCCCACCCCATGATCTATGTTATCACACTGACCAAGACCCCTAAACCCAGTACTCCATACAAGTCCCAATGAGTGATGTTCTGATTATATGTATGCAATTTATAGGCTCAAAAGGATTTACTTAAGAAAATACTAATGATCAATGTTTATTACATGTCTAGTGGTAGTTTTTTATGCTGCCTTAGTTAGTGTCTGCCCTACCTCACCGAGACCTGACCCTCACCCCTCCCGGACACTGGCAGCCGGACCACGTGATGCTCACCCTCCCGCCAACGGAGCAAACAATCCGGATGAAGCAGCGCCCATAGACGCATATGTATCAATGTTATTCACCCAATCCCAAGCAATTGTAGTCCCATATAGAGTGATGTCATTGATGACGCTTTATCCCTTGATAAGTTCATGGGCCTCATTATGAGTCCGACGGTAACTGTGCCAGAAATTCTAGCAGGTTACCGCCAAACTCGTATTACCATTCCGCCTCTGTGATTGCCAGAATCACCGGGGCATTACAACCCTGTTGACCCGGTAATTCCGGAGGCGGAATTCTGTTAATCCCCATGTTAATCCCCATTCCCATGGTGGCGGATTTACCACCATCGTTCTTTCCGGACCGGCTGACTCGTAATGAGGCCCCATGTCTTTGTACTGTTTGCCAGAGCACACTCGGGGAAGCAGAGTTCTCTGGATGCCAAATCTTTATAAAGAAAAAATAACTCTTGCAACCTGTTCTCTTCGTCTCATTCCCCATTGGGGTGTTTCATATTTATTTGGATTTGCATGTATAAGACGGGGAGTGAGCCTTTACATTTGGTGACCCCCGTGACGTGATTGGGACAGGTGCGTCGAAGCCCTGTGCCGTGCGGCAAGATCTGGGACACCCCCAGCAAAACCATTGCCTCTGCGCTGACCAGTTCGGGCGCAAAACAAAAAGTTCCAAGGGTCCCCGTCATCTTTGCAAATACCCAATTAACTGCTCACCAAGGCAGGTCATGGCTTGGTTGGGGTGCGGACCAGATTGTGGATAGACCATGAACGGCGGCTCTCAGACCACCCTACTGAACACTTGAGTACTAGTTTCGAGACTCTCAGGGGAGAAAAGAAGAAATTGGGAAAGTGGTATAAAAAACAAGAGGGACAAAATAGTGGGAAAGTAGAAACTGAGGGTGAGGTTCAGGGCCGGTGTGAATGTGACTGAGGCTTTTTCTTATCTATCCTTTATATAGCCATTAGGTTGTTGTGGAAAAAGAGATAAAAAGGAATACGGGATCCTAGCTCTGAAGGGGGGGGTAGAAGGCGGCGCCGCATAGCATTGTCTCGACCAGTGCAGGGAACAAGTGGAGATAAAGAGAAAAAAGTGGGAGTCACATATATTTAGTAGGCTCGGAGTAGTAATTTAGAATATTGTTTTTCCGTGTGAGCAGAATTCTTGAAGAGGTAGCCTAAGGGGGCTCAGAGGTGGGGAGTGACTGAGAAGATAAGAACAAGGGGCAGATAAGTAAAGTAATACGGAGGGGGAGTAAAAGTGAAAGGTAGTATATGTTACATTTTCATTGTGTTAATGTCCTCCATGTGGGTTTGTCAAGAAGTACATGTGTGTCTGTGTATTCTCCAAAATAAGGTCTGATGGGAAATTTTAGTAAATCATTTGTGATTCCTGCAAAACAGTGTAAGTAAAAAAGGTTATTGGTATTTTTTAATGTCTACATTGAAATAAGGTTGAGAAGAGATGTCAAAGAACGGAGATCATTTCATAACTGACATTGTGTAAGTGTACCCAGGAAAAGAGTGACCACTTGTAAGAACAAGAAATACAGTATCATGGGAGGGAACACACCGTTAGCGCATATCTGTCAACACCTCCCTTGTACAGTGAGAAAATACAAAAATACCACGATCAGTGGCTGACTGAAACAAAAGGAGAGGGTGTGTCACCAATATGGCCAGAGGGAGGGTCTTTTGAGAAACGAGTATTAGATCTTGTATCAACAGATTTGCTAGCGAAAAACAGGGGAAAACAATTGCAAAACAGGTGGGAGGTACTAGACTTATGGCGAATATTTGAGGAGTGTAGGGTATTTTGTGTAGATTTGGGGTCTGGCGGTATTTTCTTACCGCCAAAAGAAGAGTGGTAATTTGGTGAGAACTTATCCTTGCATCTAGACTGGGTTTGGCCTTACCTCCTTCCGGTGACAATGTCTTGTTACACTATATTGGTGTTCTGACTTGAGAGTCGTGTAGACCGATGAGACCTCCGTCCCCAAGTGACGCACAGGGGAACTAATAGAAACCCGCTGTGCGACCTTTGAGGCCACAGGTGAGAGATGTCTTCCCAGATCCACGGAACCTCTGGAACACCGATGCTGCTGTCAAAAGGGAACGAGGTTAAGTACCAGGCAATTACAATACAATCAGGTAAACAATAGGATCTAAAGAGTCTTACCTATCTGGTGTTGGGGAAACCCAGGTAACTTAGTAGAGAGGTTCGAGTCTCAGATGATGCGGCGGTCCCTGGAATAGTAGAACCGCAGGTGAGCGTGGATGTAGGGTTAGCCACCTGTAGGAGAGAGGGCTTGACTTGAATCCCAAGAAGGGAAATGGCGTAGAAGTTCAGCAAGGTATCAAGGGATGATCCAAAGACAAGTCGAGTTGAAGTCCATAAATCCGGCAACAGGTAAACAGTTCCAAGCAAAGGTACAAAGGGGTGTCCGAAGGAGTCCGAGGTAGAGTTCCGTGATCAATATAACAAGGAGCAATTCGTAACGCCAAACAGGGTCTGAAGACAGCTGAGAAGCAATGAGCATTCTGTCTCTCAGACCTTTATACTGTGTGTCTCTGAGTCATGTGACGTCCACCAAGGTCACGTGAGGAACGCCACACTGGATCACGTGACTGACGTGAAGACGTAACGCCGCCCCTTCTGCTATACGTTCTCCAAGGCAATTGCCAATGCAGAAAGGGTTGCAATCGAGCCCGTACACCAAAGCTGGTACGGTGTTTTCGGTCCTTTGGGTTCCGCGAATCACCTGAGCCTCGAACCGTGGGAGGAGATGTTGGGGGAATGTGCGCAGTGTTCTGATGTGGAGTGGACTGGTGTGCAGAGGATCGCCTAACATAGCCCCCCCCCAACGGCCCACGACCCCGTGGGCAGGACGGATGATCCCTATGGAAGCGGGCCACCAACTGAGGGGCGTTCAGATCCAAGGCGGAAACCCATGAACGCTCCTCCGGGCCGTAACCCTTCCAATCCACCAGATATTGGAGCCTACCCCTAAACCATCTGGACCCTAAAATGGCCGACACCTCAAAGACATCAGGAGAGGTCAGGGACACCGGCGCAACAGGGGCTCGAAGATGGACAGAATCAGGACAAGGTTTGAGGAGGGAGACATGGAACACAGGATGGATACGCCAAGAACTAGGAAGCACTAGACGAAAAGCCACCGGATTCACAACATGAGAGATCACATACGGGCCGACAAAACGAGGTAGCAATTTCCGGCAACCCACTAGGCGAAGATGACGTGAAGACAACCAGACCCTAGAACCCACCACCAGAGGGGGAGCAGCTCGACGTTTGCCATCTACACGGGCCTTCATAGAAGCCTTTGCTTCAGTGAGATGAACCACAGTACTAGCATGTACAGCAGACAGATCCCTAAGACATGTCGTGGCCGCAGGATTCGAAGAACCAGAAGCATCAGGGACCGGCAAGACCTTGGGATGTTGGCCGTAGAGGGCGTAAAAGGGAGAATAACCAGTAGCTGAATGAGCCGCATTATTGTACGCGAACTCAGCAAGCCGTAAAACGGCCAACCAGGAGGTCTGATGTTGCAATATAAGGCAGCGAAGGTACTGCTCCATAGATTGATTCGTCCTTTCAGTCTGCCCATCGGTCTCAGGATGATAGGCCGAAGAATACCTGGTATCAATGCCCAGTAATTTCGTCAACGACCTCCAGAACCGAGAGGTGAACTGTGATCCTCGATCGGATATAATGACCGAAGGAAGGCCGAATAACATGAACACATGTTCAAAAAACAAGTCCGCCAAGACCGGGGCCGAAGGAATGCCTTTACAAGGAACAAAACGAGCCATTTTTGTGAATGTGTCCACCACTCCCCAGATGGAATCAAAGCCTTTCGACTTGGGGAGATCGGTAACGAAATCCATAGTCAACGTATGCCAGGGCCTGGGAGGTACCGGAAGCGGAAGTAACAACCCAACCGGTCGACCCCTTCGATGTTTAGCCTGAGCACATACTGCGCACGAATTGACATAACATTCTACATCGCGCTTCATAGAGGGCCACCAACACCAACGCTTGAGAAGATCTAAAGTGCGCTCTTGACCGGGATGGGCATTAAAGGGAGCATCATGAGACCACTCAAGGGCCAGATTACGAGTGTCAGGTGTGGGAAGGAACAGGCGTTCGTGTACGAAAGGTAATCCATCAGAATACACTGGGTCCAATTCTCGCAACTGATCGGAATGATTGCTAGTCCAGGATCGGACCGAGTCTAATAATGACAATGAGGGTGTACAAAGACAAATCACATGACTCTTTCCGAGAACAGTGTCAGGGAAGGTTGGCAACTCGACCCCCCCCGGGGAACGTGACAAGGCATCTGCTTTTCCATGGGAAGTGCCAGGACGATGCATAATATGAAAATCAAAAGAGGAAAAGAAAAGATGCCATCGGACCTGTCTGCTATTAATGCACTTCAATGAAGCCAGATCCTGTAAATTCCGATGATCTGAGTATACAGTGATGGGATGTCTGGCCCCCAGAAGATGATGGCGCCAAACACGAAAGGCATCCATGACAGCCAAGAGTTCCTTCTCCGTAACGGTGTAATGATTCTCAGTACTCGAAAACGTACGGGAATGGTATGCCACTGGGTGTAACTTGCCTGTTGTAGGACATGTTTGAGACAGTACTGCACCGAGAGCAAAAGAAGAGGCATCCGCCTCAACTATGAACGGAAGATCAGGATTGGGGTGCTGGAGTACCGGTGCGGTAGTAAAGGCGGTTTTCAAAGCCTCAAAAGCCACCTGATGTTCTCTCTGCCAACGATAGGGTACCTGAGGACTGGTCAGAGCCGTGAGCGGGGCAACAATTGTGGAAAAGGAAGAAATAAAACGTCTATAAAAGTTGGCGAATCCCAAAAAGGCCTGCAAGGACTTGAGTGTTTGAGGTACTGGCCAATCTAATACTGCTTTGACCTTAGATTCGTTCATGGATAACGCCCCAGGGGTAATGTGGAAACCCAGAAACTCAACAGACGTTTTATGGAACTGACATTTCTCAGGTTTGGCGAATAAGGAATGTGCTCTCAGACGGGATAGTACTTCTCGGACATGCTTTACATGGTCATCAAGACTACGAGAAAAGATTAAGATGTCATCCAAGTACACAACCATGTATACATCCAGAATATCCCTGAATATGTCATTCATGAATCGTTGGAATGTAGCCGGGGCATTACATAGACCAGAGGGCATGACTAGATATTCATACAAGCCGTAACGAGTACAGAAAGCAGTTTTCCACTCGTCTCCCTCGCGAACGCGCACTAAATTGTATGCGCCGCGTAGGTCAAGCTTGGTGAAAATAGAAGCATGTGATAAGTGATCTAGAAGTGGTGTGATTAACGGGATTGGATATCTGTCCTTTTTTGTGATGGCGTTAAGACGCCGATAATCCACACAAGGACGTAAATCCCCCTCCTTTTTGGGTACAAAGAATATAGGGCTTGCCGCTGGTGAAGTAGAGGGGCGGATATGTCCTAAACGAAGGGCGTTCTGTACATACTCTTTCAATGCTTGTTCCTCCGAAGGGGACAAGGAATAGATCCTGCCCGAAGGAATAGTGGAATCAGGGAGTATTTCGATTGGTCAGTCATATGGTCTATGTGGAGGAAGTACCTCGGAAGAGCCACGATCGAAAACTGATTTGAATGCTTTGTACTCAGGTGGAATCCCAGACACCAAGCCCCCAACAGTATGAGAATGCACAATCTCTGGATCGTCAACAGTCAGCGTGAGTTGAGCTAAGGCTCCCACCGCCCGAGAAGGTGTGTCAGTGGTTTGATGGACCGGGAGACAATAATTCTGACAGACCTCGGACTCGAAGAGCACAGTGCCTGACTGCCAATTGATCAGCGGATTGTGTTCACGTAACCATGGAATCCCTAATATGATACCGAATTGAGGTGTGGTAATCAAATCAAAACTTAAGGTCTCTGTGTGAATTTCTTGTATGTTCAACAAGAGAGGTGCAGTTTGGTGTCTAACAGGACCAGAAACTAACGCAGAGCCGTCTACGGCTTGGACATGTTCAGGTCGTGTTTTTACCACTAGAGGTAGGTTGAGGGAATGGGCCAAATCAATGTCTATGTAATTACCAGTAGCACTTGAATCAATGATGATATAGACTGCATGAAGAAGGCCTGTAGAGGGACATAGAGTAGCCTTTACAGAGATGGGTTGAACACGAGCAAAGGCAAGAGGGATACCCGGAGCAGATGACGGAACACTCAACCTGTTCTCCAGATCTAAGGTCGAGCTGTCCGAAAAACCTGGCTCTTCTTGGGACGTCGAGGACACTCTTTCACAAAATGTCCAGAGGTGCCACAATAAAAGCATGCATTATCCACCCTCCTACGTTCCCTCTCAGATGTTGTAATAGGACTATGTAAACCTCCCACTTGCATAGGTTCTTCTGTACTGGGAGCAGGAGTACTAGCAAGAGTAGGATGGGAAGAGACCCCCAATTCAGCTCTACGCTCCGATCGCCGTGCATCTATCTGCAGGGCGAGATCAACCAGTCCTGATACTGAGTGGGCACAGAAGGGATCACTGCTAAAGCATCTTTCATGGTGTTACTCAACCCCCTATAAAAGACCACCGCCCGCTTGTTTTCTGGCCATGATGTTTCAGCAACTAGTTGATTGAACCGGGTGATGTAGTCTATCAGAGTCCTTCTACCCTGAGTTAATTCTAACAACTCCAAATCCCGAGACTGTGCCTTGTGTCGAGTATCGAATACTCGAGACATTTCCAGAACCAACAGGTCAAAGTCATAAAGGACTGGGCTATTATTCTCCAGCAGGGGATTAGCCCAAGCGGCAGCTGTCCCGGCTAAATGGGAAAGGGCAAAAGCGGCTTTAGCAGTGGAAGTAGGAAAGGCCAAAGGTCTGCATAAGAAATGTAACTTGCACTGATTAACAAAGGTTCTGAATTTCTTGGGGTCCCCTTGATAGCGTTCAGGAGCAGCCAGGGGGGAAGGGGTTGGGAGGACCACCGGAGTTGGGACTGTAGTAGTAGCCAAGGGAGGGGGTGTAGGTGAGGGGATAGCATCTCCAAACTCGAGGTCTGCGGGAAGAGAATGCTGAACACTCTGTATGGAATCTAACCTTTGGTGGATCACCATGTTCGCGGCGGTCATATCTGTCCTTAATATTGTAATTGCCTGGACTAAGGCAGCTATGGGTTCTTCCGTGGATCCCTGCATCGTCAAACACGACTAATACGGCTTCTCAGTCTGTTCTGACTTGAGAGTCGTGTAGACCGATGAGACCTCCGTCCCCAAGTGACGCACAGGGGAACTAATAGAAACCCGCTGTGCGACCTTTGAGGCCACAGGTGAGAGATGTCTTCCCAGATCCACGGAACCTCTGGAACACCGATGCTGCTGTCAAAAGGGAACGAGGTTAAGTACCAGGCAATTACAATACAATCAGGTAAACAATAGGATCTAAAGAGTCTTACCTATCTGGTGTTGGGGAAACCCAGGTAACCTAGTAGAGAGGTTCGAGTCTCAGATGATGCGGCGGTCCCTGGAATAGTAGAACCGCAGGTGAGCGTGGATGTAGGGTTAGCCACCTGTAGGAGAGAGGGCTTGACTTGAATCCCAAGAAGGGAAATGGCGTAGAAGTTCAGCAAGGTATCAAGGGATGATCCAAAGACAAGTCGAGTTGAAGTCCATAAATCCGGCAACAGGTAAACAGTTCCAAGCAAAGGTACAAAGGGGTGTCCGAAGGAGTCCGAGGTAGAGTTCCGTGATCAATATAACAAGGAGCAATTCGTAACGCCAAACAGGGTCTGAAGACAGCTGAGAAGCAATGAGCATTCTGTCTCTCAGACCTTTATACTGTGTGTCTCTGAGTCATGTGACGTCCACCAAGGTCACGTGAGGAACGCCACACTGGATCACGTGACTGACGTGAAGACGTAACGCCGCCCCTTCTGCTATACGTTCTCCAAGGCAATTGCCAATGCAGAAAGGGTTGCAATCGAGCCCGTACACCAAAGCTGGTACGGTGTTTTCGGTCCTTTGGGTTCCGCGAATCACCTGAGCCTCGAACCGTGGGAGGAGATGTTGGGGGAATGTGCGCAGTGTTCTGATGTGGAGTGGACTGGTGTGCAGAGGATCGCCTAACAATTGGATAATTTAGTAATATACACTATTGGGAGTATATTCTGGTGGTAAATTACTTAGTAGTGAGTATAATCTTCCTCCCCTATTTATGGCCCCATCATACACAAAACCTTCCTTATTTTTATAATACTCTTGTGATCGATAGAGAGCCTTGGACCTACATTCAGGGACACCACACTTTCACATAGAGTGCCCCCTACAACCTGTGGCTGTTATCACTGATTTATCTACACCAGTGAACTATGCGTCCATAGGCCTCATTACTGGTTCATGGACCCCCAGTAATCTATATATTGTATTAGATTTCACCCAGACAGCATGCACTGGGGAACACACACATACAACTATTTATTACCGCTAAGTCTTATTTTAGGACAGCTTATTCTGTCTGTCATTTCATCTACATGGGAAAAATGACAAATGTACTGCCTAAAAAAAAATCTTCCACGTGTCATAAATGCGATTCCAAATGCACCAAGAAAAGAGAAAAACAAAAACTCTCTACACGTCTGCTTTTATATTGTGTGTATTAAAAACAATTGCAATTCAAAATAACATCTTACCAATTACATCGTGTTGTTCTCTGTAATAAAAAAAGAAGAAAAGAAACAATACAGAGACAGAGCAACATTCACTCTGCAACATTATCATATGACAAATTAAATGCAGGGGATTTCTTTTGGCTACTCTTTCTACACGACATTTTAGATTGCTACTGTTCATTCACACGAAAGTACACAGCGACCCCCTCACTTAACTTTGGCTGCTTACCAAAGATCTGTGGTTTTCTCCCCCAGGCGATCTCTTTCAGAAGAGTGGGCCCAGTCGACAGGGGTTGTCTCTGTAATCTCAATGTCTGATATGCACGGCGAAAATTCCAAGCCAGTGCCAAGACACCAAGATCATTCGTCTCTCGAGCCCAGCAAAAGCGAACTGCCTCTCCCTCTGTCAGACTTTCCCAGCACAACTCTGCACCTTCCCCTTTTCTTAAGTAAAATCACTGCAGATGCTTTGCACCAATCAGATTAAAAAGGCCGCATCACCCTTCCTTCCACACAATAGAGCAGTTGTAAAGTGAGAAACTGTAACTAATATCATTTCCTGTATGCAGATTCTGCTTACTGCAAACACAGTGAAAAGAACAAAAAAAAATATTCTAGTGCACATTTGAAAACAAATTTCAGAACATGTACTTTGACCTCATTTTTCACATAGAGAATAATGTAGTCTCTTATGTATGAGGCATTTCAAAGAAGAGAAAAGAAAAAATAAATTTCTGGTGCACTTTTAAACCTGCAGCCTGTCTCCATCTGCATACTCATATGTTATGCTAGCAACATAGGACTGGCTATATGTGTATGCCACATTATTGCTGGCAACAAAATGCCATCACATTCAGTGAGTTGCTACACCCCAAGGCGCTATATATTATACCACAGGAGGCAACCCCTAGCAGCGAGGTAAGTAAAGATACATCCATAGAGAAAGAGAAGGCCCCAGAGGGGGGAGAGGGTGCTGCATGGGAAGAATGCGCAATACAAACAAGAGAGAATGACCTCACCAGAATTTACCCATTATTGAGAAGGCCTGCAGTGGGATACAATGAGCCCATGTATGTGCCGGCACCAACTGCACCAACTACCCAGGCAGCCGCGGCTGTCACAGCCCCGCCACTGTATGAAACAGGAGGGTTATATGGGCCAACTAGTGCCCCTCCAGTGAATTTAACGCAGCTGACAGGAAATTTAGACAGGCTGCTTGCACATGCCCAAATTGAGATAACACGATTAAGAGCCTTGTGTGATAAGGGCCAGATGTTGCCCGGGGGAGTGGAAGTACCACCATTAGCAGCAGTTGATCTCAGACTTCCACCAAGTGTAGCGGTGGGATCTACACCAGCTCCACCACCACCACCACCCATACCGAAAGGGCAGGAGCAGGAGTGGCAATCAGGAGAGTTCCTTTTCCATTTAAATGGCAAACCTGTAAGAATAATACGACCTGGAACACCAGACAGCCAAAGAGGTAAGGGACAGGGAGGAAGAGAGTCAGAAGAAGAGATAGAGGAGGTATCGAGGGATCTAGATGAGTACGAAGATGGGGCAGCAGCAGTGGGATCCCCGCTGCAATTTCCATTTAACCAAGAGGATGAGAGGGCCGCTCCAAGATGGCAAGAGAGGGTTAGGCAAAGAGCAGGGAACATGCTGGTAAGTAAAACAAAGAAGGGAACGGTAAGTAAAAAAGGAGAAAAGGTAAAACTACAAATGCCTCTGGTACATAAGGGAGCAGGGAGACCACACTACATACCATGGGCAAAGATGGACAAGAATAACCGCTTGAAACTTCTCCCTCCACTTTTGGGTGGGGCGGGGAAGTGGATACATGCATTTGAAAAAAACACAGTAGGAGGGGTGCCATTAGCTATATGGGATGTAAAAAGTTTACTAGTGTCCGCCGTTGGTTACCAGGCAGACACAGTGTGGGTGAAGGCAGGCTTCCCAGGGGTTACAATGAACTGTGAACACCATGATGGGTCATCATTTAATAACGTTAGAGCACAAGTATGGGATGCATTGTGGAGAACTTTTCCAGGCACTCCAGATTTACACTTAGTGATGCAATGTACACTGGGAGAGGAGGAGTAGCCTATGCAATTCATCCTCCGGGTACAAGACCTGTGGAGATCTGAAACGGGCACGGCGTGGGACCAATCCACCGCCATGTTCTACTTTTAAATCAAAAAGGGGCTCCCGAAGGAGGTACAGAAGACCTTGGATAAAATAGCTGGGATAGAAGCCAAAGGCTGGCCAGAGATTCAGAGCATAATTGTGCACCATTGTAGGAGGATCAAAGAAAAATAAAGAGAGATAACATAGAGAAGGTTGGCAGACAAAGCAAAGTTAGTACAAAATAAATTAGTGAAGGTCGCGGTGATGAATGCAACAACATCCACTGACAGGCAGGGGGAAGGAGAGATGGGGAAACGCACCAGCAAGGATGGCAGCAGCTTGGGCTGCAAACGGACAAGAGCAATGGGATTGAGAGGAGCAGTATGGAGGCCCCCAATGGCAGGGCAGGCCCGCAAGAGGATGAGGTGGGTACCAAGGACAGAGAGGGGGATTTGGAGGAATGGGAAATAGAGGATTTGGAGGACAAGGGATGAGAGGAGGACAAGGGTCATGTTGGAATTGCGGGAGGTGGGGACATTTTTCAAGAGAGTGCAGAATGGGACCATTGGGTTATTATCAAGGGCAACACCCCATGGGAAATTAACAGCAGTATGGTCACCCACACCCATGCAGTCCCTATGGGTTACAAATGGGAGGGAGTGGCCAGAACAAACAATGCTATAATCAACCACAACAGAGAGAGCCACAAATGCAACAAAGACAGCAACCACATCAGAGAGGTATGCAGCAACAAATGGCAAGGCAGAACACAATGGGAAATGCCAACACTAATATTTTTTCAACGTCTGCAAATGGCGCGCCGGCACCTTTTCGCGGTGCAGCCGTAGTGGGGGACACTGTATTCTCTGTTCCAGGAACAGAGACATATGCAGATTAGGACAGCCCACAGAAAGCACTTCTATGTCCAGTCCTATCCACTACCCTACGTGCAGAAGAGGAACCACTAGTGGGGGCGGAGATAGGCAACAAACAGTTCATCTTTATGGTGGACTCGGGAGCTGAAATATCGTGTCTCATCGAAGGCCGGTTCTCACTCTCGGGAAAAAATTTGGAAACGCAAGGATTCTGTAGGGCTATTTTAAAAGTTCCTTACACAAAAGATCTTGACATAACGGTGGGGGAAAACAGTGCGAGCACCTCTACCATATCATGAAGACTCGCCAGTAAAGTTATTGGGAAGAGATCTCCTGAGTAAGTTGAATATGACCATCTCATTTACTGAGTGGGGGATACTGTGTTCCACTCCAGGGGTATGCCCAGTAAGAGGGATGTTGATGACAAGTACCATGACAAATGAAATTATGGTAAGGGCAGTGCCCATACACATGGGCATGTTCATTTATGGGATCAGGGTGCTTGCCAGGGTGGTAACAGACATAACACGAAAGGAGTGGAAAATGCCATCTGATTTTGTCTTCCGTCCAATTGTAAATACAGATGTCACACCCAGCACAATTTTGTCTATTGATCTGGAAGGAGTGCAAGTATCAAGCAAACGTATTGCAGTAATAGGAATGGATACACATGGTTGTGAGTGGAGAACAGTGCTGTGCATAGACCCAAATATGACTTTACGTGATTTAACTGATGAGGAATTGTTTACTGACAATGACACTGATGGGGAAATAATAATGGAAATAAGTGTACCATATGACATCATGATCCAACACAGAGAAATAGCTAGTGTTAATGTTCCACCCACTATATTCGAGGAAGATATGGAAAAGGTACTGTCAGAATTATGTTACAGGAGGTCATGCCCATAAAAATAAAATTGAATCCAGGTGCAATCCCGCCTAGAGTAAAACTGCCCCATTATCAATGAGAAGCAGAGGAAGGGATAAGAGAAACAATAAATACATTATTACAACAAGGGATAATAGTGCCGTCCACATCACAGACCCTCCAGCTTATAGCGATTTTGCGATCCCGCAAAATGCTGCGAAAACGGCCATTTTGCGCAAAATGCCATGAAAACGGTCGTTTTGTGCAAAAACAGCATCTTTAAAAAAAAAAAAAGTTATCTGCAAAATGTACTGTTTAAAAATAAAAATACTCAGGGTGCCAGGTTCTCAACTTTTTTTTACGCAAGAAATGAAATGCGCCAACAGATCCCATCACTTGCGCCCAAAAAAAGAGAAGCCCAATCCACAAGGGTCACATGAATGGGCCATTTTATATGCGTGCCCATTCAGATGGCGTTTCTGCCAATTTAAAATCGTATCCCTCATTTCCAAGCAAGATGCACTTTTAAATGTGCAGAAACTGTAGGCAACTCTACGCGCACGGGTTGTGGTGGTGCCACTGCATGACATGGGGCCTCATTACGACCCTGGCGGAAATCGAAAAACGATGGCGGAAATGCAATACCGCCATCGAATAGCGCTCGGTGCGATTATGACCCGTCACCGCAAAGTACGATGCCATTAGCGACACCGTAGTGAACGCCAACGCTAACTGCACCAAGTACGCGCGCGCGCGCCATGCCAAACCGTAATTACCACCATGGCGCAACGGTACGCGAATTCTGACCCTAGCGGACATGCACCTAACGCCATCAAGCACGGCGGAAAGTACCATTCCGCCATGGTGAGAAGTACGGCATCGCGAACCAACCGTAAACGGCCCCACTGAGTGCCTGTACACCGCTCCCTGGCCACATTGTACAACTCCCCGTAGGTGCAATGAAGTCACACAATGCAACCAGTGAAATGTACTAGTCATCCATGCCTGCCAACGAACAAATGAATCTCAAGAGGGGCCAATGGGAGCTGCAGGGCACAGATGGCACGAATACAGAAGCTATTCCAATGGACATGACCTCAGTCTCCCACCAAGAAACGCACGCAAACACAGGCACCTGTGACCAGCAATATTCCGAAAATCACATCATTCCACCAATCCACCTGGCTGACCGGCATCTGTTACACAAAAGCTAATCCCCCGCCCCTGAGCATGACATCATTAAAACAGTCATATTGGCAGCCCTTATCCCTGACCTCACTGGGCTTCGTAGGCAAACGCGCCCAGCACAGTACCACGCAACTATACTCCGAAGCTGGAACCCAATGCAGATCTCCTCACAATACATCGCTCCCCAAATAGGAATATGCCACATCACTTGCAAAGAAGAACGCTACACGGTCCATATCAGAATAGAAATTTAATGCACAACAAATTCACCAAGCCCATACAGCCATTAGGCCATGAACTCCAAAACACATTTCACCATTGTGGGCTGCATCCGCAATAAATGACCAGCTACTTCTTGTGTGACGCCCTGTTCCTTCATGGTACACAGGGGCTACATTCTCGTACGAAAAGGCAACATGGAAGCGCCTAGAACCGCAGGGCCGTCCCAATAGGGAGGCACTAGTCCAGCTGAAAGGCCGAAATGTTGCTCCTAGCCACTAGTACTGCGTAAGGGCATGTGGCCCATTGGCGATCGTCCCATAAGATCGTAATGCTGCTCCACTGATTAACACGAAGCAGCAGGTGTCGGGAGTAAAATCCATCTGCAGGAGTGGCATACAGATGGCAGTGGCAAAAGGGGAGGAGATACCTGTCAACCAAATGAAATGAAAAAGAATAGTATGGCCATCAGAACTACATTTGAATTACTCACTTCAATGATCACACCAAATCCACAGCCATATGCATGCTAGCCCACTCCAAAGGATCATCACCACCCAAAAACCACTTGCGAATCATAACTATCTATATCGAGGTGAAAACACCATCACAAACGAGTGTACCTGTGCATGCGTCTGTTAAAACAGAATCCATCAGATGGGATTGGTAACGTGCATAGACACAAGTGTCTGAAGGCGCGTCGAGACAGGGAGGGCTCAACAAGGCCAGATAGACGATGGTCCCACTATGGCAGCCCTGCATCACATAGCGCAGGGGAGGCGGACAGATTCCAAGAAGCCCTGTACATGGCAAACTCTGTATCAAATCATCTGTCCATGCATCCATTCATCATTCCCTCATCCCGTAATGAAAACGCCTGTTTCCATACTCACATAACATGTGAAATTTCCATTGAGTCTGTGCGTTATGCAGCCTGCAAAATCCACTGTGCCCCAGCCCGTAATTCCAGTGTTGTGAAGTAACATGTATTTGGGAACGTCCGGCCTCATCGTCCACTTCGCTATTGCGCATCCCAAACTATTCATATCAATCATTGCATCCTCACCATGGCCCCTGTCCCAAGGACATTGAACAATAGAACGTTATATTTGCAGTCAGACCTGTGGGCACCTCCTCGCCGCTAGCTGAAAACCGAAAGCGCCGCCCTTCGAATTCCTCATTTGCAACATCACGTCGAAAAGGCATCTGTGGCCGCTTGAAATCACAAATTAATCCATCTAGTGCGGCTGTGTGTGAAAATGGCAACTGCCTTCACTCACAAATGGGACGCCCCGCCCGTCGTTGAACCTCGGTACAGTGATGCATGAGGGTCCACCGTTACTCGAGTACTACGTTCCACTGACCCTTCACAAGTCTGTTCGCGACTGCAAAGATAGTATGTGAAACAATGGGACCATAGCCGAATGAACATATCAACCAATGTTACACTGCCATCGGGTACAAATACATGATTGTAATAGCAAGATGCCATTCGTCGAATTGCAGCGTTGTGTGCGGGACGTGCTCGCCCAAAGGGGAGAGCAGCTTGCACAGGTGGAATGAATCACCACAGGTGGAGGCCATACAGCCTGAAAACACATAAATTGCACACCCAGTCTCCTCCCACAACCACACCCACTCCGAAATGCTACCGGCAGGACTAGCTATGTTGGCCCTGGGGGACCTGATAGCACTGCAAGTACTCCAACTTCAAGAAGAAGACGAACACCAACTACAACCGGCCGCACGGAGGAGACGCAGGAGGAGGGCAAGGCAGGGCCAGCAAGGGCCGCAAGCACAGCCACTACCACCACGCAGGCAGCCCGCAATCCCACGCCTCCGAGCACATCCGTTCAACCTCACTGATGAGCAGATCCACACCCTCTACCGTTTGGACCGAGACACCATAACCGCCATTGTGGACATGACACAGGCTGACCTTGTCAGCATGATAGATAGCCCAACCGCCATCCCACCCCTACTGAAGGTGGTGTCTGTACTCCACTTCCTGGCCACAGGCACCTACCAGCACACAGTCGGACAGTTGCATGGCATTTCACAGCCACTGTTCTCACGGACACTATTGCAAGTGCTCGATGCCCTCCTGCAGCACGCAGACGACTACATCTCTCTACCACGCTCGGAGCAGGAAATTACCAACACAAAAGTGGGATTCCATGCACTTGCCGGCATACCGGGTTGCATTGGTGCCATCGACTGCACCCATGTGGAATTGGTCGTCCCACATGCCATGGAGGCCCAATACCGCAACCGAAAACAATTTCATTCTCTGAATGTACAAATGGTGTGTGTCTCCAACAGGATCATATCACATTGTTGTGCCCGATTCCCTGGATCAACCCATGATTCTATGGTCTTGAGGAACTCTACAATACCACGCTACATGGAGCGACACGCAGGGAACAGATCCTGGCTACTCGGTGAGTCTCATTTCATGCATGATGATGTGGGGTATGTGATGCGGCAATGACCTGGCAGGAAGGGGGGGGGTGCGTACGTAGCAATGGCATTCCATATAATTCGTTTATCGTCCACATACAGGTGATGCCGGATATCTACTAAAGAGATGGCTCCTCACACCAGTCCGGAACCCACGGGACCAGCATGAGGAGGACTACAACCATGCCCACTCACGTACCCGTGTAGTCATAGAACAGGCATTCGGCCTACTGAAGACTCGTTTCCGGTGCCTCAGCAGGTCTGGCGGGGCACTCCTGTACCGCCATGTGAAGGTTGCAAAGATGGTGATGGCATGTGTCATGCTACACAACATGTGCGTACGTAGAAATGTGCCCATGCCCCCTGACGCAGAACTGCAAGCACCTGAAGATGGTCATGATGAGGGTGGGGATGTGGCAGCACCTCAAGGAGTCTGCGAGGCACAGGAGGGCCGTGACATTCGTCAGCATCTCATAGATGCATGCTTCTAGCACTCACGCCTGGTGGCTGATACATGGACACGGGACTCGTGGCACTGTGTGTGTCTGGTACATGCACAATATGGACTGTACGCCTATAATGGCCTCGTACACAAAGATCAATGTCCACACATCTCATTGGTTGATCGTGCATTGTTTATGGCATATGTGATATCATGTTAAACACCCTATCGACCCGCCACCCAAGTGAGCCCAACACCCCCCCTCCACCCTTCTACCTCCCCCCCGAACACCAGTGTCCAAAGATGCTCATTGTCAGTGGGCAGTCGCTATTGCAAGCCCCCTCTGCGGGTATCAGGGGCACCCCTGCCTGTGGAGCGCAGGTTCCTCCCAGATCTACGTTGGGGGCTGCCCTGGACGGAACTTGCAACGGATGATGTCTTTGCCTGCTCACGTCCATGCATGTCCCTAAGGGTTTGTGAGAGCTCAGTGAGCACACGGCGCACTGCGGCAAGTTCGGCACATACGTCTTTGGACGTCGCATGCAGTTCCCCCCTCAGGCTCTCGGTGCTTCTCTCCATTTGTACTCTCAGGCTCTCGGTGCTACTCTCCATTTGGACTCTCAGGCTCTCGGTGCTACTCTCCATTTGTGCCCTTAGTGTCTCTGTACTTCTCTCCATTTCTGCCCTAAGTGTCTCAGTTGATGTTTCTATGTCTGCCTTAGTGCCCCCACATTCATCGGCATGGTCCTTGAGGAGCGTGGCCAGTTGCTGCTGTTGCACGATTAACTGGTCGAGGGACTGTTGCCTCTGCTGGGCCATGGCCATTTGCGGTGGTGTCACAGAGTGGCTGTTCGCCTCATGTTGCCCTGCCACAGGGCTTGTGGGGGATGGCCAGTCGTCGTCTTGTGGGTGCCCCTGCGTGGTATCCTCATGGTGTACGGGATGGAACAGACAGGGGGATTGGGACAGGTCATGGATGGATCTGACTTCGACATCCCCGTTTTCTGTGTCGGAGCATGCTGCCATTAATGCAGTGTCACCTATGGTGCTGCTGCCACCAGAAGCAGTGCCTACTGTGGCATCCATTGGGGGGACCTGTGGTGGTGGTGTTGTGGGCATGCTGGCTGCTGGGGTGCCTGTTGGAGTTCCCTCCTCTGTGCTGCCACTTGATTTGTGCTGCTGCCGTGTCTTGATGCGTGCAGCTGAGGTGGAGGGTCTTTGGCCGTTGGTCTTGGCCCTCTTTGCAGGTGTGCTGGTAGGGGTGTCCTGGAGCTCGTCGTTTGGATCGGACCCTGTGGTGGAGTAAAGGAGGGCGAGCGTTATTAATGGGTCTGTGGGAATTGGAATGGCAATGTATCACATGCATTGGGGTGGTACCTGAGGGTGATTTGGGTCGGGGCCTTGGAGGTGGTTTCATTTGTGTGTGGAGTGAGGGTGCAGTTGTTTGGCAGCCTGCAGTTAGGGTGTGCCTGCTGCACGTGTAGAGGGTGTTTTTAGGATTTTTAATTATTTATGTATTTGATGTGAGTTTTGAAGTGTGCTATCAGGCCTATGTATGTGGACGTTCTCCTGGACATGTGTTACTGTTGCACTATGTGGGCACGTGGTACTTCACATGATTGGACATTGTGGTTTTGGCATTGTTTTATTTGGGCCACCTACCTGATTCTTCGGATGTCTGCACTCCTTTCTCCATCCCTCCGACTCCCTCTATGCTCTCCATTCCTATGGTGGAGGCACAGATTTCTTCCCAGGGGGTCAACTTGATGGGTGATTCCGATCCTCCCCCGGTGGCTGTGGCAATGTTGCGGTTGGCAGAAAGTATGCTACGGACGCGTATCCGCAGGTCGTCCCATCGCTTTCTGCATTGCTGTGGGTTGCGGGGTGCGGTCCCCACCGCACTTACCCGCTGTGCCACCAGGGCCCATATGGCCTTCTTGTTCGCAAGTGCCGTCCTGGTCATTTGCGTGGAGAAGACGGCGGCAGCATTCTCCTGGAGGGTCTCTGTGAGCACGGTGAGTTCCTCACGGGAGAAGTGGACCTGCCGCTTGCAGTCGCACGCTTTCTTCGCTACTTTTCCCATTTTTCTTGGTTTCACTAGGGTGGATGACGGGTTGGGATGTGTCTCAGGGTAGTATTTTTAATGGTTGTGTGGATTTTGTGGTTTTATAGGTGTACGGCGTGATGTTTCCCGTTCCGGGACCATGCTTTTACTTCCGTTTCCGTATATTTACGGTCACCGTACTTTCCGGTTGGCGCTCACTGCGGTGTCCGCTAAGATGGGTGGCGGTATTGCACCTAGGGCGCCGTACGGCGGCGGTGTGGGCCGTTTTGGGGTCATTTCCGCCATCGCAGACTTTGCACTTCCGCCATGGCGTGGTGCTCGTGCCCGATGGGTCGGAATGAGCCGCACTTTGCTCCATCGTGCAATGGCGGAAACGGTCCGGTCAGTCACTTTCCGCCAGGGTCGTAATGAGGGCCATGGTCTTTCCTGACCCTGTCATGCATTTCTTTTAAGGTATGAACTGCTGCTGTGTTGCTTGCATTTCTGTTCCTCAAACAGGATCAAAATGCATTTTTTGGGTCGCATTTTACCGTGGCAGGCCCCTGAAGGGCCTGTCCCTGTGAAAGACACTGGGAGCTTGCAGAACACTGTCGGGAGAGCGATTCTAATCAAGGTACTACGCATTTTGATGACAAAAATCGATCGAATGGTACATTTTCACCTATTTCATACAGTACTATTCGATCGATTTTTATAAATACCGAACATGTGTTGCGGGTGTATCACCTGCTCCCCAAGTTCAGTATTATTGTGTTAGGTGGGTTGCAGGGGTGTCACCCACTTCCTCAAAATTGGAGGCGGGGACAGAAAAAAAAAGAAAATAACGAAAAAGGGACCCTGCGGAGTCGATCCGACCTGCGTTAGAGGGACGGATCTGACAACGCATGGTTGCAGGGGAAGCGGCAGCGACCAAGCAGTTAAGTAGGGGAGGGGGTGGTGGTGAAAGGTACATTTTGGGTTTTTTGGCTGAAGTGCAAATCAATTTGCGGCGAAACTGACTACGGTCAATACCACCGCAAATAATTACCCTTTGGTCAAACAACCCAGAACACCATTCAAGGCAGCTAGCCAGCGCACAATTTGCGCTACAGCTCAAGCCTGTGGAAATGCGCCAGTCACCTTTGAGAATAAGGTGACCTGCTCATTTCCAAAAGTGGGTTGTCTAAAAATGGCATATCCTCGGCTCTATTTCTAAATGCCCCATTTTTTGAGGATCTGCGTCAAAATCTACATTTAAAAAAAATAAAAAAAATGGTTACACTTTGAGAGGGAAAGGAGAGAGAGGGAGAGTGATGGGTGCGATGTGAAGTGATAGGCAAGAAAGCAGAGGTAGAGCTGTGGGTCAGAGGAGGAAGTGGTGCACAAGAGAGCAGAGGAAGCAGTGATGCAGTGGGCCAGAAATCTGAGATCTGAGAGCGAGCGGAGGTACAGAAAGAAGAGGGAGCGTGTGGTCAGTGAGCCAGAAAGAATGAAGGACTGTATATTGCAGGAGGAATTGTAGAGTGTAAGGTGTGAGTGGGGAGTATGATTTGGAGTGTGGCAGGGGCTGAGCAGTGCAAATTGTGACTTAACAGTGTGACATAGCACGTGAGTATTTGCATGACAGAGTGAGAGGTTCATGAGTGCAAGTTGTGATGGGGAGTTGGTGAGATGTGTGATGTGTGTTGGTGAGAGAGGTGTGTCGGTGTTTGGGGATCAGAGAACATAGAAGGGGAATATTTTCAGCATTACAACTGATAATGATCAATTTAGTTAATACTATTAAATAGGCATGCACATTAAACCAAAAATGTAGCCAAATCAAACACTTTTCTTCCAAGTCAGAGACATCTGGGACTCCTATTAAATTAATACAAAAGATACATAATAATGATACCCTGGCTCTCTTGTAGCCTTGCACTCTGCCTATTTCCTGCAATGTGGCAATCTTACACCCTCCTGTTAATACAAATGTCCCGCAAAGAAGCCGCAATAAATAAAGGTTTGTGCTGCAAAATTTGCCATTTCATGCCGCAAAATTTGCCATTTCAAGGCGCAAAATCCAGGAAGGTCTGACATCACCATGTAACACTGCAATTTTCCCGATCACAAAAACAAGGGGTGGGGCTTGGAGGATGATCCAGGACCTATGCCCACTTAATGACGTCATACAGAAAGAATTTCCACTAGTGCCTAATCCTGCATCAATTTTATGTAGCATACCTAAAGATGCTACTTTTACAGTAGTGGACTTGAAGAATGCCTTATTCTCAATACCACTTGAGTGGAGTTGCCAGAACCTCACAGCATTCACTTTGGGGGGCAACAGGTACGGGAATTGTGGACTACCACAAGGGTACTGTGAGAGCCCCAGTATCTTTAACAGAATATTGCATGAAGATCTTGGTAACATAAATGTAGAGAGCACAATAATTCAGTACGTAGATGACTTGCTCATTTTCAGCAAGAGCGAAGAACAGTGCAGGGCTGATTCGATATCATTGCTAAATTTATTGTCCACAAAAGGATACAAGGTGGACAAAGATAAGTTGCAATATTGCCTAGCAGAGGTATTCTACTTAGGACAACTAATTTCAAAAGATGGCAAAAGAATAATACCAGACAGAGCAGCAGCAATACGCTACCTAACGATGCCAAAAACAGTAAAAGGCATGCAAAAATTCCTCGGTATTTGTAATTACTGTCGCACATGGATACTTGACTATGCAGCATACACACGCCCACTATTACAGGCATTAAAAGAAGCACAGAAAGACAACATTCCATTAAAATGGACACAAGAAATGATAACACAGTATTTCAAGTTGAAGGATCTCATCGCACATGCACCAGTTTTAGCGAACCCTGACTATGATCGGGAGTTCTACCTGTTTTCTCACTGCAATGGCATTTTAATGACAACAGTTTTAATCCACAAGACATAATTAGGCCACAAGCCATTGGCCTACTACAGCGGTACTCTAGATTCAGTAATGCAGGGCCCCTTCAAGTGCAAACAAGCTCTCGCCGCAGCGGCCTTCACCATAGAAAAAAGGGCCACCATCGTGATGGGTTGTTCAGTGACACTATACGCAGAACACTCATTGTTTGCCATTTTAGAAAGATCCAAAAGCACTCTAACCACACAAAGGGCGACGGCATATCAAATAATAATTTCATGCCCAAACGTTCACCTAGTAAGGTACAAAAGAGTGAATCCAGCCATATTCATTACTGAATGATACACAGTAGAAGACATACAGGATCATGATTGTGCTACATATGGAGGAGAAGAAGATGACATTCCAAAAGCAAGTGAAAATGCACTGGAGGATGTGGATGGTCAGCATCAATAGACAGTGAGACAGGTAAAAAACATGTTGGGGCGGCAGTGGTAAGAATGGAAGAAGAAGAGCATGAAGTGATTGTACAAAAATGCCTCCCCTCACATTATTCAGCACAGGCAGCAGAATTAATAGTGCTAATTGAAGCACTACATACAGCCAAAGGGTGTGCTGTGACAATATACTCTGACTCAGCATATGCAACAACAACAGTGCACTCAGAACTGTCACGTTGGCGGCGGAGAGGGTTTAGAAGGGCAGATGGTTCACCAGTACAGCATGCACCACTGTTGAATGAGCTAATAGAAGCATTAGCAGAACCGTCAGTGGTAGCATTGGTGAAGTGCCAAGCACATGCCAATAACACGGATGCGATCTCATTGGGGAACGCAGCAGCGGATGCCGCCGCAAAAGAAGCAGATTATTTTAATATCCCGCGAGCAGTAGAATGCATTGTAAAAAGGTCGGGTACAGATACAGCAGAGGAGGGATACAGCCATACACCAATTGCCGAATTAATTGAGCTCCAGAAAAGAGCACCCGTGAAGGAACAAGAATTGTGGGGAAAAAGAGGATGTAAACGGTCATCACCAGATTTGATATGGTGACAGGAGCTGACAGGGAGGGTAGTAATGCCAGTGGAATTGTTAAAAATAGCATTTCAGCAACTACACTTCCCAACGCATGTGAGTAAACAACACATTGCAGCTGAAATACAGCAACACTGGTTTGTTCCAAATTTGCAGGAACATTTGTCAAAATTTACAGTGGAATGCACAACTTGCCAAACATACAGCTCAGGGATGACTCTTAGAAAACTGCGAGGAACACTACTGCATCCTGTGGGCCCGTTTAGAGAGCTCCACATCGACTATGCGGATATGGGGGAAAGATGTAATGGAGCAAGATATCTCATTGTAATAGTTTGTACATTCTCAAGATGGGTGGAAGCTGGACCATGTCCTCACCCAGACGCGAAGTGCGCTGCCAAATTTTTAGTACGAGATGTTTTTTCAAGGTGGGGAATATGTGACTTCATAAGGTCAAACAACGGCACGCATTTTGTAAATGATCTTTTCGAGGAGGTAACTACATTGGGGGTAATTCATAGAAATCAGCGCACAAGTGGTGTATGCGGCTGGCGCACAGTGTGCGCGTGCGTCAGTCTGCGCCAGCCGCGTGCGCCAAAACACATTTGGGTGCACAGCGTATTCATGGATTTCAACATCCATAACCAGCCGTGGCGCAGAGTGGCGCAGCGACCCTGCAGCAGCGCCAATTATGCCCCCAAGAATGCCCCTCGCGCAGGGAAAATCCATCAAAATCCCCAATCCAGCGCAAAGGGCTGCGCTAACCCTGTACCAGCACGCCAAGCAGGGTATGTGTATTACTGGGGTACGCAGGAAATTTCACACGCGATAGGCCCTGTGCGAGTGGGGCACTTGTATTTCAGGGGTTCGCGGGAAGTTTTACACGCGATTGGCCCTGTGCGAGTGGGGTACGTGTATTTCAGGGGTGCGCTGGAAGTTTTACACGCGATTGGCTTGGGTACGTGTATTTTAGGGGTTCGCGGGAAGTTTCACACGCGAATGGCCTGGGTTTGTGTATTTCAGGGGTGCGCGGGTGTTTTCACACACGATCGGGCCTGGGGGAGCGGGGTACGTGTATTTCAGGGGTGTGCGGGAAGTCTTACACGCGATTGGCCTGGGTACGTGTATTTCAGGGGTTCGCAGGAGGTTTTACACGCGATTGGCCTGGGTACGTGTATTTCAGGGGTTCGCAGGAAGTTTCACACGCGAATGGCCTGGGTACGTGTATTTCAGGGGTACGCGGGTGTTTTCACACGTGATCGGGCCTGGGGGAGCGGGGTACGTGTATTTCAGGGGTGCGCGGGAAGTCTTACACGCAATTGGCCTGGGTACGTGTATTTCAGGGGTTCGCGGGAAGTTTTACACGCGATTGGCCTGGGTACGTGTATTTCAGCGGTTCGCGGGAAGTTACACACGCGATTGGCCTGGGTATGTATATTTCAGGGGTTCGCGGGAAGTTTCACACGCAAATGGCCTGGGTATGTGTATTTCAGTGGTGCGCGGGTGTTTTCACACGCGATCGGGCCTGGGGGAGCGGGGTACGTGTATTTCAGGGGTGCGCGGGAAGTTTTACACGCGATTGGCCTGGGTACGTGTATTTCAGGGGTTCGCGGGAAGTTACACACGCGATTAGCCTGGGTACGTGTATTTCAGGGGTTCGCTGGAAGTTTCACACGCGAATGGCCTTGGTACGTGTATTTCAGGGGTGCGCGGGTGTTTTCACACACGATCGGGCCTGGGGGAGCGGGGTATGTGTATTTCAGGGGTGCGCGGGAAGATTTTACACGCGATTGGCCTGGGTACGTGTATTTCAGGGGTTCGCGGGAGGTTTTACACGCGATTGGCCTGGGTACGTGTATTTCAGGGGTTCGCAGGAAGTTTCACACGCGAATGGCCTGGGTACGTGTATTTCAGGGGTACGCGGGTGTTTTCACACGTGATCGGGCCTGGGGGAGCGGGGTACGTGTATTTCAGGGGTGCGCGGGAAGTCTTACACGCAATTGGCCTGGGTACGTGTATTTCAGGGGTTCGCGGGAAGTTTTACACGCGATTGGCCTGGGTACGTGTATTTCAGCGGTTCGCGGGAAGTTACACACGCGATTGGCCTGGGTATGTATATTTCAGGGGTTCGCGGGAAGTTTCACACGCAAATGGCCTGGGTACGTGTATTTCAGTGGTGCGCAGGTGTTTTCACACGCGATCGGGCCTGGGGGAGCGGGGTACGTGTATTTCAGGGGTGCGCGGGAAGTTTTACACGCGATTGGCCTGGGTACGTGTATTTCAGGGGTTCGCCGGAAGTTACACACGCGATTAGCCTGGGTACGTGTATTTCAGGGGTTCGCGGGAAGTTTCACACGCGAATGGCCTTGGTACGTGTATTTCAGGGGTGCGTGGGTGTTTTCACACACGATCGGGCCTGGGGGAGCGGGGTATGTGTATTTCAGGGGTGCGCGGGAAGATTTTACACGCGATTGGGCTGGGTACGTGTATTTCAGGGGTGCACGGGAAGTTTTACATGCGATTGGCCTGGGTATGTGTATTTCAGGGGTTCGCAGGAAGTTTCACACGCGAATGGCCTGGGTACGTGTATTTCAGGGGTGCGCGGGAAGTCCTACACGTGAATTGGCAGTGTGGGCCCTCCCAGGTGTCCCCTCTACCCCCTCCACGGACCCTGCAGGCAGCCCACACCACAGGGGACTACCCTGCACCCCTGGTCATGTCCCGCAGGCAGCCCATCCACCATGTGCATGCCCCCCAGCCAAGCCACATGTCACATTTCAATATGCTCAACAACTCATGTCTCCCAGCACACCCACCCCCCAGCAGTGCGGGGCACCTGCCAGCAGGCCCCCACTCATGTCCCACTCATGTCCCCTTGCACCCCCACCCCTCAGCAGTGCGGGGCACCTGCCAGCAGGCCCCCCACTCATGTCCTACTCATGTCCCCTTGCACCCCCACCCCCCAGCAGTGCGGGGCACCTGCCAGCAGGCCCCCACTCATGTCCCACTCATGTCCCCTTGCACCCCCACCCCTTAGCAGTGCGGGGCTCCTGCCAGCAGGCCCCCACTCATGTCCCACTCATGTCCCCTTGCACCCCCACCCCCCAGCAGTGCAGGGCACCTGCCAGCAGGCCCCCACTCATGTCCCACTCATGTCCCCTTGCACCCCCACCCCCAGCAGTGTGGGGCACCTGCCAGCAGGCCCCCACTCATGTCCCACTCATGTCCCCCTGCCCCCAGGTGATGACGATCCTCAATCATGGCCCTTATGGCCAGCATACCCAGCACAAAGACCCAACCAAGTATTGCATCCACCCACATAGAAAAGGCAATTACATGATACAACCCCAATGGCAAGTATGTAAATGAACACATGTCTGTCTCACACACACATACACAATGGGTGCAAGTGAATGTCAAAACCCATATCATGACATGCATGAAACCAATGAGACAATACCACACATCGAAGTATGAATAAAAAAATGTAATAATCACAACAATGAATGGAATAAAAATCAAACAAACAACAATGGCAATAAAAAAAGAAAAGCAGCATGTCCGTGAAAGAATGAAAAACAACAAATCAAAATCCAAAGAAATCCAAAACAAATGTTGTCCAAAGTCAAAGTCCAACAAATCAAATCCAAGGCAAACCATGATAGTGAAAACCATTGCTCCATGGTGAAAAAAAAAAGTAATATAAAGAGAATAATCCAATGGTGAACTATATACAGATGAACAATCAGGGGTCCATGATCCCAACTGAAGAAATGAAACCTAACAAAAATCCTACCTACTGAAAAAATATATACAGAAACGTGGTGTATTGTCCAAGCGCAACCAAAAAAAGAAAAAACGAAACGAAACTTAACACTAAAGACCTATTTACAAGGGCAGCGGGCTAGTCTGACGGCTGGATGTCCCGGGCCAGGGCATCATCAAACTCCTGCTCGATGTCCCGGAGGCAGTCCTCTTCCATGTCCTCGAGGGTTCGCAGGGACGATGACATCCAGACCCCCAGGTCCCTGCGAATCGCCTTGAGGCACTCGACCTGCCTCAGGGCCCTCCACATGGGGTTCTCCGCCCTGACCATCGTGAGCCGTGCCTCTTCTGCCCACTGCTGCTCCGCATCTATGGCGTGGCCCAACCGCTGCCACACAGAAGACACTTCCCGTCCCGGGTCCTCCTGCCCTCCGGCCGATGCCTGCCCCTCCGATGTCGAAGGCCCCGAGCCATCATGGCTCCCACCTTGTTGCTGCTGCTGTGCCTATGCCCTGCCTCCTGCTGCCTGCACATCCTCCTCCGGCTGGGGTGCAATTGTCGAGGTGGCCACCCCTGCTGGACGTCCGACTCCCGACTGTGGCAGGGATGTGTCCTCCACCAGCCTGGCCGCACGGTGAGAGGCAGCTCCACAGGGCACCCAGCTGACACATGGGTGGGAAGATGGCACGGAGGACGACTGGCGCATAGGGGGTTCAGGTGAGGAGGGGGTCATAGCAAGTTCAAGTAAACGGAGGAATCCGGCCTGGGTGACCTGTCCCAGTAGGCTGACGTGGTCAACGAGCCATACGAGATGACCTGAAGTCTCCTCATGAAAAGACTGCAGGTCACCTCGCATGGCCCGTTGACGCGTCGCCACCACACTCAGGACAGGCTCAACCCGGTCCTGGATAGCCACGTCTGCAGTGAGAGGAAGGCCAGTTGTGCGGCTATCCCCTCCCTGAAAACGGGTCTGGACGTAGGCATTCCTGCTGGTGCAAGATGATGCAGTCACAGGATCGGGGACAGGATTACACACAGGCACCTCCGCGGCGGCCTGTGCTGCCTCCTGTCCCTGCCCCTGCGCTGCACCACTAGCACCAGTGGAATCCCCATCTCCAGACCCCGTCTCTGTCCCTTGCACGGCCTCCTCCTCCCCCAAACCCCCCACCAACCTGGATGACTCTGTGCCATCTTCCGCCATCGGACCCTGTGGGGTCTCAGCTGCCCCTTCTGCTGCCGAGGAGTCCAACTCCGACCTCTGCCTCTTGGACCTTCCCCCGGCAGCTGTGGCCTGGGACGCGGCACCGGACTCCTCACTCCCCGACAAGATGACAACCTGGGAGGGGAGCCGGGCCTTGCGTCTCCGGCTGGTGGTGTGATCCCCGCCTCTGTGCTCCACAGCACCCTCTCCGCCCTCTTCATCAGTTGACGCTGCAGACAGGGAGAGATAGGAGACAGGCATCAGGACACTGTACAATGGACTGATACACACATGATAGTTGCACATGAGTGGCAGTGGCAGACTTCAGACATGGCATCACAATCCCCAACACACATGGCATGTCAACTCACACACATGAGCAATTCCACAGCCATATGGAAACAGGCAGCAACATCCATACACATACAACAGCATGAGCAGCCAAAGGTGAGCCAGACATCACATGAAACACAGGAAGTGCACTAGACATGCACTCACGCCACCATACCTACATGCATGTGTACACCTCCACCAACTGTCGCAGTGATGAGATTTGCACCCATGTCACATCGGGCAATCAGTCTTCTACATATCAGTGTCCCAAGCATCCATGTTGCATCACTGTTGCACCCTTGTCAGATACACACACATGCACATGTACACGGTGCAGATACATGCAGCTGGAACCGACATCCATGTGTCACACCACAACCATGACAACTTACATACACAGTCATTCAAACATGTGTGCTCAGATATCTGCATTTGCCATGCAAGCTTACACACACATGCACCATCCATGTGTCTCACACAAGAGAGGACTCGCATGTGTTGGCCCCATGGCCATGTACATACACATCCATACATGGCCCCCCAAAAACACATGTGCAACCTGCACACTACAGGCACACCACCACACGCACAGCGTCCAATCAGCATGCATGTACACTTACCGCTCAACTCCAGACGGGTCTGCCTCTCAAGGACCTGGCCATGGAGCGCTGGGGATACGCATTCCAGGACCCTCATCTGATGTTCCGACAGGTGGCCCCGGCGCCCCTTACCATCCGCTGGCTTCACAAGGCGCCGGGCCTTGTTGAGGGTCCTGGCCCTGAAGTCATTCCAGTGCTTCTTGACATGTTCGTAGTCGTGGACTGCCACCCCCTCCGCGTTGATGGCAGTCACGATGTCCGTCCAGATCCTGGTCCGTCCTTCCTTGTCGGTGCGCATACTTCTGAAGAGGGCATCATACTGCCCCAGGACTTGCTCCACCAGGACACCAACTTCGGTGGCACTGCAGCTGGTGGCCCTCTGCCTCTCTGGCTGGGGGTTGCCAGTGCTGCCAGATGGTGTTGTGCCCGACATGGCAACCCCAGAAGCAGGAGTGGGTGGGCAACTGGGTCCTGGGGCTGGGCTGTTGAGCGATGGAATCCCAGTCGGGAGTCTTCAGTTCCAGCAGGGGTGGTCACAGCAACTGCACCCCTGGCTGATGTGCAGGCAGCAAATAGCAGGGCACGTGGGTAGCAGGCAGTCAGGCAGCAGCAGATGGCAGGTGGGAGCGTGCTCGGGGCTCTGGGGGGCAGTAATTCGGCCTCCTGGGCAGGATTGTGGTCTTCCGTGTGCTTATGCATGTCCAGCTTGATACGGAGTGATTTGGCACGTGAAAATGTTGCACGTCTGCGTGTAATTGGAGGAAAGGCCCTTGGCGCGTAAGCACGTCAACACGCGTACGCGATTTCATTGGACCAAAGGCCCTTACAGCGTAGGCGCGTCTGTGACGTGACGCGCGCGGGCCTTTCCCTCAGCACGGGTTAAAGGTGAGCGTGTCCCGGCAGTTCGCTGTACATGCCTTTCGTGGAGACCGACGTGTGTGTTGCTACTTTGTGTTGTTTCGCCACCATCTCAACTTCACAGCTTTCAAGGACGTATCTCTTCTTTTGGCGGGGGTATTGGCTACGCGTGTTTTTCTGCATCGCGCTAGTCAGACGGTGAGTTGCGCACGCTATTTTCCCACTGTGGGTGCCCCTGTGTATCGCACCCGTTTTCGAGGTCATAGTAGCCTGCGTGTCCCACGCATACGTGATTTTCGTGTTCCTGGGTGCCACCGCGTACTGCGGGAGGTTAATTCCATGCACGTAGGCTGCAGGTGTTACATGCACGGTTTTACAGCAGTTTTGGAGTGCCTGAGCATTGCGTGACCCGTCACTACATCACCGGGGTCACACACAGCCTTGCAGGTGTAGGGGTGCTGTTGACATCTTGCATCCCACCCCCTTCACCCCAATTGCCCAGGACAATTGTGGTCTACACCTCCCATTGGAACTACTCCATCTGTGCCGGCACTACTCCATCTGTGCCATGCTTGGGAGGCCACCAAAGGTGAGGGGCGCCTCAGCTGGGTGTCCTCCTCGTGGCGGACGTGGTCAGTGACGTGGCCGGGGTGACCAGGGAGTAGGGGGACTCCAGGGTGGCCAGGGCGGTTGCAGAGAGGGGAAGAGGCAGGGGTGCGCCACTTGAGCACTATGATGTGCCATGTGTTGGTGCAGCCACGCCACCACCCCCTGCAGCTCCGGGAGATGCAGTTCTTGCACCTGGCACTGCGCCCATGTGACTCGGCAGTCCATTCCATCGACTGCCAGGGCCCCAAGGGTAGTGGTAGCTGCAGGTGCAGCTGTGGACACCACCACCCAGGCTCAGGGTCTGCCAGCGCAGTCTGCGTTGGCACTCGAAGAGTCCCTTGAAGAATTTCAGCAGGTCAGGAGTAAGACCGGAGGTGCATGCAGGGCTGCCAAGACCAAGACACGTGTCGCTGGGGCAGCAATGTCATCTGCTGCCCCGTCCATCCGGGTGTTGGCAACTGCAGGGGCAGATGCAGCCAACAACACCCCAGTTGTGACTCTTCCACTCGGGACAGTCGCGGTCAATGACCCTGGCACGGCAGATGTTGCTGCGCAGGGTCCATTCCAGGGCACCCAGCAGCCACAGACGCATGTCAGGCCTTTGGTCGTCCTTCAACCTGCCACTCCCTTGGTTCAATCCACCAGTCCCACTGGCCATAGTGATCAGGGCGGCAATCGCCAGCCAGGGTCCGCGCCACCATCCAAGAGGAGGAAGGTTGCATCTGCAGCACAGGCTGGGACCCCACACACAGACACGGCCTCCTTCACGTCAAGGAAGAAGCCTTTCTCCAAAGAGGAACTGGACTCCCTTGTGGGCTACGTGAAGGTCCATCCGGACATGATAGTGGGGCCGGATTCACAAACTACGGCTGCCCATCGGAATACCCACTGGAACCATGTTGCGGATAATTTGTGTGCATTCGGCCATGAGGTGCGCACCGGTGCCGAGTGCAAGAAGCGTTGGGATGACCTCAAACGCAGCGCTAAGGCCAAGCGTGCCTCTAATTACAGCATGACTCTGGTGACTGGCGGTGGGCCAGCACCTGAGGAGGATGTCCTCACTCCGCACGAGGCACTCGTTGCGGAGTTCATTCCACCTGAATTGGTCGAAGGTGTGGGAGAGATGCAGGACTTTGATGCCCAGTCCAGTGAGTGTTGTTGTGTGTATGTGCAGCCCGTGTATGGTTTGCCTGTGTGATGTGTTGTGCTTGACTGCCACTACATGGTATGTGTACATGGTTCTCATGTGTTCGTCCTGCAATGCATCACAGATGCGTGCTTGATGTGCAGGATGGTTTACATGTAGAGCAGAAGGGTCTGTCCTCATCACCACACTTGCACCCGACTCACATGCTAGCCACCCAGATGCCCCTCCAGTCCATGTTCCAGCTTGCTGGCCCTCCTGCATGTAGCCCGTGGGGTTTTCCTCTCAGCACAGGAACTATGTCATCGCATGACTCATGTGCATGTGTCCTCTGCCCTTCATGCAGGGTGTCTCACTTGGACTGGGCAGATGGCAGATGCTCCACAGGGACATGGGTGCCCATTCATGCTCCATGTGCTTTCCATGCATGCCACTTTCAGTGCTATGCGGATGATACTCCACCTCATTTTCCGGCTACCCTCGGCCTCCCCCTCTCCTTCCCTCATTTCTGACTGTTTGTCTGCTATCCAGGAATGGTGTGCTGCCAATGACCTCTCCTTAATGCCAGTAAGACTGAGATTCTACTCATCGGCACACCCACTCCCTCCTTCCCTGCATCTCTCTGGCCGGCCTATCTTGGCCCTCTTCCTGCTCCTGTCTGCAAGCCAACAAACCTTGTGGTCACCTTCGACTCTACACTCTCCTTCTCTCCTCACATATCTGATGTCTCTGAGAAGTCACACTACAAGCTGCACCTCCTCAGAGGTATTCTTCCTTTCCACTCCTTCCCCCAGAAGCTCATTGTCTCCCAAGCCCTGGTTCTCTCGAAGATGGACTACTGTAACTGCCTCTATCTAAATCTGCCTGCCTCTACACTCCGCCCTCTGCAACTTATCCAGGACAGGACTGCAAGACTTGTCCTTGGCCTCAAGCCCAGGGACCGTATCTCTCCAGGACTGAAAGCTCGACACTGGCTCCCAGTGGCTGCAAGGATTAAGTTCAAAACCCTCTGCATTGATCACATGGCCTTCTGGGGCCTGGGGGCTGAATACCTTCAACTGTCTCTTCCTAAATATCTTCCTTCTCATGCTGTTCGCTCATCTGCCTCCAACTCCCTCAGGCTCAGCCGCTTCTTCAAGCAACGAGTTGGGGGCAGATCTCTCTCTGCGGCAGGGGCCTCCCTCTGGAACAGCCTTCCTGCCTCCCTGAAACTTGAGGAGATCCATCTCCGGTTCCAGAAGCACCTCAAAACCTTCCTCTTTGCTTCTGCTTTCCCTCCCCCTGTCCCCTTCTAATTGTTGCCTGGAACTGCACTGAATCTGCAATTGGCCCACTTCACCAATCTCAGTCCTTGGCCTGGCCACCCTCCACTTGCATTGCCTCCCTGGCAACTCCTGCACTGCGGGACTGTCTCTGTATCCCTACAGCCCCCTTCCCAGCACTTGTCTGCACTTACCTTGCCCTTGCCACCATCTGGCCCTATTTTCATCCATTATTCTACCCTGGACTGCACTTTTACCCCTCACTTTCCCCTTGCACTTTTCCCTTCCCCCTACCCATGCACTTGTGCAATGTGAATAACACCTGGCCTAGTAGGATCATTGTCTGTCTTCCCTTTGGTCCCCCCTCCCTGCCTCGTCGCCCCTTGGAACACTTGGGTATAGGCGCATTAGAAATGCATTCTCATATCATATCTACGTGACCTTGCCTGGATGATCATTGTGGTACGTGTCTTGTATGTGCAACATTTCATGGGATTTCTTCAGCCATCCCATGGCCACTCTGGCCCTGTCCTGCATCCCACACATCTTTAGGGTGTCACAGTCTCTGTGGGGAACAGTCCTCCCCCACTTTCAGGCCCACTGACTCTGTCCAACTGGTGTAGTGGCTTTTGCACACTCGGGTGTACTACTGAGGGTTCCTCATGGGTCCTGCTTACTGTCCCATCATCATCTGCTGTGTTGTCAGTTGACTCAGATGCTGCCATAGATGCCAGTCAACACTGTCTGCCAATACATAGGTCTCTGTTCAGCCTTTTGTTAACAGGCAAGCCATCCCTGCATTTTCACTGAGGGGGGGCTTTGCTTGTAGCCATGCAACCCATTGCATGCACATTGCACGTGATGCCTTAACTAGCCCTTCCACTGACTTCCAGATTTTTGATACACATCATGAAGTACTTGTTCATGTAGATAGTGAGTAACATACGCATGTTCTGCACTGCATCAACCCGCTTCTGAGCCATGTAACACCGTTCTACATGCCTACTCACTGATGCAATGTCAAATTGACCAGGCATGCATGGCGGTTATCTTTTGTGTGTGACATGTCTGCATCATGTGTTGGCTGTCTGTGTGTGTGTGTGTTATGTGCTTCTGACATGTGTCCTGATGTATTTTTTCTCTCCACTTTTCAGATGATGATGCAATCGAGCCAGAGTATGGTGGTGTCATGCCAGGCACAGGGTTGGAATCACAACCACAACCCGGCATAAGCGGGGGACGTGGGGTGGTAGTCCACGAAAACCCACATGTGCTTCAGTCCATCTTGGGTTTGGCTGGCTATGGGTCCAGCTCAGCTGACCACTCTGACAGCCATGTTGAGCTGGATGTGCATCAGGTCCATACGTCAGGGGTGAGTGATTCTGATGTGGACACTCCTCTGTCCGCGACACCTGCATTGAGGGGCCAGTCAATGGTGGGACCTCCGCCTGTGGTGGATCGGGACACAGGGTCACCCTCCACACCAGTCTCTGATGTGCCTGGGGCATCACGTAGACGGGGGCATGTAGTCGTGCAGCCGCGGCCGGTGCCAACCCAATGAGGACGCCCAGTCCTTGGGTCCCGCAGGTGTCAAGCCCAGCAATGCGGTGGCCACGTGCCACCGAGGTTAACTGAGTGGGAGCAAGACATGACTGCCAATTCCGAACGTCAGGGGGCAGCACTTGATACCATCGCTGCGAGCATGGAACGTGTGGCCCAATCCGTGCTCCCCCCTGCTAGGCAGGTGCTTCTTCAGTGGCAGGCGTCGCAGTCCACGGCCCACTCGCTCAGGCTGGGCATGGCGGCCTCTGACAGGGCACGCCAGGCTGAAATGTTGTCTCTGCGTCAAGCAATTGAAGCTCACACAGAGGCACACATGAAGGCCCTGAAGGCAGACTATGCCTCCCTCAGATCCACTCTGGGTGTCCTCTTGATGTCCCAGAGGGTGCGGGCAGAGGAGAGGTTTGAGCAGCTTGAGCGTACCATCTCGGCTGAGCTACATGCTTGCCGGGAGGTGCATCGATTGTCCAGCCAGTCCACGCAGGAAGAACTCTGTGCTACACGTGTTACCTTGCAAGAGGAAGCACGTGTATCACGGAGGTTCTGCATGCAGATCTGCGTGTCATTCCTGCACAGAACCAGGCTCACCCGTCCGGCAGACTTGCTGCCGATGAGGGGCAAGCTGCACCTAGGCGTGGTCAGGCTTCTGGCCCACGTCCTCCTTTTCAGGATGAGGCAGACTCGGATGACGAGATATCTCCCACACAGGTCGGGCTGTGCAGGCGTTGAGCCCATGGAGGTTTATTTTTTTGTCTCAAAATCATCGCATGTGGGTGTTGAGGTGCACCCTGTACCTCCCCCCTCCTGGGTGCCTTCCCCCCCCGGGTCGTAAGTGGCCATTTTGATTTTTCCTTTTAGTTTAGTTAGTTGATATTAACTATTTGATAGTTATTTTAATTAGGTTATGTAGGTTGTTCATTGTTAGTTTAATTAGTTAATATAGTTTAATATTGTTTGTCTATTGTGCATTCATGTGATGGTGTGGTGCTTTGTGGCTTTTGAAAGCATCCACTGTCTGTTCCAGCTGGGTCCTTCAAGCTTGTCTTGTGTATGTGTTTGCAGCTTGGGATCCTGACTCACATAGGCCACTCTTGCTTCCCTTATCCATGGGCTCGCTAGGATGGTTCGGTGTAACAACATATTACACAAGGGCATTGAACTTGCCCCATGACTGTGGCCTGTCTGCTGCTGTGAAACTTGTGTTGACACCCCTATTGGGGATTGTTTGCGTTTCATCCACCCGATGTCTGTAATGAATTTGGGTGAATGTGTGATTGATTTATGCATTAATTGATGGGGATTGTGATGTATGTCTTGTTCTTGCATGTATATGTGCTTGATGCACTTCATGCTGTAGACAGTAGCCTGCACCCTTGGCTTGTCAATGATGGTGGGAGGAGTTTGGATGTAGCTCTGTGACCTGGACCAGTGACAACCAGCATGAAGACACACACACAGGGAACTTTCATGTCTTATTGTTTTCTTTTATGCCCTTCCTGCAGGTGAATGAGACTCCAGACTGCCTTTGCCAGCAGACACGGGGACGACTGATGCAGAGGACTGGGCACATTCGGTGGTGCAGATGTGTGGATGTGTGCGCAAGCAGAGGCACAGGGCTTGTGCGAAGACGTCCAACAGAAGCAGACGTGTTTCCAGGATCTCCAGCCAAGGTGAGCAGCACAAGGGCCCACACCGCAGCCAACCTTCCACCAGGACACTTGCACATGCATGCTGAGTAGCACCAGTGCTGGGGAGCTTTGCCAGGCATCGTTGGATAAGCACACAGTACAGCTGGCATGCGTTGATGGCCAAATGCAAAGTGGCTTTACCAGTTGTCAGGGGCACATGCAGGGGCCATCAAACATTTCCTGGAGTAATCCCTGCTCCATTGAGGCATACTTATTAGGGTAGTAGCATTCCTAGCCATATACTGATACAACGCACAGGGACACCCAGTGAGGCACAGACTCGTGGGCAGTGCATGTTATTTGCATGTGCTAATTGCCAGGTGCACTGCCTATTGTGATCAGCGGCTGCCAGTACACAACTTGTACTGAAGTTCCACCTTGCTATACACATCTAGCGGCTCAGCCAGGGACCATTGTATCATGTGTGATTCTTGACCCATTGGTCTTCCATTTCCCGCACGGCCACATGCGCCTGCCTTACTGCATTGACAGTGTATGAACCATCGGTGGGCCAAGCTAACGTATGGGTACAAAGCAGCAGACAGGGGTGTTTGCTTGTGGAGAAGTCACTTGCTTTGGGGCATGGATGGGGTTGTGTGTGCGTGTGTTGTGATCACACATTCAGATTAGTGACTCACGCTCTCTTTTCAGCATTGGAGTGCTCCTGTTACCGGACCTGAGAGTGCACAGGCAGGAGGCCAGCATTCACCCCAGAGATAAGTGTCTCTTTGGCTTGCATTGGACTCTCTTGGTACAATGTGCATGATGAACATGTTTAGTATAATTGAGTATGTGTTTTTGTTAATAGTTGTAATTTGACTACTTTCCATTGCTAATCCACATCCACTCTCCTGCCCCTCTTTCCGGTTCTCCTGGTTAACAATGCCTGTCCATGCTACATATCCCAGAGCCTCCTTCCCTGCAAGGTTCTCAGAGGCCTGTGTAGGTTTGACCTTGCAGGCGCACAGACCACGGAGGGGGTGGTTGTTTTGTGCCACTCCTGCGCGTGGAAACCAGAGCTGTGACACTGCCCATCAGTTGTTGCATCATCATTGTATGTTGAGTACGGTAAATGGTACCCATCCTGTTTGAACATTGCTCAACAGTGCTACCTTGGTTGTTCTATCATTGTGCTTGTACATGTGCTTTGACATTTCCTGTTAATTCGAGTAATCTATTGGAGACTCTTCATGGGTTTTTTGGCGCATACAAGCTTTTTGGCTGGTTTGGGGGTTTGGCTTCTTGGAGTTCTCTGCGATTTTGTATTTGGACCAGTCAATGTGGCCTCTGAGGGGGCTGGACCCTATTTACACGCAAGCTGTAACATGGAGAGCAAGGGGTAGGGTGATCCTGTAGCCAGGTAGACTTGCGGGAAGAAGACTGCATGCCCCAGAGACAGATGTTCTGAAGGTCAAGGTGATGTGTAAGGGAGGGCCTCTTGTTGTTGGACAGTTGGCTTGGGCTACAGTGTTTTGGGCACTTTGCCATTGTAATTGTGGGGTACTATGTACATGATGTGTTGTGCTGGTCAATGCCTGTCCCTGTGTTGTGTTTACTTTTCAGGTGTCAGGGGATTGGTGTGGTTTGACATGCTGGGGGGGTTCACATGGCCAATGTGCACATGTGATGTGTACAGGACACTGAGAGTCACTTGATTTCACATGCATATATTGAGTGCATGTCCCTAATGACACACACAGTTGCAGTGATCCACCACACGTACAACCACCCTTCCATGGCCACAGGTGCACACAGATTGCATTCTCAGGCCTGCTGTGTCCATGCAGCACATGATCTATTACCATTCGTGTATCCTGTACATGTGTCATTTGGTTGTGGATGAGATTGGTCTTTTTCATGTGATGCTCAAGGTGTATCTGCAACCCAATGGCTGCTCACAGTGCTGTGTGCAAAGCAGTGTGTTTCAGGAGACACACACAGCACACGGGTTCAGGAGTAGGGATTTTGGCTTGCCCAATGTGCATGTGAACAGGCATTCTGTGTAGTGTTCACGGTAGGACTGGTGGATGGCATTTGTGTATGGCTTTGTATGTGTGGGAGGCTGCTGGTCAGTCATTTCATCTGATTCCATGTCAGCTGTCATTGTCTTGGGACACTCTCCATTTGTCACATGTCACTTATCACGTATCTTATTGGTAATGTGTTGGCCTTTTGCTATTGCATGCCATGTCATGGTGTGGCAGTCTAGGGTGATGTGGGTTGGGAGGGTGTGGGTGACATACCAGGAATTGTCATGGCCTGTTGGGGGGTGTGTGATACACACCTTGCATTTGTTCCTTTTTTGGTCACACAGGATTGGTTATGTTTAAGTAGCTAGGGATGCACACAATGTGGCACTTCGGTGACAACATTCTCAGGGTGGCAAGGTTGTGACAGTTGACTGTCTCTTTGTCATCATCGATTGTCACCTGGTATGTGCCAGGCCTGTGTGCACACCGCAGGGGTGGGAGTTTAGGTGAAAAATGTGTCCACAAGCTGGGTCCGGGCTGCCTCGCCACGTGCCCTGTCCCCTCCCATGGGCAGCGCATGTGCCTGTGGTTGGGGATGTGGGGGCACCACCATGTCCACCGATACCTCCCGCCGTGTTGCAACATTGTGCAGGACACATGCTGCCACAATGATCCTGCACACTACTGGGGGTGCATATAGTAGCTGTCCGCCAGAGCGGTCAAGGGAGCGGAAGCGTGACTTGAGCACTCCGAATGTGCGCTCCACTATGCCCCTGGTTGCAATATGGGCTGTGTTGTATCTTACCTGGGGTGGTGTGGTGGGGTTCCGGATTGGCGTCATCATGTGGTTGCTCAGAGGGTAGGCAATGTCCCCTTGGGAGGTGGTAATAGTTGTGATTATTAGGGTTTTGGTATTTGTCTGTGTGTGACATGCATGCATGTGCACAGGCATTTGTACTCACCTAGGAGCCATGTGTCGCCATGCTGCCCAGCTTCCAGGGCCCAGCTCAGGGCGGACATTCGGTATATGAAACTGTCATGACTGGAGCCAGGGTAGTTTGCATAGACAGAGGTGATGATTCCTTTAGCATCGCATACAACCTGCACGTTGATGGAATGCCAGTGCTTGCGGTTCCGATAGATGTGCTCAGTGGCCCTAGGTGGGTGCAATCTATGGCACCGAGCACTTTAGGGAAGTGTGCCACCCTGTAAAAGTCCTGGACCACGGCCTGCCTTTCTGCGGGTGTTCGGGGCATGTATATGTGCCTGTGGACTGAGGGGCGTGCAGTGATGATGGCCAACACCTGGCGTAGGCAGCGTGACTGCGTGGCCTGTGAGACCCCCCCCACTATGGCAGTTGTCCGCTGAAATGACCCAGTGGCCAAAAAATGCAGGACATTGAGCACCTTCTCCAAGGGGCTCAATGCTTGGGAGCAGAGGGTGGGTGATGTAAGGTCATCTTCCCACTCCCTGACGAGGTCTAGGATGATATGAGGTGGAAACCTATACCTGCCATAGACGTGGTCGTCAGGCATCCCAAAAAGGCTGGTCCGTGGCAAAAAAATGCGGGCCCTGGCTATTCTCCTCCTCCTGCGATGTCCCACGATCAGTGCTGCGACAAATGGGGCATTCATCGTAGCGGTTTATACGTGTTTGTTGTTTGCGCGCACTTTTATGCTGTGGGCCGGGACGCTTCCGCCTGCCTTCATGTGGCGGACGTGTTGATGCCTGTGCACGTCTTTTGCCGTGCGCGGGTTTCCCGTATTGGGATCCATGAATACGGGTTGTTCACATGTGTGTGGGCGTTCCGTGTATTTTCCTGCAGTACTTCCCCTGTTACGCCTTCTTCTTCAAGCGTTGTTCCCCATTCCGCGTGTTACGCCCCTTGTCCTGTCCCCTTTTTGGTGTGTGCGCGGACGTTGTATGCACGACGTTCGAGCTGTTGCAATGACGTGTGCGCCATGCACGGGTTTGGCGCACATCCCGAGGAAAACCTGCGCCTGCTTGCGCCAAGATTTTCGGCGCACATTTATTCCATGAATCGGCCCCATAAGTGGGTGTAAAGCACAAATTATGTTCGATTTATCACCCGCAGGCGAACGGATTTGTAGTAAAAATAAATGGCCTGCTCAAAAGCAAACTGTCCACATTGTGTAACACCCTCAAGAAAAACTGGGTGTATTGCTTGCCGCTGGCACTGTTCCAACTGGGAACACAGCCCAGTAAGGACCACTATTTGAGCCTGCATGAAATAGTGACGGGACGGCGCATTCATACGCCACTATCCCCACTAAGAAGAGCATCAGACGCTCACAGAGCTGCCACAGTGCTGGGGGATGAATTTAAGGAATATATTACCCAACTAACACACGCAGTGCGTAGCATAGCAAGACAGAACACACCATCATTTACACAAAACACTGAGACAGAAACTACAACACCAGCGCAGGACAGCCTAACAGGACAATTAATGCCATGTGAAAATGTTTACATGCAAAGTTTTGTGCTGAGGTGGAACTCTCCGAGATTTCATGGACCTTACGAGGTGGTATATTGTATGCCAACCGCAGTTAAAGTGAAGAGGTTGGAATATTGGGTGCATCTGTCAGATGTAAGAAGAGCACACGATAGTACAACCCCTCAATGTGAGCAAAATGAGAGCAACAAAGTTGCAAGTGGCTAAAATATCGGTGTGCAAAATACAACAAATGAAAAATGGCAAAAAAAGAAAAGTTCACAAGTAAAATTGCATGATAAGAAAAAAAGATATAATTAATTGTATATATAAAAAAACATACAGCTCTCTCTCTCTCTCTCTCTCTCCCTCTCTCTCTCTCTTGCTCTCTCTCTCTTAGATCTGGGTGTTTAACTAAGTTTTTATTATGGTTTAAAAAAAAAGACAAAGTTTATTTTCTTTGTTTTGGAAAAAAATTGTTAGAACAAAATAGAATTGTAGAAATTAAAAGTATAAAGGATTAATAGTTGAAAAAAGAAAAATAAATGAATGTGCTAATGATGGAAACAAAAATAATTTTAAAAAGGACGTAAAGTACTTTTTTGCAATGTACTTAACACATTTATATCACCCCTTCAGGTGGAAAAATGGAGGAAAGGAGTGCCCTCACTAACAACAACACAAATGTAGATATTGATAGAGTAGCTAGTAGAGTAAATATGTGGTATAGTTTTGAATGTGACTCAAATTTGCAGCAATATTGTTTTCTGTGATGCTATTTTTTGCGGCCTGGTACTGGACAGTGTCTTTCATAATTGGGGATATGAAAGAGGGGGTGAGTGAGATAAACCTGATACGGGAAGGCTCAATGCTCTTATGGGCTGGAGTTACAACTATGTGGAAACATAATGGCTCTGTAAACAACAATCTTACCACGTTGCATAACAACCGAACTGCCAAAACTGCACTTTTTTCTCTTGCTGATATTCAACTAAGCAAAGATAACGAGACCAATCAGTATGATGGGGACTACTCCTGGGGTAGTGAGCCTGATCTGAGAAATACTGATGTGTATACAACCATAGAACCTGCCTCACAAGGCACTGTAATGCACTTTAACCCTGATACTACAATTACACAAGACACTCCAGCACCACAGTCCTGGCAAGCTGCTAGTGAATTCAGTGACGCAAAATGGACAGATGTCTTCCCCATAAATTACCAGAGAGTTAAAATGATAAATAACAGGGAAGGGGGGAGGAGGAGATGGAAAAGGGGGGAGGGAGGGAAAAGATATAAAGCTTGCCATGGCCTGAGATTAGATGAAATTGAAGACCCGCGCCATCCAGATCAGTCAAACAGTGGTACTCAGATATGAGTGCAACAGCAAACCAAGCCACAAATGAGAGCTGCTATGTCTGCTCTCTTATACCGCACACTTCAGGTACACCTAAAATACTTATACCTCAAGAATTGCCCTTGTCGGATGCCCAATGTTTAATTCATCTCGTATTATGTAGGATTCAGAGCACCTTCCAGTCACACACAGTTACAATAGAAATGCTGCAGAACGAGAAAACCTGAACGAGTAAGCCGCAAGGAGTGATTTGTATCAAAGAACCATTTTTTGTTATCAGAGGGACAAGGTTTACAGAAAACAAGTGGCATTACGAGACAATCATGTGTAAAGCATAGGTGCTACGAGGATTAACTGAAGGGAACTTTCAATGGGTCAAAGAAACATGTACTCCCGTCTGGTCTCAGCACATTGCAAAGCCCACGTTGGTTACTGCACTCGAGAAACCCATCAAAACACAGAAAGAAATTCTGCACAAACTTTGTTTTCATGCCGAAGGGAAGGTACAAATGGGCTCCAATAAGCAATGCAACAAAACAATCATCATCCCAGATATGAAAAAAGACACAGCAGCGCTCATGGACATGTATTGGGTATGTGGCAAGCAAGCCTACATGCATCTACCAACATCATGGAAGGGTACCTGTGCCCTGGCCATCCTGCACTCAGCGCTAATGGTGATTCCAGAAAGCCATATCCAAGGGGGGAGAGATTTGGCTGGCATATCGGCAGCAGGGAATTCGGCTGGCATATCGTCAGCAGGAGATTCGGCTGACACATCGGCAGCACCCCAACCAGCAACCACAGAGCCTTTGACATACAACATTCTGTCTGAAAACGAACTATGAGACAGAGTGTCCCGCAAAAGGAGGTCATCCAACTATATCTCCAGCGAGTCATCCAACCTCGTCGCTGAGATTCCTAATAAATACAAATTGTTCAATTCAGCTGAAACTTTCTTTGCCAGCCTCCTGATGCCAGGACTTCAGGCGTGAACAAACGCCAAATGGCTGCAAATCGTCCGCTGGTAACTGATCGAACTGGCCAACGACACTGAAGAGGGTATCAATGTGATCAAGGTGGAACTCTGCGCCTTGCGTCTAATGACAATGCAGAACCGGTATGTCCTAGACCTTCTCACAGCAATGGACGGCGGTGTTTGCCGAAAAATCGGGAGCGCATGCTGTACATTCGTACCTTCTGAAGATGCGGATAACAGGACCCTCTCCCACATCATCTCAGCATTTCACAGTCTAGGGGAGAGAATGCTGAAGGAAGGAGGAATAGAGCCGAGCAACTGGTTTGATAACATGTTCAACTGGATACCATCGTGGTTCAGCATTATGATGAAAATATTTGTTCCAGCCACCGTTTTTCTCTTGTTATTTTTCTGTGTGTGCCAGTTGAGCATACAATGTTGTGCAAAATATATGCCTAGTTCAACAAATGATGATGGTAACAATGGGCAAACGACAACGGTAGCGACCATGATAGATGCACAAATACAAACTGAGGAGTCAAACCCACCAAAGTATCACCTGACAGCTGTTTATCACCAGCATGGGGACAGGGTAGACAACCTATACCACACCACAATTAAAGAGCCACAGGAGTTGCAATGGTACAGGGAGGTGAGGGTGGACCTAGATGGTGATGGTGGTATATACATGACCTACACACCTGATGAATATGCAAGGAGAGGGCAAAGCCTAAAAGGTGTATGCAGGGCTGGGATGCCAATAAAAGGTACACAAGCATGGGATGAGGCAGTACAAGAAGCAGAGTATTATCGGAGGGAGAATAATAAAAAGGATTAGTTTGTTATTTTAGATGTAATGAAAGGGGGGAATGTGTGGGAGTGAGGGGTCGTTTAGGCCCCCTTATACATTCAGCACGATGTGGACCACTTGCTCGTACAATAGTGGGGGACACCTCCATTGCCCGCATGCATGCTAACAGTAAGCAGATGCAGGGCTGTTGTGAGGGACACTTGGCTTCCATTTTGTGTGCCCTCGACTCCATCTTTGACTAGGCCTCACTGCGATAATACGAAAAGGCTTCTCTCCCCTCTGCAGCACCGCGCGCTCCGCGCTCATGGCCCCCACCTTTTCTTACTCTGTCTGAAAGCTTCACAGCTCCATTTCTAACTAATGCGCCAGAGACAATTGAAACAAATATACTAATGTAACATCTCACTCTTCCTCTGAGATCACTGTCCTGTGTGTGAACCGGCCCGAACCATGACTTGTAGCTCATCCATCTCCACAAACCTGCCCGTGCCGTCTTACTCCTGCTGTTGGAAAATGACTGCCACTGTAACCCTGTGCCCCTTAAGGTATTCCCTTGATGTACCAGAGGTGTGACCCTGCTGTGAAGCCCACCCCAGTGTGCCCCCTTCTAGACCCAGACCTCTGTCACAATATATTGCACCGTAGAACTAACAAATGTCAGCGTGCCCCATAGCTGCTTTGATGTGCACAGGCCCACCCCATGATCAATGTTATCACACTGACCAAGACCCCTAAGCCCGGTACTCCATACGAGTCCCAATGAGTGATGTTCTGATTATATGTATGCAATTTATAGGCTCAAAAGGATTTACTTAAGAATATACTAATGATCATTGTTTATTACATGTCTAGTGGTAGTTTTTTATGCTAGCTTAGTTAGTGTCTGCCCTACCTCACCAAGACCTGACCCTCACCCCTCCTGGACACTGGCAGCCTGACCATGTGATGCTAAGCCTCCCACCAACGGAGCAACCAATCCGGATGAAGCAGCGCCCATAGCCGCATATGTATCAATGTTATTCAACCAATCCCAATCAATTGTAGTCCCATATAGAGTGATGTCAGTGATGACACTTTATCCCTTGATAAGTTCATGTCTTTGTACTGTTTACCAGAGCGCTCTCGGGGCAGCAGAGTTCTCTGGATGCCAAATATTTATAAAGAAAATATAACTCTTGCAACCTGTTCTCTTAGTCTCATTCCCCATTGGGGTGTTTCATATTTATTTGGATTTGCATGTACAAGACGAGGAGTGAGCCTTTACAAAATTTGGTGCGTCAAACTCCTGACCAGATGATTAAGCACAAGGAGGGAAAGGCCCCTGCCGGGACCGGCAACTATCAGCGGTCCTGAGGCGCGCCCAGCGCCATCCCTGCCCATGGCGTGAGGGAGAAGGGAGCCTGGAGAGGAGCCAACAAGAGAAGCGGAGGCAGGGTAAATAGAGCCCGTCTCCCAAGGCTCACAAGCTGAATCACCCCGGTCGGTGCCGAATTCACGGAAGGGACAGCGGAGGGCCGGGAGCGCACAGGGACCAGGCAGTGTTTTGGCAGACCCACGGGGGATGCTGTGTATCCAGGGCAGGCCGCTGGAAAGTAAGGGGGAGAAACTTGCAGTAAAGGCGTGGCAAGGGACGATTGCCACGAGAGCGGCCAGCGGCTGAGTCAGACGAGAGGGGAGAGCAAGATAGTGGAAACCCGTGTCACACACTGAAGTGAAGCCGGCGAATACCATGCAGGGCACAGATGAGGAAGAACTCAGTGCAATCCGACTGTCATCCGGAGAGTTAAGTGGAATTGTGAGGGGAAAAACAGATCGGACAGGGCCAGGCCGGCATATACGGCCCAGGGGGATGCAAAACTTGTGAGCACAGCAACAAACAGGGATAAGAAAGTAAGCGGGTTCCCCTGCGTAAGGCCCCTCACACCAGCCAATAGGGCACCAGCCCTCTCACGAGGAGGAGAGGCACCGCTCTGAAGCACCTAATAGCCCCACCCCAGAGACTAAGCTGCTGCCCCCTCATAAAAACCCTCACGGCTGCCAAAAGTGCGCCAGTCTTCTTACGAGGAGGGGAGGCACGGCCCTGAAGCACCACATAACCCACACCCAGAGACTTAAGGACACAGGGGGAAGCCCCAGAGGCTGTGGGAAGGGGCCTAGCAGCATCAGGGGAAAGCACAGCGGCTGCAACAAGTGAGAAAGTGCCAAATGACAGATACTTCGCCCTTGCCTCCATAGCCTCTGGAGCGCACCTGGGTGGCCGGCAAACAGCAGGAGTCTGCACAGGAGGCTAAACACATTGGAAAGGGGGGTGAACCACCAGAGGGGTGAGATACAGTGGGGCCTCACCTGATGAAGGGGTGCCGACAGTGAAGGTCCCACGTACACTAACAAGGGCACTATATTCATCCGCACAACCGGTGACCCTTCCAACAAAAGGGAGAAACAGCACCAACTGGTAATCCCGCACACACACCCCTACCCTGCAAGAGAAGGCCGAAATGAGTAAAAGACTATTGTGAACACCCCCATCAAATCTCGAAATAAGGAGGGAGAAACCTGGAATCTGGGGGAGAAACCCCAGGTGAACTCCTCCATAGTCCCTTTGTGGCTCCCAGCAAAGAGAGACAGAAGAAAGCAAAGCCAACCGCCGGGAGAAGCCTGGACAGACCACAGCAGTACAGGAGGGGAGAGACACGGGAGCCGGGGGTCACCAAAATGAGCGGGGCAGCAACTAAAGACGATATTGCGGGTATTATGGCTGAAATCCGTGCACTGCGCTCAGACATACAAGTTTTGATTTCAGAAATTTGAGAAAAGGTGGAATCCATTGAGAACATGATCGAGAATCTGGAGCACAATCAGCTCAACACAGACTTAATGGAAATGAAGCTGAATGCGTGCATGAGAGAAATAGAAATGAAGGAAGAGGAACACACCCTTCAGATAGATAACATGGAGAACAGGGAAAGAAGTTCAAACCTGAGGGTAGTGGCCGAGGAGATACCGGCCATGGTGGAGAAGAAAATTCAGGAAATTATAAATCAGCTATTCATATCAGAAGGGGGCAAAGCCGTGCGCATCGAAAGAGCCCACAGAGGGGGCCGGGCGTTTGCAGCGGTCAATAACAGTGACATTTTTGAGTTTCAAAGAAAAAACAGAAATCCTCATGAAGGCAAAAGAGGCGCAAGACATCCTGTTGCAAGGAGCAAAAGTAAAGATCTTTCAGGACTTTTCAAATTTTACGCTGAGCAGAAAGAGAGCATGTAGACCCCCTCACCGCATGGCTGGCAGAAAAGATCTGTGAGATACCAATGGGTTACCCCTTCAACCTCACTTTGAAATGGAAAGGGGAAGAATATCTAGTGATCACCCCAGAAGAGGCAAAGCAGGTATTTCAACACCTAGTAGGCCAGACCGATAGGAACCCAGCGGGGCCTAGCCAGGATCAGGCCTCAAAATCGCAAGAGACAGGTTGCAGCAATGGCGCAAGAGATCCAAAGTGGGTAAGAAGTATGCTAAACTGAGCCCAGAATCGCCTGCAAAACCTCTGTGAGGGGGCGAAAGGACTATAGCAGGCTGAAAGCCGATTTCACACAGTCACAATGAAGAAAAGGGAATTGCAAAACATTTTTAGCCACATGGGTCGTGGCCTGAATCTAGTGGCCCTCAAACTTAGGAGGCTGTCACATCTCACTGAACCTAGGTCAGGTACAATGGCTGCGGCTCAATCATTGGGTAGTTTTTTGCCCACAGTTTACCTGTTAGGTTTAAATTGGTTAATTGTTTGAGGGGAGGAGGCACACAGTGGGACAGGCGCAAGGGGGCACCTCAAGCCACAAAACGGAAAGCTAAACATAAGAAAGGCCGGGGGGGAAGCCCCGAACTGAGTGGGACCCAACCTGAAAATGACACCACCAGGCGATTGTAGGCTGGAGGTAGGAACCCTGAAAATATGCACTCTCAACATCAAAGGGCTTATCTCTCTAAACGATCATTACTAGTGCGGGAATTCGACAGAGCAGACCTAGACCTGATCTTTATTCAGGAAACAAGGCTAAGGGAGGGAGAAGAAAAACCATTGAGGGGGGAGGAGTGGGTCAAATTTCCTGGGCCTCAGCAGGCCACATAGGAGATTCAAATTAGAGAACTCAGATGTGCAATCCCTTATGGAGGGGAGGCTCCTAGTGGTGAGGGGGGAATGGGAAAGGACCCGAGTTACATTGGTGGGCGTTTACGTGCCCAACCAAGGCCAGGGAAAATGTATTAGGGAAGCCCTCTCGAAAGTAGTGGGAGTTGCCAGAGGCTGTATAAGAGTAGGAGAGATTTTAACACATGGGTGATGCCTCAAATATACAGACAAACCATGCAAGCAGTTACTAAACTCACCCCTAAGGAGGACATGGGTGAATTCCAGAGGAGCCTAGTGGAGGCGAACCTGGTGGACGTCTGGAGGACGGTAAATCCAGATGCAAAGGGGTTCACATTTTCGATCAGCGGTCCACGGGACACACACCAGAATCGACTACCTGCTGGTTGCAAGAGGAAATGCAACCTCGATCAAAGGCAGTGAGATTCGCCCCATAGGGTGGTCAGACCATGACATGGTTCTGGCAACATTAGAAATGGAGGGGCTCAGCAGGCGTGAAACCAAGTGGCGGTGCAACGAGTTCCTCTTAAAGGACAAGCTCTATTCTCAAGATTTAGATAAGGCGATTCAGGAATATTTTCAGATTAATGGGGATGGAAAGGTAGGGATCACAACGGTTTGGGAAGCGGGAAAAGCAGTCTGGAGGGGGCACCTGATGAAACAAGGGCCCTGCGAAAAAGAGAAAGGAAATTACAGGAAGAGAATATTCGGAAAGACATCTCCTGCCTGGAAGAAAAGTTGCACGCTCTGGGCTAAAATACGGGGGGAACATCTTGAAGTGCTCGCTCAGAAAAGGGAAGAACTGAAAGCGTTAGGCAAAGGTGACATCCTGAGAAAGCTGCTGCTCGTAAAGCAGAAGTTCTATGAAAAATGGGATAAGGGGAATAGGATGCTGGCGAACAGACCAACAGCCTATAGAGCAGAGAGGTGGGTAGATAGGCTCAAAACTGTTACGCTCACCTGGCTCCCACAGGGGCGTCGGTCGGACCCAAACAGCTGCGGTCTCCACCCACGTGATGCGTAGTGCAGCAATGACTGACTGGATCTGCCCTTCTAATCTTGTCTGCTTAACCCGTAGAAATATTCTCCTGCAAGTGGAGAGATGGATTTAGCCACTTGTGGATTCAAGTGATGGCACCCCACAGTCCTTCCCAACTAATCACCTCCGAAATGCCCTCACAGCAATCTCACCTTATATTCTTGAAAGATGAGCTCTCCATCCTGCGTGGATTTGCAGGGGCTCATCGATTCCAGTTACTTCACTGGTTTGAAGGCTCGGGAGAGTTCCGGAGAGTATTGACTCTGAGGTTCCTGGTGAGGACCAGTAAGTATTAAGTTCATAGAGTTCAATATGTCCGATGTTCACTCTTGTTCCCCCCTTCCTTTCTTGTCTTGCAGCTGGCTCGTGAAAAGATGCTCTTGTGGCAGCTTTGTGGCGCTCAGGTAAGAGTCTGTATTACCCGGCGCTGTCCGGTAAATGTTGCACGAGGAAAACGTGTTGTTTGTCTCTCTTTACAGATGCGGCACGTCAAAATATGGAGAGTCACAAAAGGATGCCTCCGGTGGTAAATCAGGTAAGTCTATGGTGGTAAGAATTATATTTGTTGTTTCCCTCGGCTCACCTTGTGGTTTTCTTTTGTCTCCTAGGTGTCGAAGTTCGGCGAAGAAATGATGGAGGCAGCGCCGACCCGAAGGATGCTGTGAAGACTGGTGAGTATGGCGCGGCGCTGCAGCTGGAGGTGCGGCGCGTGCAGAAATGATGTTCTTTACAGGTCCGGAGACAAGATGGGTCCAGAATCAGGTGTGGAATAGAAATAAGTTCGTTTTCTTGTCCCTTTCTTTCCTCTTTGTTTTAGGAGCTCGATTCGAGGCGGGAGTGGCAGAAGACTGGATGCAGGCTGCAGGCACGGTGAGTGTTATGCTGCTGGATGCAGAATAACGCAAAGCGTGTGTTGCTGGTCGGGCGTGGTTTAAATAGCCTCAAAAGTAGTCCCACGTAAGAAGTCCCTAGAACCACACCCGAGTAAAAAATAGTCCCTGTAGAAAAATAGTCCCTTTCAGGCTTCATGTTGGATTGGAGTCATTTGCAGCATGGTCTGCCTGAGGTAAGTAATGACTATGAGACTGGCGCCTTAGCGCCAGGACTGATTCCTACTATGAGCCTGGCGCCTAAGGCGCCAGGACTGAACCCAGATAGCCCCTAGCCACGGCTGCTGAGGTTTTACTAAATGTCTAGATGCCTGCTCCCGGGGCTGATGGACTTGGTCCGGATGCCGGGGAGTAGGCATCATGACAGCACTCCCCCCCAAGGCCCCTCCTAAAGTTGTTCTTCCCCTGGGCCCTGGTTTGTCTGGGAAATTCCGATGGAATCTTTTCACCAACCGAGGTGCATGGACCTGGTCACTAGGTTCCCATGACCTTTCTTGTGGTCCGTAGCCCTTCCAATCGATTAAATAAAAATGTTTTGATTTAACCATCTTGGAGTCCAGGATAATTTTTACCTCGAATTCAGGTTCTCCATCTATCAAGATGGGGTCGGGTGGTTTCGTTAATCTTGTTCCTGGTTTACCTGGTTTTAAAAGAGAAACATGAAAGACAGGATGAATGCGCATTTTAGAGGGTAATTCCAATTTGACGGCTACCGGGTTGATAATGGCCTTAATAGTGTAAGGTCCCAAATATCTAATGTTAAAAGTCTGAGTTCCCTTCAGAGGTATGTGTTTTGTAGCCAGCCAAACTTGATCCCCAATCTGGTATTGTGGAGTTTCACTTCTATGTTGATCAGCATTTCTCTTGTATTTCTCTTTTGCTTGTTTCAAATGTTCTGTTGCCTCTTTAAAGGCTTGTGTAATAGTAGAATGCAAATGACTAACTGCAGGCATGTCTAAATGCTGAGGCGAATCTAGTTCTGAGGTTCGAGGGTGATGTCCATATATGGTATAAAAGGGGCTTTGTCCGGTTCCTGAATGTACAGAGTTATTGTATGCATACTCGGAAATCCATAAAATATCTTTCCAATTACTTTCGGTCTGGTGTAGCATGCAACGTAGGTACTGTTCAAGGGTCTGGTTGGTCCTCTCCGTCTGACCATCGGTCTGGGGATGGTGACTGGTTGATAACCTCACGTCGATTTGCGCGTGTTGACAACATTTCTTCCAAAAATGTGAAATGAATTGACTACCTAGGTCAGAGACCAATACAGAAGGAAATCCGTGTATTCGAACAATGTTTTCGAGGAACTCCTTGGCCAGAATTGAAGCAGAAGGTAATCCCTTTAGAGGAATAAAGTGGGCCATCTTGGAAAAAAGATCCACAATAACTAGAATGCAGTGGCGTAACACAAAATGTGGGGGCCCCCCTGCCAGCCATGCTGAGGGCCCCCCCCCAGCTCGGCAAAAAATCATGGGTCATGCCACACTCTGGGCCGGCCTAGAATATCACGCTTGCACAATATGCATGAACGTGCTGTTGAAGGGGTATACCGCACACTGTACTAGAAGAAAGATATAAATATGTGTTTTAATGCAATATACAGCACTTTTTCTGAGAAAAATTGGCTAAAAAGCCAGAGTGTTTGCCATTGTTTTGTAGGGTAAAACCAGTCCAATACATGCAAATCACGCGTTGCTATTAAAAATGCCATGCCACATTGAAAAAATGTCCCACTGGCTGCACAATGTAGACCAGTGTAGACACATTATAACATTAAAGTAAAGCATGCCAGGCCACATTTAGACATACCTAAACTGGTTGCGCAAAAATGCCAGTCGAAGCAATAAAACTCATCAAGAAGAGAGCACACATTGAAGCCTGGTCTCCTCTGCCTCTAACAACACAGCCAAACTCTTTAAAATCTGCATGGAACTGGTCAATCCTGTTGCGGTCTCCACCTCTCCTGTTCCCTCCCAGACCCTCTGTATGGCTCTGGCCTCTCACATCTCTGCTAAAACTCAGGACATCCTGTCCACTATCTCCTCTTCCTCGCCCTCTCTTGGCCCCCCTTTGGCCATCTCTACCTCTCCTCGTCCTTTCTCCTCTTTCTCTCTGACAACACCTGACAAGGTTTCTAGACAAGTCTGATCCATGAAAGTGCTGTCCAAACGGTGCTCCCATGCTCCTCCAGAACCATCAAGTACCTTATTGACACCCTCGCTGCACCTTGGCCGATTTCTGTAATCACTCTTTCACCACTGGAACATTCCCTCTCCCCTTAAGCACTCCCTTGTGCACCCACTCCTCAACACACCATCTGTCGATCCTACATGTCAGGCAAACTATCGCCCAATCTCCATCACCCCATTCCTGGGCAAACTCTTGGAAAAAAGCTGGCCATCTCCCAGCTTACTCTCCACATTGAATCTGTTGGTTGTCTGCATGACCATCAGTCTGGCTTCAGAGCTGCCAGAGGCACCAAAACCTCTCTCATTAACACCTGTGAAGATCTGCTCTCTAACCTTGATTCCAGCATTCCTTCTGTCCTAATCCTCCTTGATCTTTCCTCTACTTTTTATTTTTTTTATTTTTATTGTTGCATGAATAGTTTACATAAAACCTTATACAACATAAAGTACATTCCAAACAAATAGCAAAATATATTTCATTTTATGAAGAAAAGAAAATTTTTAACACATTTATCAGCTTTTAAAATCATTCCCAGCCGTAAAATCAATATTCCATATGTTTATATACAAATTACATTTCATATATCATATATCATTTCATGTACCATTGGATCTATCTAGTCTCTACTCGTTGAATTCATTATTTTTAACTTCCAGTTCCTCCTGAATATTAAGAAGGAGTGAATTCAATGCGAGGATTAGGGAGATATTTGCACCCCACATGCAGCGACTCCAGAACAGATTCTTCGACATTTCCCAGTCCCCCTCAAATCTATCTGTCAGGTAGAGAGATCTTTTATTCCCAAAATGGGTGCATGTCAGAAGAAGGTGCCTAAGAGTTTCTGTCATGTCGGTCGCTCCACAAAATCGACATGCGAGATTTTTAAAATTATCCTTCGATCCTTTTTCTCTATGGTTCCAATGGTAAATTCTTTCTAGAGTGGGCATCTGATTTAGTCTGAAACGCATAAATGTATTTCTCGCCTTCTGGCAAGGAAATCTTTGAATATATAGAGGAATTGATTCCCTTGCATGAAAAAATTTAGCGTACTCTTTGTAGGTAACATGGGATTCAATATCATTTACTGTGTCTACCCAGTCTGACCTAAATAAAGATTTTTTGACTAGTCCCGGTCGTTGAATCAGATCGTCTAAGCAGAGTCCCAGCGATTCCAACAACAAGAGCATTCTATCGCTGAAACTCTTAATGGATAGTACCGTCCCTGTTTTGACAACCTTATTCAACAACTCATATAAAGTATTTATCGGAGGATCATATATTTTTCTAAAAGAGGAGAGTTGCCTCCACAAGTATCTGGCTTTAAGTGATATGAGACATAACTCGTGCCGAATAATGGAATTGGGGATAGCCCTAGAAAGGCCCATAGCTTCCTTCCACAATTTCCCCTGGATCACATTAAGGTGAGAGCTCAAGTCTTTTGTACAAATATCCAAACCGTATAAAAGAACCGGTTCACATTTCGCAAGGTAGAATGGTCTAATAGGCAGAAGCGAAAATTTACAGACCTTTCCCCTCAGAAACTTCATCTGATTCTTTAGTTTAGCTGTTTTATTCCCAAGATTCAGTTTCCACATCTTTAAGCTAGATTGGTTGGAAAAATTATAACCTAGATAGGTTATGGCCTGAACCTGTTCCACCGAGTTATCTCCCATCTTCCAGATACAAGGTTTGGCAACTCTTTTCCTAGAAATTACAATCGTTTGGGATTTCGAAGCGTTGGGGGAGAGATTATTCGCCAGAGCATATTGATAAAAAATATCCATCTTTCTGCGAAGGCCTCTCGGGGTACGATCAAAGAGGATAAAGTCATCTGCGAAGGCCATCCACTCGATAGCCAAGCTACCCAACCTGACCGGAGTAATAGAAGGGCCCTGCCACAGGTCCTCCACATCGCTGACGTACAGGTTAAAGAGCGTGGGTGCAAGGGACAGCCCTGTTTGACCCCAACCTCAGTAGCAACTGCCTCGGAAAGGGAGCCTTCTTGAGATAAGCGTACCCTAACGGTGGTATTCCTGTGTAAGAGGGCCAAGATTTGGACAATCTTGCGTGGGACGTTCATAGCTAACATTTTTGTCCACAATCTAGCTCTAATGACCCCATCAAAGGCATTAGAGAGGTCCAGGGAAGCCATGTATACATCTCCCATTTTAGTTTGGTGGACTGTATCCCTTAAATGAGCCAAAATCATCCCATTTAGGTCGGTTCCCAAGCCCTCTCTGAAGCCCACCTGGAATTTACTATAGCAGGCCTTCCCTCTAATAACCTTATTAAGGTCCCTCAAGAGCAAAATGCCAAAGACTTTGCTCGCTGCATCTAACAGTGCAATAGGCCTGTAGTTCTGTGGATTTAGGACATCCCCTTTTTTGTAGATTGGAATTATAATGTCTGCGACCAGGTTTTAGGGATAGTGTGATATGTAAATACATCATCAAATATGGGTTTGAGTAACTTAGCCCACATTTCTGGGGCCGCTTTTATAACAAAGGGGGGAATACCATCGGGGCCCGGTGCTCTAGAAGGTTTGAGCTTGTTAATGGCCCATTTGATATCTTCTATATCCCACAAACACTCACTTACAACCGGAGGGCCCAAGTTCACATCCTGTTCCCTAGCGAGATTAGCGGGTAGAGCGAACTTTGCTTTATAAAAGAGAGTCCACACATCCGCTTGAATGGGGCAATCTAATTTGTCTTTAGAGGGCGTTAGTATGGAGTTGATGGTAGACCAAAATTTAACCTCTCTGCCCTTACATAGATTATACATCATCAGTTGATGTGTTTCTTGATAGTGATCCATTCTAAGAGACTTGATAAAGTTTTTATAGTTCTGAATTATTTTTTTCTTTTTCAGCCTAAATTCCTCAAGAGGAATAGATACTTTTTTCAAGGCTTTAATTTCCCTATATTTAGTATGCTTGGCTTTTTGAATTCTGGGATCAGCCACCCGCACCCTCAGTGTCGGCACCTCCAGATCTCTGGCCCTACTAATTTTATAAACACATGACAAAATAATATTATAGTAGGAACCTCCCAACTCAATGTCACCCCCCCTGATACTTTGAAGCTGCACCTGTGACAAATTTTCCAACACCATGGTATTAAATTTCTTAATTATTTTCTTATTCCAAATAACTCTTCTCCCATTGTTTCCCACCTCTAAACCTTGCAACATGGGATTGACAGAAATACTCCTGACAGGGATCAAGAGAGAAAAACATAAGGGAACGTGGTCGCTGAACTCGACCTCCATATGTGATAGTTTTCCACAAGCTTGCTTCCAGCCATTAGATACATAGAAGAAATCAATTCTAGAGCTCTTACTTCCTCTTTTCCAAGTATGTTTAGGAAGATTCCAATCTAAGGCGTGGTCTAAAAGACCCAAATCCCAGTTATCTAAGTAGTTGTCCCACCTTATACCTCTTTTTGTCGTCGTACTAAGAAGTCTAGGTAATACCCCTCTTTCATTAAGCACCGAACCATCGGCACAAGCTGAGTTGAAATCTCCTCCCAAAATAATGCGATTTCCTAACCCTTTCTCAAACCAATTTCCCAAGATTATATCTAGAGAGTCCTCCACTTCCTCAATGTCTACTTTTAGCGGATTCCAGTAGAGGTTCAAAAGGAGAATCGGCTCTAGATTATTCTCCCTAGATAGCATAAGAGCCAGGAGCCAGTTACTCCTAAATATCACCTCACCTACGAACCCCAAATTGCGATCGATGGCAATAACCAGGCCTCCGCTGGGTCTGCCCAGCTGACCCCTGGTAGCTACTGAAGAAAAAGTGTAGAAACCTTCTATGTGCATGTCTGAAAGCATCATAGTTTCCTGTAAGAAGTAGATACGGGGCGTACATAATTTTCCCTTTTATTCAGAAACGTGTTGAGATTGATTCCCCCACAAGAGTTCCAAGAGATCACCTCAATCTCTATATAGTTAGGAACACCTCTTGTCTTGTCTAAATGTTTCCAGGGTTTTGAGTGCCGGTTGTAACCATGACCAATCCTGATTATTATTCAGGAGGCTTGAAATCAATGCCAACCCTGGGCCCAAGTTTTCTAATTTATTATTATCAAGTTGAATAATTTGTTTGATTTGACTGTTATTCGGTTCCTGATATTCAAGAAAATTATTGGCCTCTTTCTTATCTGCTAATGAGAGTAGATCATAGCCCAAAGAATTAAGATTTTTTTCTTGGGCACGCACCATATCTGCCACCATTTCCGAATGAAAGCAACTTACCATTCTGTGGTTGTTGCAGTTGGGAAGAGATATGGCATCTATATCATCTGTTGTTATAGCTCGTAACACAGGGATCTTTTTAAACAGATTTAAAAGATGAGTTCTGTTCAAGTTAACATGTGAGTCTGTTATATTATTGTTAATCCAACCCACTATTTTCCCTGTACAGAGCTTAGTAGGGGCCTGAATCACAGTGGATTGTTTCTTTGTATGATCTACTCTAAAAGGGCTCATAGCTTCATCTTCCGGATCTTGTGTTTTAGGGGGTTGTATATTTTGGGGATTTCTTTCCATAATATTAGCGGTAGAACCACTAGCCCCCCCACACGATTCGGTCAACCCCTCAACGGGATTGGCAGTAATATTTACAGCCGGCTGAGTTTCTTGGGAGACTGTGGGGAATTTGACCTGTTGTGTGCCTAAAGATGTTCTGGCGTGTTTTGTGCTAATTATTGTGCCAAAAGCTGTCATCTTTGTTTGTTTGGTTTGAATAAGTTCAAATCCGCTTTTCGGCAAGTTATTCTTTTCCTTATTAGCATCTATAGTAGTTTCCCCACAAGCCACCGGGCCTTTATTTTTCTTGCCCTGGACTGAATTATCTTCCTTATGGGCATTCTTGGGACCCCCCCTCACTTCCGTCTCTTCCAGACTCACGATGTTTCTAATTCCTTTAAGGTTGGCATTTCTACCTTTAATTTTTGTATTGGGCATGTTTTTACTTTTTTTAAGTGTCCTCCCTTGCTTTTTAGATTTATTACGCTTACCCACTGGGGATTGGGGCACCTCATTTATATTGTAGTCAGAAATATTCACAGGCACTTTTCCGTCCTTATTACTCTTTGCCTCCAATTCCATCTCTTGAGTTGGTGATTTATTATCTCTATATTTGGTCTTGTGTTTGCTTTTTAGCCCTTTAATTGGTGTAGTGTATTGAGGGGATCTTGTATCTTCACTACTGATGTTCAATAGTTCTATGTCTTTGAGGGATACTCTCGTATGCATCTGTGTACTATGATTATCCAACTCCTGATCTTCGGAGCCTCCTTCAGTTGCCATCATTATGACATCTATGAGGGTTGAAGGACTATCGGGAGAAACCATTTTCTTTCCGTAATTATTATTATTGTCCTCGTTATCTTTTTGGCCCTGGGAATCGCGTTCCCCTAGCTCTCTCTTAGACGAAGTGGGGCGGTCTCCTGAAAGCATAACTTCCAACAGAGTGGTAATTTTTGCATCCATGGTAGTTAATCTTATGTCCTGTTCCTTTCTAAATTTGTCACATCGACTCTGTTCTTTAATGATGTGCTCCTTCATGGTCTTGCCCTCTACTATTCCCTCCAAAAATGCCAGACGAGACACCAGCTGATTGAAAGCCGCCTGTTGCCCTATCATAGAGCCCGCCATGGTCTCTTGAGACTCCCCCTATGTTTTCAAGGCCAGATTGAGACTAATGTGTAGGTTCGATAGGAGTGGTAACAAATAATCTCCATTCTCCTTCCTACTTAAACCAGGTGTTTCTTGTTTGTTTTCCTCTACTACCTGGATTTCTCGTAGAAATTGCTGGGAATCCGTTGCTTTGTCTTCCATTTGCACTATAGTTTCCTCCCCTTTATCTGTTTGAGTAGAGGCTGTTTTGTTGTGTATAGACGAATTGACTATTTCTAGGGGCAATTTAACCAAAGATTGTTGCGTACCCACTAGTTGATTCCCAGTTATGTAGTTGTTTTCATCACCTGGATTAGAATAAGAAGGTGCTCCCTCCGATAGGCTCCTTGTCCCCTTTCCATTATGCACAGATCTACCTGCTGGAATCTCTAAATCCACAATTTCTTTAAGCAAAACACCCGTAGCATCTGCCATAGTAAAGAAAGAGTCATCTAAGTCGCTTTCCCCAATAGGTTGATTCGGATTATACTTAGGCCGACTAGAGGTCCCTTTAGGATGGCCCCCCCCTCATTTAGTTTAAGGGTTTCTATCCTTGGAGAATTTATGGGAGACTGCACATTATCGTTATTCTCCTTTCAAAAAAATGAATGTAGCTGGCGAAATATGTGAAAATTGCATGAATCCGGATGGGTTTATACCCTTCCAGGGTAACGATTCTGAACTTTGTCCAGCTTGTGTTTTAATATTCAGAATCTTCCTCTGAAGGGGGGTAGAAGCGTGATAGCGGACTACCTTTTTAATACCAATAAAACTTTGTTGGAGGCATTCTTCATCTGTAAGTTCCTGTCTGAATTCTGGTTTGTCCCTATGGACCCCATTAAATTCGGAATCTACTGACTCCATAACCCCATTACCAGGGGCTACGTTATCGGACACTACGAGGTCGGTAGTAGAGGAGCTCCTTTGACCCCCTTCAATACTTAAAATAGACTTTTCTTTAGTCTTATCCACAATTAAAATAGGATTAGGCATATTTCCAGTGAGATTTGTGTGCACAGATGTGTCGCTAAGCCTCCCTAAGCCGGGTTGAACCTCCATTGTAGGTGCTTGGTTCTCAACAGTTTCAAACCCACTTCTAAGTGTGGGCATGTTGAAAGTAGATGCACAGGTACTAAGTTACTTACAGAGGGGAGCACAGCTCGCAGCCTCTAGGAATTAAAAATGATCTCTCCGAAAAGGCTCTGAGTAAAAGCAATAAAAACAGTAGCTGGGAACAAAAGATATGCGATTAAGAAAGCATATAATGCTTATCAAGTACTTTTAAAATCAATATCACATTCATATAAAAGCATCACCTTGGGAACGCCCGATGGCTTGAGGAGCAGCCAGAGTCGGTCTCTCCTCCCCAGTGTCCAGCTAAGAGGAACAGTTGACCCCTGTAGATTATTCTTAGTAGATGAGACCCAGCCGGGCTACCTGCGCCAACCAGAGCCAAACAGCAGCAAAACAGTACAGCTAAAGACAGACTGCAACGCCCTTTACTCCGCGGACGGGCTTAACGCCGCAAGGGTGGTTTGGGCTGGTCTATCAGGCTGCACAAAGTCACGTGATTGCCCACGTGATCGCCGGTTGGCTCCGCCTCCTCCCGGAAGCGAGCGTGCCTCAGCAAGAGCCCTCCGTGGCTCGCAGTGCCAAGGATACTGTTTCCAAGAGAACGTTCGTGCAGGTGTAGTAGCTCTCTCCTCACACAACAAAATACACCGCAAGGGCGGTTTGGGCTGGTCTATCAGGCTGCACAAAGTCACGTGATTGCCCACGTGATCGCCGGTTGGCTCCGCCTCCTCCCGGAAGCGAGCGTGCCTCAGCAAGAGCCCTCCATGGCTCGCAGTGCCAAGGATACTGTTTCCAAGAGAACGTTCGTGCAGGTGTAGTAGCTCTCTCCTCACACAACAAAATACACCGCAAGGGCGGTTTGGGCTGGTCTATCAGGCTGCACAAAGTAACGTGATTGCCCACGTGATCGCCGGTTGGCTCCGCCTCCTCCCGGAAGCGAGCGTGCCTCAGCAAGAGCCCTCCGTGGCTCGCAGTGCCAAGGATACTGTTTCCAAGAGAACGTTCGTGCAGGTGTAGTAGCTCTCTCCTCACACAACAAAATACACCGCAAGGGCAGTTTGGGCTGGTCTATCAGGCTGCACAAAGTCACGTGATTGCCCACGTGATCGCCGGTTGGCTCCGCCTCCTCCCGGAAGCGAGCGTGCCTCAGCAAGAGCCCTCCGTGGCTCGCAGTGCCAAGGATACTGTTTCCAAGAGAACGTTCGTGCAGGTGTAGTAGCTCTCTCCTCACACAACAAAATACCTCTACTTTCGACACAGTCAACCATGCCATCCTGATACATCGACTACGTGAGAACCGGGGCATCACTGATCAGGCCCTAGAATGGCTGACCTCCTTCCTCTTGGACTGCCCCTCCCAGGTCCAACTTGGTCCCTTTCTCTCTGCCACCTCTCTACCTGTGGCATTCCCCAGGGCTCTATCCTCTCACCCTTATTTTTCAACCTCTTCTTGGCCCCTTTGGCCTACCTTCTCCTCTAACTTTCAGTGTTATGGGGATGGCACTCAGCTTTCCTTCAGGCTCCTCTCATCTCTTGCTCATTCCTGACTGTCTATCATTCAGGATTGGTGCACCGCCAATGATATCTACCTTAGTGCCATTAAGATGGGGATCCTTCTCATTGGGACCCCTGCCCCTGCTTTCCTTCTCTCACCCTGGCCACCCACCTAGGGCCCTCTTCCTTCACCTTCCTGCGAGGCAAAAAACCTTTTGTGTCATCTTCGACTCCACTCTCTCTTTCTCTCCTCGCATCTCGGACAGTGCCAAGAAGTCCCACTACCTACCAGCTGCTCCTCCTCAAAGGGACTCTTCCCCTAGAAGCTCAATGTCTTCAGAGCCCTGTTTCTCTCTAGGCTGGACTACTGCAACAGCCTCTTTCTCAAGCTGCCTTCCTCTCTCCGCCCTCTGCAACTAATCCAGAACAGTACAGCAAGACTTATCCTTGGCCACAAGCCCAGGGATCATATCTCTACAGCCCTGAAATCTCTCCACTGGCTCCCGGTGGTTGCAATAATCAAGTTCAAGACCCTTTGCATTGTCCACAAGGCTTTCTGGGGTCGGCTCACACTACATCCAATGCTCTCTTCCAAAATACCTTTTTTCTCGAGCCCTTCCCCCGGCTACCTCCAACTCTCCAAGGGCTAGACGCTTCTTCAGGCAGAGAGTGGGGGGTAGATCTCTTTCCTCTGCAGATGCCTCCCTGCCCCTACCAAACTTTAGCGGACCACCTGATGTTCCGGAAGCAGCTCAAAACTTTCCTCTTCTCCTCTGCTTTCGCTCTCTCCCTCCCCTGCTGACCTACCTGACCTCCCCTGCTGACCTACCTGACCTACCTGTCTGCTGTACCAACTGGTTGCTTGGATACCCTCAGAGTCTCACTGAGTCCAGGCTCTTTCTTTATCAGTCACCCTTGCACTGCCTCCGGCCTACCACATACTTAGGGACTGTAACTGTAACCCTACAGTCCCTTGTCCTACTTGCACTACCTAGAGCCTCACTGTCCTGGCTTTACCGGTAATTGCCCATTCGCAGGTGCCAGAAAAAAGTGCAAGTTTGGCGGCAGCCTACCGGTTTTACCGGCAAGGCTACTACCAAACTTGTAATGAGGCTGATTGTCTCTTTTTGAAATCACTCTAACTTCATAAAGAAATTATTTCTGTTAAGGACCGAACCATAACGGAAATCATTTCTTTATGAAGGCAGAGTGACTTAAAAAATAAACTATTTCTTTTTTAATTCATAGGACTCCCCCAACCCATGACATGGAGGCCTCCAGTCTGGGGTCTTCCATGTCATGGGGTAGGGGGAGCCCTCTGACTTCAAAAAGAAGGTTTCTTTTTGTAGTCACTCTGTCTTCATGAAGACATAATTTCTGTTACAGAAATAATTTCTTTATGAAGGCAAAGTGATTTCAAAAAGAAATTTAAAAAAAAAATATTTTGAAAAAAATATATTTTTTCATTTTTTTTTCTCCAGGTGGGGCCCCCTCCGAGGCATGTGCTAGCGGGGCCCCCCGCACCGCGGGGACTGCGGGGGTCCCTGTTACGCCAGTGCTAGAATCGTGTTAAATCCATTACATGGAGGTAGATCTGTAATAAAGTCTAACGATAAGGTGTGCCATGGTGTAGGTGGAATATCCAAAGGTTGTAACAGGCCAGCTGGTTTTTTCTTCTGACTTTTGTTTTGGGCGCAAATGCCACAAGACATTACAAATGACTTTATGTCTTTTCGCCAGGTGGGCCACCAGAATTGTCTCTTAATTTTAGCTTCAGTTTTTGCGATACCTGGGTGTCCTTCCATCAGGGTGTCATGATAATTGGAGATGACTAGTTTTTGTAGTTCCTTGTGTGGTAGAAATAGTCGCCCTTGATAATAAGGTAGGTCATTGATGACTGAGTAGTCCGGGCCTTTCTTCACCCAGTCCAGCAGGGCTGTTGGATCGAAGAGTTGTTGGATCTTTAATTGAATATCCTCTAGTGTCTGTAGAGTGGTTATGCCAAGAATTTGTTGTTCTGAAATTATAGGCACCGGTTCCGGGTTCGCATATGCTTCTTCCATCCCTATTCGGGATAAGGCATCTGCCTTGCCATTTCTACAACCTGGTCGATAAGTGATCACGAAATCGAACTCGGCAAAGAACAATGCCCATCGAAGTTGACGTGACGATTGGGCCTTGGCTGTTTTTAAATACTGCAAGTTCCGGTGATCAGTGATTACCGTAATGGTATGCCTGGCACCGAGAAGATAATGCCGCCAAGCCTTGAAGGGGGATTTGATGGCTAATAATTCTTTATCGGTAACCGCATAGTTTAACTCGGGTGCCGAGAACTTTCTGGACCAAAATGCTACTGGGTGAAGTTGACCGGTTTCAGGATCCTTCTGGGACAGGACAGCTCCCATGGCTAAACTGGATGCATCAGTATCAACTATGTATGGAAGTTCGGGGCGTGGATGCTTTAAGACAGGTGCAGACGTGAATTTCACTTTCAGCTCTTGGAAGGCCTTTTCAGCTTCTGCTGTCCACAAGAAGCGTTTGTTTTTTCACAAAAGTGCTGTGATAGGGTGTACAACATGTGAGAAATCCGGAATGAATCTGCAGTAGAAATTAGCAAATCCAAGCATGCTTTGTACCCCTTTAACTGAACTGGGTGATGGCCACTTGAGGATTGCATCCACCTTTCGAGAGTCCATTCGGACTCCTTTTGGAGTCAGGATAAATCCAAGGAATTCAACTTCCGTAGCATGAAAAACGCATTTTTCCAATTTTGCATATAACTTGTGCTGGCGTAGTTTCTCAAGGACTGCACAAACGTGCTTCACATGGTCTGATTCTGAAGAGGAGTACACTAGAATATCGTCTATGTATACAACAACACAGACATCAATGAGTTCACAAAGGACATCGTTCATAAAATACTGGAAGGCTGTTGGTGCATTGCACAACCCGAAGGGCATCACCTGGTATTCGAATAACCCGTACTTAGTGCGAAAAGCAGTCTTCCATTTGTCGCCTTTCTTTACACGCACCAGATGATATGCCCCTCGGAGATCTAATTTAGTGTAGATGCAAGCGTCCTTTACTTGGTCTAGTAATTCGGGGATCAGAGGCAATGGGTATCGGTTCTTAACCGTGATCTGATTTAATGCGCGGTAGTCTATGCACGTTCTGAGGTTACCTTCCTTTTTAGGCACGAAGAACAAAGCTGAAGATGCAGGGGACTTGGGTGGACGAATGAAGCCATTAGCAAGGTATTTGTCCAAGTATTGTCGTAGGTGAAGGTTTTAGGGTTCCGTAAGGGCGTAGATCCTACTACATGGAGGTTGTGCACCGGGTAGGAGATCGATTTGACAATCGTATGATCTGTGAGGTGGTAGGGTGTTTGCCTGTTCCTTTTGGAAAGCATCCTGGAATTCTTGATATTCCTGAGGTTCCTGAGGTAACTGCACGATTGGAGTAGCGACTGTGGCCAGGCCTTGGTTCAAGGGTTTTTTATCATGTGATTATGTGTTTCCAACCAAGGTATCCCCAGTATTATTTGGAACTGTGGGGCTTTGATTAAATCAAACACAATAGTCTCTCGATGCCCATCCTGACCCAATAGTGTCATCTCTGTGGTGGAATGAGTTACAGGCCCAGAGACAATTTCAGTTCCATCGACTGTGGTGATGACATCCGAAGTGGTCTTTTTGCAGAGAGATAGATTCATCCTAGAAGCCAACTCGTGGTCCACATAGTTTCCTATGGCCCCGCTATCAATGTATGCCCTCACTGCGTGCATACGTGATGGCTGCCTTGGATCTATAAGGACCATTGGTATGATGAAGTGCGAGGTCTGAGTATCCTTCTTCAAGCTCGGCAAGCAGACCTCTACGCTTGTCGGGCATGGTCGTTTCCCGAATCAGGCTCTGTTTGATTTTTATCAGCAACTCTGACTACTTGTTTAGATGTTTTTATAGGGCAATCCCGTAGAAAATGTCCTGAGGCCCACAGTACAGACACAATTGCATCTGCCGTCTTCTTTCTCTTTCCTTTTGAGTTAAGGGTCCCTTGACCCCCCCGATCTGCATCGGTCGTGATACATCTGTTCCTTTGAGGGTAACATTGGGTTTAACCAATACCCGATTCTCGAATTTAGCTCGATCAGCCTTTCTATTCTGAAGTTGGTGGTCTAACTGGACCACTAAGTCTATATATTCTGCACAGTCCTGAGGTGGGTTCACATCTTGGGCCAAAACGTCTTCACCCCGAAGTCCACGATGAAATAATGTAATTCGTTTTACCTCTGGCCATCCGGTTTCCACCACTAACCTATTGAAAGTGGCGATATAGGTTAGTAGATCCTGGTTACCTTGTCGTAATGATAAAAGTTAGTTATCCAGGGTCTGTCCCTGTGAATGTCTGACAAATAGTCTTTCCATGCTCAATTGAAAACCTTGAAAATCCCAAAGAAGAGGGTCATCCTGGTTAACTAATGGAATTGACCAATCCGCTGCGCTGCCACTAAGATATGATAGTACAAAGGCTACTTTGAATTGGTCGTTCGGAAAAGCTCCAGGTCTGCATAAAAAGTGCAAGCGGCATTGGTTCATAAAATCGGCAAACTTTTTTGGGTCCCCAGCAAAACTTTCGGGTGGAGCTAAAAGAATGCTCCCTGGTAGAACCACTTGCACAGGATTGCTCGATGAAACAGGAGTTGGATTCCCCCCGAGTCCAGGTAATGGTGTTTGCCCAGCTTGGTTTTGCAGTAATTGTCTAGCAAGATCATCAGTGCGCTCCTTTGACACAATCAGTTCTCTCCTGAGGGCATTGGTCTCTTGGCGCGCAGAGTGCACTTCTGCCCTAAATTCCCCTAAAAATAGGGCTAGTTGGTCGGTTTATGAGGTTTCCATAACGCCCGGGTGGGGATTTGTAGATAGGCTTCGCATTCTGTTACGCTCACCTGGCTCCCACAGGGGCGTCGGTCGGACCCGGACAGCTGCGGTCTCCACCCACGTGATGAGTAGTGCAGCGATGACTGACTGGATCTGCCCTCCTAATCTTGTCTGCTTAACCCGTAGAAATATTCTCCTGCACGTGGAGGGATGGATTTAGCCACTTGTGGATTCAAGTGATGGCACCCCCACAGTCCTCCCCAACTAATCACCTCCGAAATGCCCTCACAGCAATCTCACCTTATATTCTTGAAAGATGAGCTCTACGTCCTGCGTGGATTTGCAGGGGCGCGTCGATTCCAGTTACTTCACTGGTTTGAAGGCTCGGGAGAGTTCCAGAGAGTATTGACTCTGAGGTTCCTGGTGAGGACCAGTAAGTATTAAGTTCATAGAGTTCAATATGTCCGATGTTCACTCTTGTTCCCCCCTTCCTTTCTTGTCTTGCAGCTGGCTCGTGAAAATATGCTCTTGTGGCAGCTTTGTGGCGCTCAGGTAAGAGTCTGTATTACCCGGCGCTGTCCGGTAAATGTTGCACGAGGAAAACGTGTTGTTTTGTCTCTCTTTACAGATGCGGCACGTGAAAATATGGAGAGTCACAAAAGGATGCCTCCGGTGGTAAATCAGGTAAGTCTATGGTGGTAAGAATTATATTTGTTGGTTCCCTCGGCTCACCTTGTGGTTTTCTTTTGTCTACTAGGTGTCGAAGTTCGGCGAAGAAATGATGGAGGCAGCGCCGACCCGAAGGATGCTGTGAAGACTGGTGAGTATGGCGCGGCGCTGCAGCTGGAGGTGCGGCGTGCAGAAATGATGTTCTTTACAGGTCCGGAGACAAGATGGATCCAGAATCAGGTGTGGAATAGAAATAAGTTTGTTTTCTAACCTTGTCCCTTTCTTTCCTCTTTGTTTTAGGAGCTCCGGATTCGAGGCGGGCGTGGCAGAAGACTGGATGCAGGCTGCAGGCACGGTGAGTATTACGCTGCTGGAGGCAGAATAACGCGAAGCGTGTGTTGCTGGTCGGGCATGGTTTAAATAGCCTCAAAAGTAGTCCCAGGTAAGAAGTCCCTAGAACCACACCCGAGTGAAAAATAGTCCCTGTAGAAAAATAGTCCCTTTCAGGCTTCATGTTGGATTGGAGTCATTTGCAGCATGGTCTGCCTGAGGTAAGTAATGACTATGAGCCTGGCGCCTTAGGCGCCAGGACTGATTCCTACTATGAGCCTGGCGCCTAAGGCGCCAGGACTGAACCCAGATAGCCCCTAGCCGGGGCTGCTGAGGTTTTACTAAATGTCTAGATGCCTGCTCCCGGGGCTGATGGACTTGGTCCGGATGCCTGGGAGTAGGCATCATGACAAAAAGAGAAGAGGGTGGTCTAGTGCACTCCCCGGAAGGGATAGCCGAGCAGTTCACGGAATACTATGCCAAGCTGTACACTTCAGAAGGGGACAGGGATGGAGCTCAGATGGGGGAATTCATACAGAAAGCCGGGCTAGCACACCTCATGACGGAAGACCTTGCCCTCCTGGAATCCCCAATAACCCACCAAGAAGTCGAATCGGCAATCAAGCGCCTCCCACCCGGAGGGGCCCCTGGTGAGGTTGGGTATAGGATGGGCTTCTACAAACATTTTATGAAAACCCTATGCCCCACCTCGCATAATTGTTTAACCATATACAGGACACTGGCCAGGCCCCTCCTTCCTTCTCAGTAGCGCACATAGTTGTGCCTCCAAAAGCAGAAAATGATCCTACCTTATGTAAATCGTATCGACCAATTTCGCTTTTGAACACAGACGCCAAGATTTATGTGAGAGTATTGGCCACCCGAATGGAGGACCTAATGCCGCGCTTGATCCACCCAGATCAGGTGGGCTTCATTAAAGGGAGGCAAGGGTCAGGTGCCATGAGAAAAACCCTAGACATCATGGATCACTCCAAAGGAATAGCAGGGGATCATGTACTCCTGAGTGTTAATTCAGAAAAGGCCTTTGACCGAGTGGAGTGGGCTTTCCTCTGGTTGACCCTCAAAAACATGGGATTTGGGAAGCAATGTCTATCAGGGGTACAGGCAATGTACAACAATCCCAAAGGTAGAGTGGCCGTGAACAATAGACTCTCAAGAGAATTCAACCTGACCAGGGGAACCAGGCAGGGTTGTCCCCTGTCCCCGCTTCTTTATGCTTTGTCAATCGAACCACTGGCCAACATGATAAGGAGCAACCCAACTATCAAGGGAATTAGGATCAGTGACACAGAACATAAGTTAGCGATGTTCGCAGACGACATCATGCTCTTCCTCACAGACCCAAGTACATCAGTAACCTGTCCGATAAGCTCAATGGTAGAGTTTGGTAAATGGGAAGGTCTTAAGGTGAATGTAGAGAAATCATCCCACTTTGCGTATAAAGCCCCGGTGGGCCCCGTAGATAAAAGCACACAGGCAAGGGGTATACCCTCAACGCAGCAGGAACTGAAATATCTGGGGATCAAAATCACCAAAAACCTCGAAGATCTCTATGAAGCTAACTTGCCTCCGCTGCTACGAGAGTTAAGGAAGGACCTAGAAAAGTGGAGCAAGCTCACGGTATACTGGCTACGCCGCCTGAATGCCATAAAAATTGTGATACTGCCCAAAATCTTATACCACTATCAAATGCTGCCAATCACTCTCCCCACAGTGCACTTTGCAGAGCTACAAGGCATGTTTAGGACTTTCCTTTGGCAGTGGAAGAATCAGCGCATTGCCTACGATACCCTTATCCAGCCAAAGGAAAAAGGGGGAGTCGACTTACCGGACCCCTATACGTACTATCAGGCAGTGCAGTGCTGTGCACTCATCCCACATTTGAGAGGCAACAAGCAGAAGCAGTGGGTGGCCATTGAAAATTATAGGCTTAGGTCAGTGTCCCTCTGCGAATGGTTACGGGCTCCAGAGAAAGCTTTCCCCAAGAGTGTGCTAAATCATGTGGCAATGGGCCCCCTTATGAAGATCTGGTGGAATAAGAGGGAAATGAGAGGTCTTACAATGTGGCCCTCCCCGCTGAGTTGCATTTGGGCCCCTCCAGTCAGAGACACAATTCAAGACCCACGCCGATATCAGGGATGGTATAAAGGGGGCCTAGAAAGAGTGGGGCAAATCATAAAGGAAAGAGGATGTATAATGATCCAGGAGTTGGAGACAGGACTACAACAGGGCCCCATGAGCGTGTTAATGTTCCTTCAACTAAAGGGGGTGCTAACTGCACCAGCATGGAAAGATAAACTGCAAAGAGACCTCACCGTCCTTCAACGGATACTCAATGAGACCCAATCGATCAAAGGACTCACCTCACGCCTCTATGGTGCACTGATAGCAGAGAGACGAAACAACCTCAAGGGCCTAAAGAAAAGATGGGCTAAAGACCATGGCCCATTAAAGTCAGAGCAGCTCTGGGCGAGGATGTGCACAGAAGCACAAAAAACATCGACCTCGGTGCAATATAAACTACATGTTATCAAGCTGTTGCATAGTTGGCAGTACGACCCACTAAGGCTTTCCAAAATGTTCGAGCAGACTAGCCCTCAATGCTGGAGGGAGTGCGGGAACACTGCAGATTACTGGCACATGTGGTGGTCCTGGCCAAAAATGCAGACTTTCTGGAGCAAGATGCTGGCATGGATCAAGAGCATAGATGGAATTTCCAGGGCCCTTGATCCAAGACTAGTGCTGTTTGGACTGGAAGAGGAAGAAGGACAGCTGACGAAGATGTCCCCCACATGACTCGATTCCTATTGCTTGCAGCCAGGGTCTGTCTCACAATAAGTTAGAAAGCCAAAAGACTCCCCATGGAACAGACATGGGCCCAGAAAGCCAGAGAGCTTTAAGAAATGGAGAATATTATAGGGGGCATTTATGGGCTGTCTCCGAGTAGAGAGATGGAGTGGGCGACTTGCCTGGAGGCATACATTTCCCGGGACCGAAAGAAGCACCAGGTCCCCCCAACCTCTTTAAAGCCGGCAAATTGTCAACTTTGTCTTGTGCTCGGCAGTGTCTCCCTAGGGTGTGTGGGAATATGGGGGGAGTCACAACTATATTTACTGTTTAATTTTTAACTAATCGCGAGTGGACTCAAGCTCAATGTGTTAGATGTGTTGCAAGCAGACAGGTCTGCCCTTGTACTTAAAATGTTTAATAAAATTAATTTTGAAAAAAAAAGAAATGGGGAAAAATAAGTATGATGAATGGGGAGGGTTTCCACCATGGCACTGAAGAGGAGCATAGTTCACTAACTGTAAATGATTGGTATGATGAAATGATGCGTGTGGGCAGAGAGAGAGTAAATGCCACATGTCATGCCTGTTCTCTCATTCCACACGTAAAAACGGCTAAGCTTTTCTTGCCCAAATGAGTGTCTTGTGAGGAAGCAGGATGCCTAATGCCCTTGTCACTGAGTACAACTTGAGGTTTATTTCAAGGTCAAAAGGTAGTAGTACAGTGGGTGGATGAAGGTAAGCAGGTATATGAAGATCAGTTTGTGAAATTGACAAAAATGATGCAAAAAGAGGAAACACAGTACAAAGTAATAAAATATGTGAAAGAAGGTCCTAAAAGGTGGGAGTTGCAAATAAGAGACCATACAAGATTGCAGTGCACAACTAAAGAAGGGCAAAGCATCCCCTGGTGTCACACTAGGCCACTGATGAGAATAGAAGGAGCAATATGGTATGAGGACAAGTGGGAGGGGGGAATAATGTAGTGTTGTGCTGAAGGATTGATGGGTTTTGAACAAAAGATGTCAACCAAGGTGAATGATAGCTGCCGAACAATTTGGGGAAAATATGTGAATGCCTTTACCTGGTTACATGAAAAACATCAACCAGTTGACATGAAGAGCTTTAAACGATTGTGTTGTGTAGTTACCTTCTGTGTGGGTGTCTAGTAAGGAAAGGAGATGTGTTGTGTAGTGACCTGTGTGTGTGTCTGGTAAGGGAAGGAGATGTGTTATGAAGTGACTTCCAGGCTTTCTTAGTTACTTCTTAGGTTTATTACAGGAACTTAGATTACAGTTACATAAAGATAAATAATAGAGAGTGTGGAACATATATCAGCACTGGCCCCATCACCCAGGCAGGGGAGCTCTAACTGCCTCAGTATGGAACCTTCAGATAAACATTCCACCATCCACACAGTGACATTCCATGTGACATCACGGGCTCACAGCAAGACAGCATTACACAGACAATTGTTATAAAGCTCAGTCCAGGCAGCTTTAGGTTAATATATATAAGTTTACTTCAGTTCTTATGATCCAGTTACAGTTACAGAATTAAGACTTAAGACAGAGACACAGAGAGAAGAAACACCGGCACCCATCACCCAGGGAGGGAGGGCTCAACTGACACAACATGGAACTCTCATCACAGCATTCTCCCACTCAGCATTCATCAACATTCCACAGGCACTCTGGTGACATCATAAATCACATGACAAACCACACCAGACTAACCAAGCACATCACAACACATCTTCCCCCTTACAAAACACACTTGCAACAAAAGCTTCACAACACATCTCCCTCCTATCAGACATTTTCACAAAGGCAACGCACATCTCATCCAACCCACGAGCAATGGAGGTTTCACTTGAAAAACCCACAACTATGCAATTTCAGAACTCCGCCTATCATTCTTAAACACCATCAATAACAGCACTAATCACCTCCCATCCACCCCTGCCACGAGTAGACTCTAGTCTCCCACACTAGACACAAACCAGCCCAGATCCAAGGCTATACCTAACCCACAAAACCATTTCCATCGCAAAATAACATTTGTCCTCCTGCTCGCCCCCGCCACAAGCGAGCCTTCAGGCTGCCACCCTGAAGCACCTACTTGCCACCCCGACGCAATACTAGTCATCAGGATGACAACGAAATCACCATAGACAGATAAGGGGTTCAGTAAAATTCTACAGCTCACTAACACACAACCAGCAACAGGCATGCCTCAGAAATACACAAGGATATGCATATATATATATGCATATATAGGCGGACCAAGCCAATCAAGCAAACCTGACCATACCACGGTGAAGCTCCTCAAACAGCTTGGAGATGCTGGCCAGTCAACTCCAAGACCATCTCAAAAACATATGGTTCTCTCAAACACACTTCTCAATGGCAGTACAATCCAGTCCCATAATAAACCCTGACCAGGAAAAAAATGGCCAGGATCAACACACAACGCACAAATATAATCAAATCACTCAGAGATTCCCCACTTAGAACAGCATCTTCAACTTTATATGGTATTTACTAGAAGTGCACTACTTCCAAACCAAATATTAGACTAGACTACTGCATAGCAAAGACACTGGACGCTTACTTTACCATTCACCTTGTGCAACTCTCACTAACCACTAATTTAAAATTCCTGACAAGGCGCTACCCTCAGGATTCCTCTTATTTCACAACTACAACTTGCTGAGGCGCTACCTCTCTTTAGTTGCATCTCAAAGCGCAATCTCCATGACCTGAACTTCGCCAACTAAAACACTGATGGAGTGCACTTCTAAGTGGCGCTACCACCTAATCAACTCACCTAAACAGTGAAACTTCCTACCGTTAATACCAAGGGACGCGCTACATCCCTAGTACATAAAACTTCTGGCACAAAAAATTTTGTTGCACCCACTCATCCTTTTTATACATCCATACGCTTTCTAGATTTTATCAAGTGACATGCCTTCACTTCCATACCTCAAACGCACGGATATACATGAAAATTTTTTTACATCATCATTTACATTTTCTTTTTAACTCCGACATTTTATATTTAGCATATGCCGTTTTCCTTCACTTCTAGATTTGACTGTCACGTATGCCTAAAAGTCCATGTTGTTGTGCAACAACTTACTCCTGAAAATCCTCAAAAGTTAAATAAGTCAGTTCACATAGGCTTCAACTCGCTTCAATACACATCATCATCATGCATTGCATTAAGCTATGCACAATATAATTAATCAGAAGTCCACCTTCCTGCAAATCCTTGAAATATGTTAGGTCCCTAACATATTACATCTCTGCTCACCAATCATACTAATCGCCCAACCATGACACTAATGTATTTTCCCTAACTTCCCTTACCCATACATGTTGTTGGTTTAATCAAAATAAAACACCCAACATCAACTCTTTTCGGCCTAAGAGTCCATTAGCCATTTAACTCTAAAACCTAAATGTCCACTGCCATTGCTAGGCTCTAATATACATACATGTGCCGGGCGCTTGGCACATTCAACCTGCAATTTCCTCAAATATGGTTAAATCTACAATCAACCATAATCAATCTCATGCACAAACCTATTTCATTCCTAAAGATGTTTGAATGGCTTTCCATAACATTGCAGCTACTTGCAGCATTATACTAGAAATTCCCATTAGCCAAAACCTAGACATCTAATACACACGATATATATAATGTTGATGGTAGAAAAGTGAATCCACAATTTTGACTACTATGGGCGCCCATCCAGTTACCAGTCCACCCCATTAGGGATCATCTGCCTGGACTGAGCTTTATAACAATGGCGACGAGGATATCCTTACCATCAAGAACCCATGGCAAAGGAAGATGAAGAAAAACTAAGTAAAGACATTAAGAAGTGAAGAAGAAAATGATTCAAGGCGCCTGCTGCGGGGGGGTGCAGGATGAATCAGGACCTGAAGAAAACAGAGGACACCGCCCCCAGAAACCGTAAGTCCCATCACCCAGGGGCCCAAGGGGTCGTCAGGAAGCAGCTCTGACATGATTCCCATAGAGCAAGAGGGGCTGGAGGGACGACGCCCCATTGTAGTTTGGGACCCAGGAGGTTGTCAAGATAAGCCATGATGTTTTCCCCATGGATCTCATGGTATAAACTGAAAGGGTCCCATAGGAAATCAAAGATCCCTAATGGGGTGGACTGGTAACTGGATGGGCGCCCATAGTAGTCAAAATTGTGGATTCACTTTTCTACCATCAACATTAACTGGGCCCCATGCTACAGAGATCAGCGCACAAGCTGGAAAAAGTGTGCCTTCTCAGTAGAGGACCGGGAGCCCATAGCAAGCAAGAGCGTATCATAGCCTTTAAGCTGAAAAGGTCTAGCTGTGGAAGGCGGCGACGGCGTGTAACGCGATCGGCCGTTGGTAGCATAAGCTCTGAAGTGCTCACTTGCTGTTTCAGCAATGATGACGTCGCATTCCAGCAGGGGGAGATGGCGATGCCATGGAATGCCTAGGATTCGAACTTACCGAGGTTCTAAAGACGGGAGGAATACGTTCGTTCGTCTTTAACACTGTGCCGCATGGTAAAGGAAGTGAGAAAGATTAGAGAAAAGGACCATATAACGTAGAATAGCGTGACCAGGAAGGAGAAAGAAAGTCGTTCTCCACAGAAGCGTTAGACATCAGCGCTGTCGGATTTGGCGGCAGCGACAAATGTGAGGTGCGCGAGTGGCGGCAACGTCGGAGGTGGCTGTGATTACAGTTTATGAGATACGCCTGATAAAGAGAGTGCGAGCGGCGGCAACGTCGGAAGTGGCTGTATCTACAGCGGGTGAGATGCGCCTGACAAACGAGGCCCGCCGTCTCACCAGTGCTTGTCTTTCAGGATGTGGGGGCGGAAAGATCTGTGCGCCCTAATGACGCCACTATGTATGGCAGTGTTGAAAATAAGAAATGGATATATATCGTGTGTATTAGATGTCTAGGTTTTGGCTAATGGGAATTTCTAGTATAATGCTGCAATTAGCTGCAATGTTATGGAAAGCCATTCAAACATCTTTAGGAATGAAATAGGTTTGTGCATGAGATTGAATATGGTTGATTGTAGATTTAACCATATTTGAGGAAATTGCAGGTTGAATGTGCCAAGCGCCCGGCACATGTATGTATATTAGAGCCTAGCAATGGCAGTGGACATTTAGGTTTTAGAGTTAAATGGCTAATGGACTCTTAGGCCGAAAAGAGTTGATGTTGGGTGTTTTATTTTGATTAAACCAACAACATGTATGGGTAAGGGAAGTTAGGGAAAATACATTAGTGTCATGGTTGGGCGATTAGTATGATTGGTGAGCAGAGATGTAATATGTTAGGGACCTAACATATTTCAAGGATTTGCAGGAAGGTGGACTTCTGATTAATTATATTGTGCATAGCTTAATGCAATGCATGATGATGATGTGTATTGAAGCGAGTTGAAGCCTATGTGAACTGACTTATTTAACTTTTGAGGATTTTCAGGAGTAAGTTGTTGCACAACAACATGGACTTTTAGGCATACGTGACAGTCAAATCTAGAAGTGAAGGAAAACTGCATATGCTAAATATAAAATGTCGGAGTTAAAAAGAAAATGTAAATGATGATGTAAAAAAAAATTTTCATGTATATCCGTGCGTTTGAGGTATGGAAGTGAAGGCATGTCACTTGATAAAATCTAGAAAGCGTATGGATGTATAAAAAGGATGAGTGGGTGCAACAAAATTTTTTGTGCCAGAAGTTTTATGTACTAGGGATGTAGCGCGTCCCTTGGTATTAACGGTAGGAAGTTTCACTGTTTAGGTGAGTTGATTAGGTGGTAGCGCCACTTAGAAGTGCACTCCATCAGTGTTTTAGTTGGCGAAGTTCAGGTCATGGAGATTGCGCTTTGAGATGCAACTAAAGAGAGGTAGCGCCTCAGCAAGTTGTAGTTGTGAATTAAGAGGAATCCTGAGGGTAGCGCCTTGTCAGGAATTTTAAATTAGTGGTTAGTGAGAGTTGCACAAGGTGAATGGTAAAGTAAGCGTCCAGTGTCTTTGCTATGCAGTAGTCTAGTCTAATATTTGGTTTGGAAGTAGTGCACTCTTTGAAGAGATGATTCTTATCTTAAAGGACAGTAAGCGGAATACAGGTGAAGAGAGTTGCTGGTAGGGGACGCCCTCTAGTAAATACTATATAAAGTTGAAGATGCTGTTCTAAGTGGGGAATCTCTGAGTGATTTGATTATATTTGTGCGTTGTGTGTTGATCCTGGCCATTTTTTTCCTGGTCAGGGTTTATTATGGGACTGGATTGTACTGCCATTGAGAAGTGTGTTTGAGAGAACCATATGTTTTTGAGATGGTCTTGGAGTTGACTGGCCAGCATCTCCAAGCTGTTTGAGGAGCTTTACACCGTGGTATGGTCAGGTTTGCTTGATTGGCTTGGTCCGCCTATATATGCATATATATATATGCATATTCTTGTGTATTTCTGAGGCATGCCTGTTGCTGGTTGTGTGTTAGTGAGCTGTAGAATTTTACTGAACCCCTTATCTGTCTATGGTGATTTCGTTGTCATCCTGATGACTAGTATTGCGTCGGGGTGGCAAGTAGGTGCTTCAGGGTGGCAGCCTGAAGGCTCGCTTGTGGCGGGGGCGAGCAGGAGGACAAATGTTATTTTGCGATGGAAATGGTTTTGTGGGTTAGGTATAGCCTTGGATCTGGGCTGGTTTGTGTCTAGTGTGGGAGACTAGAGTCTACTCGTGGCAGGGGTGGATGGGAGGTGATTAGTGCTGTTATTGATGGTGTTTAAGAATGATAGGCGGAGTTCTGAAATTGCATAGTTGTGGGTTTTTCAAGTGAAACCTCCATTGCTCGTGGGTTGGATGAGATGTGCGTTGCCTTTGTGAAAATGTCTGATAGGAGGGAGATGTGTTGTGAAGCTTTTGTTGCAAGTGTGTTTTGTAAGGGGGAAGATGTGTTGTGATGTGCTTGGTTAGTCTGGTGTGGTTTGTCATGTGATTTATGATGTCACCAGAGTGCCTGTGGAATGTTGATGAATGCTGAGTGGGAGAATGCTGTGATGAGAGTTCCATGTTGTGTCAGTTGAGCCCTCCCTCCCTGGGTGATGGGTGCCGGTGTTTCTTCTCTCTGTGTCTCTGTCTTAAGTCTTAATTCTGTAACTGTAACTGGATCATAAGAACTGAAGTAAACTTATATATATTAACATAAAGCTGCCTGGACTGAGCTTTATAACAATTGTGTTGTGAAGCTTTTGTTGCAAGTGTGTTTTGTAAGGGGGAAGATGTGTTGTGATGTGCTTGGTTAGTCTGGTGTGGTTTGTCATGTGATTTATGATGTCACCAGAGTGCCTGTGGAATGTTGATGAATGCTGAGTGGGAGAATGCTGTGATGAGAGTTCCATGTTGTGTCAGTTGAGCCCTCCCTCCCTGGGTGATGGGTGCCGGTGTTTCTTCTCTCTGTGTCTCTGTCTTAAGTGGTGTATTGCATTTGTTGCATATCACAGTGCCTTCTTGCTTTCACACAATCTTCCCTTCCCTCAAGCTGAAGTGCTCCCAGACCCATGACTAGGTGGTCGCTCTCTGGGCCCGAGATCGGTATGGCGCCTGTAACACATGAAAAGGGACAAATGATGACTGTTCCTTCCTTGGCCACTCAGAGACACAGGTGCAGATGGTTCTGTCTCTTCCTTCTACTAGACATCTGATGGTGACCACCTCTGTCTCTACAGAACTGCCTTTGTTGAAGAACCAGGAAACCTGTATCATGTAGTGTGTCTTTGGCATAGTGCCTATAAACATTGTTTTTCAACAATAACATGAGGGGTTTTGCACCAGTTTAAAAAACTGTGCCATTTGGAATCCACATCATAACAATGGCGACGAGGATGTCTTTCAAAAAGAACCTGCGCACATAATAAGAAGTTGAAGTCTGAAGGAGCCTGCTGCGGGGGGGTGCAGGAGAGAGGAGGACAAAGTGGTGGTCAGCACTGCCCCCACATACAAGTAAGACCCATCACCCAGGGCCAAGGCGGGGGAGGAGCAAGGAAGACCCACATTTTCAGACATCAACAAAAGTGAAGCTGTCCAGTGATGTGATGGCGCCCTGTGGTGAAGCAGAAATTATGAAAAGTGCCCACAGAAGTGAAGCTGGTGAGGGCTGATGCTGAAAATGATGCCCTGAACTCGACGTGGCATAAGTCCTGTTGGGGATGGGAAGACATATTCTCCCTTGCAGGCAGCCAAAGAAGTTATGAGTGGAAATGCCCCTTGTTCACAGACAAAAGAAAAGGTACTGTAAATGGGCTGTCTGGGGCTGAGTCATATGCTGGGCATGCAAGCAGCTACTATGAAGTATTGAAGACTGTTCTAGCTCTTGAATGTATGAGGAGCGCACCAGAGTACAAGACTCTTTGCAAGGGGAGGAGACACAGCCCCTATGCATGGACTAATGCCAAAAAAAAAAAAGGCAATAAGGGTACTAGCCCCTGGAGAAGGAGATGGGGACTGTCCATGGCCCGGAGGGAAGCTCAACTAAACTGCCCATTTATAGAAAAGGTCGAAGGGAAGGCTGGAGAGAGAGAGCCGGTTGGTGCTACATTTAATATGTGACACTTTGGAAAGTGTTAAAGTAACCTCGGCATGTAAAGCGGTCCTGTACCCGTAAATAGACAAACCCTACAAGAGCCCGGAGTGTGTTGGTTGACTCTTACATAGCCGGTCTCTTTCGTATTGTCATGTACTGGATGATGGAGTATGGTTCTAACCTGTTTTAGCCAATAGAGGCGCTCGTACAGCTGCTGGGAAGTGCGAGCTGGGCTAAGTGACGGTTGGAGGCAGAGCTCTGCACCGTGAACAGCTGTGGGCCAAATGATGACGTCAATAAGTTGGTCTGGGGAGTTGGCGACCAGGTGGAACGCCCACAGTGTCTCTAATGAGAAGAGCGATGATCCCGTGATGCGGTTGTTGTACGTATTGAGAGCAAACCACGGTGTGGGTGCGTCAGTATGGCACGAGTAAAGGACCTTTCGACGTCCTCCAGCGTGACCAGTAAGTTCCTTCCCAGTTCGGAAAGGCAGCGGCACTGATAAGCGGGTGTGCCGAGGATCTGGAAATAAACCCGGGCGTCACCATGGTTTGCCGCACAGTTCACGTGGGCATGGACGGCCGTGGATTTTGCACATGCAACTTTCTGGCAAGGAACATTTTCGTTTTGGATTTTATGGTACGACGTGAAGCTGACCCGTGTAGCGATGGCGGTGAGAATCTACGGCGGTAGCAAGTCTTGCGGTATGATGTTTCCATTTACAGCCGAGGGACAGTGGACATCGGAGGTTCTACCGCAAGCGTCGGTTAAGTGCACAATAAGAAAGGAACAATGCAAAGACATGGTTGAAGGGATTGTGGTTGCTCTTCATGTTGCAGCATATCCTTTTAGTCAAGAGCTGTGCATAAGAAGGTTTTGCAGTTGATGGAGAAGTTGAATGAGTGGATGTATTCCTGTATTTTTTGGATGGGTGTCGGTTTTTGTGGAGTAATGTAAGAGGTGGTTTTCACTTAAAAGAAAAAAAAGGAAAAAAATACCTTCCTTTATTTACTTTACAATGCGGGTATGGGACCCGATGTATGATAAGTCGTAGCTTTAACCACCTTGAGGCTTTTCAGGTTTACGTTGTCGTATGACGACATGGACTTTTAGGACTAAAAAGTTGAAACGTTTGATGTTCTACAGTTCTAATTAGCATTTACATTATACCACAGTCAACAATGCATTTTATAGCTGTGTAATGCAAAATGTTGTGTGCTGGAGTTAAGGTTGACTGTGGTGATGGATGCATAGAGAAGGGCATGAAGGTAAGATGACGCAGGATGTCACTCAGAGGTAGCGCCCTTGGTGTGAGTGACGCTGTAGTTATAATGAGAGGTAGCGCCTCTGTTGACTGTGTCACCATTGGGATTGACATGAGGTAGCGCCTCTGGTTTGAGTGACATTGCAGAAGTATCTGGAGGTAGCGCCTCTGGTCGGTGGGTCACGAGTGAGAGAGGTAGCGCCTCTGGTGTGTAGTGACGCTGTAGTTATAATGAGAGGTAGCGCCTCTGTTGACTGTGTCACCATTGGGATTGACATGAGGTAGCGCCTCTGGTTTGAGTGACATTGCAGAAGTATCTGGAGGTAGCGCCTCTGGTAGGTGGGTCACGAGTGAGAGAGGTAGCGCCTCTGGTGAGTGTGGCTCAAATGGGTATTTGGGGGAGGTAGCGCCTCCGGTTAATGTGGAAAAATAAGTTCTGAAGTGAGGTAGCGCCTCTGATGTGTGTGTCACTAGGGTGTTTGAAGGAGGTAGCGCCTCCGGTGCATATGCAAAGAATTGTATTGAAGAGAGGTAGCGCCTCTGGTGAGCATGGACCCTAGTGTACGCGAGGGAGGTAGCACCCCAGCGTATGGAACATTCTGTTGTGTAAGAGGTAGCGCCTCTGCCAGTATGGAGTAGGGATAGAAACTTAGTAGATTAGTTTCGCGTTGGATGTTTCCACAGATATTTATAGGAGGTAGCGCCTTCGTTTTTTTAATATTTTTTCCTATATTTTGCTGTGCCAAAGACTGCACTTTCTCCAGGCAGTCTGTTTGGCATGATACTCTTGTAGTTCTGTTTAGGTCATCAGTAGTCAAATGCCTGGTACGCAGATGTGCTTGGGATGTCTGGCCAGTGTCTCATGGTGATCTGTGGTATTTGGTCATGTTGACCAATCTGGTTACACCTGATAGGCTGCGTCTATGTGGAACTCTTTATTGTTTTGCCTGTGTGTGGGTGTGTTTGGTAAGGAAAGGAGATGTGTTGTGTAGTTACCTCCTGTGTGTGTGTGTCTGGTAAGGAAAGGAGATGTGTTGTGTAGTTACCTTCTGTGTGGGTGTCTAGTAAGGAAAGGAGATGTGTTGTGTAGTGACCTGTGTGTGTGTCTGGTAAGGGAAGGAGATGTGTTATGTAGTGGCTGTCTGTGTAATGCTGTCTTGCTGTGAGCCCGTGATGTCACATGGAATGTCACTGTGTGGATGGTGGAATGTTTATCTGAAGGTTCCATACTGAGGCAGTTAGAGCTCCCCTGCCTGGGTGATGGGGCCAGTGCTGATATATGTTCCACACTCTCTATTATTTATCTTTATGTAACTGTAATCTAAGTTCCTGTAATAAACCTAAGAAGTAACTAAGAAAGCCTGGAAGTCACTTCATAACAGATTCCCTTTGCGTTTCAGGTCAAATGGGTAAATTTGCAGAGGGACTAATTTGGGCTGCGCCACAGTGGTGAAGAATGCAGCGCTGCAGGGAACAGCAGCAGTGATGGATATCTGGTGGGCCTGCGGATCCAAAGCATATGCCCAGTTTATGCCTGATTGGAGTGGAGTTTCTGCTCTCATCACTGTACACAGCCCTGCACTAGTGGTGCCTCGATATAGCAATGCCATTAGGATAGCACTGCTGGGAAAAATTGGTGCAGCAAAAATAATGAGGAGAAGGAAACGAGAGAGTAATTACTTTTAAAAAAGAGTGTGGAGAACCTGGCTACTATCCCGGATGAGTTTTGTTTGTTCTCCACGTCTGCTACCTTCTTCACTTCATTGTTGCTTCCAAGAGTACAGGCTACAGCAAATTCAAAATGATTGCAGCTGACCCGGTATGAGTCATTACAGCTGGCACATTCAACAGCAAAGAGTTTGAATGCAACTAAAGAGGAGATGAGGGCTTTGCACTTGGTTGCCCTTCAAAATCGCTTTGTGTTGGACCTCCTAACAGCCATCAAAGGAGGTGTTTGCGCCAAACATAGGACCAGTTGCTGTTCAGCCATACCTGGTGGTGATGCCTCAAATAGAACATCAAAAGTAGCCATACAAGAGATACAGACACTCCAGAAATAAATTACAACTGAGGTTAATAGAGTGCAAGCAAATGACTGGCTGGACATCATCTTCACATGGGTACCCACCTGGCTTTCCGGACTGTTTCGAGTGACTCTCTCTGTGTTGGTTCTCATTCTCATCACATCTGCGTTAGTAAGAACATTTTTAAAGTATATTTTTACAAGCAAAAAGGACAGTGGATGTTACCCTTGAGTATTGACAAAAAAGGCTTTGAAATGAATAGTAGGAACAAAATAATTAGGTAGGCCTTAAAAGCTTGCTTTTGCATAAACAGGTCTGTTAGCCTTTTGTGTGCGGAAAAAGCAACTGTGGCTGTTGACTTAGTGTAGAGTCTATGATCCCAGGCCAGTGCTGATAGAAGAGTACAATGGTTGTTTTTTTTTCGAGTTCATAGATTAGAGCCCACAGGTCCCACCAGCAAGTAAGGAATGCATGACTATATTATAATTCAAAATTCATTTGTAAAATGGGATTTTCTAAAAGAACCAAACAGAACCATGGTGGTTTCAAATTGCCCCGTAGTACATTTTCTCTGGGAAAAAGGTTAGGGTGTCCCAGATATGCAACATTGGTGTGGCAGTATGTCTGTGGTTCAAGGCTCTGACGGTGACATGGTGGTAAGAACTTCTCATGTGAACGGAGATGAGGCGACCAGTGCAGATGATTAAAATTCTGCTGGTCGTCTCAAATGTTTCAATGAATTAACTTTGTGCCGTGGGAATTGGGGGTGGATTGTGACATCACATACTGTAATTTATGGCGGTGTGGGATGGTTCATGGAACCAATTATCACACATAATGCATGCTTTTCTGTGAGGGTTCAAAGTGTGAACACCAATCAGCTTTGTGTGGGGGGATTTCCTGGTACTAGTAGATCATACCACCAGGTACCCTGAGGCTATACCCCTTCGAACCATAACAGCCAAGGTAGTTGCCAGGGCTCTCCTGAGCATTTTCACCATAGTTGGTTTCCCCAAAGAGGTGGTCTTTGACAGAGGAAACAGCTTTATATCTAGCTATATGCATACAATGTGAAAGGATAGTGGGGTGGCATATACGTTCTCTTACATCCTATCACCCACAGACCAATGGTCTAGTTGAGATGATTAACAAGACTCTCAAAGGCATGTTGGATGCTTTGGAAGAGCCCCTGAAGAGGAGATGGGATCTCCTCCTGCAACGCCTGCTGTTTGCCTACAGGGGGGTGCCTCAAGAGGGTGCTAGTTTCAGCCCCTCTGAGCTCCTTTTTGGACATCCAGTGAGGGGGTCCTTCCCTTAGTCAGAGAAGGTTTGGAAGACACACCTCCAGGTCCTGCCAAGCAAGTGGAGGACTTAAGGCCAGCCGGGAACTGATTAAATACTGGCATGACCTTAAAGCATCACACGTGGACTGGACTCCTGGTCAGGAGAATCTTGTGATGGAGCCGATTAAGCCTAAAGCTTTGGCATATATGTGGCCTGGATCCTTCTGGATACTCTCTAAGATGAGTGAAGTCAACTATCTGGTTGACATGGGTATTCCTGGGGTAGCCCCTCAAGTATTCCATGTCTACAGGCTCAAGTTATTCCACAGGAGTGAGGAAGCCTCATGCCTCTTGCTAGCTTCAGAGCAAGATGAGGATGAGAGTGAGCCTCTTCCTGATTTGCTGTATAGCAACGCTCAGGATGGCTCAGTGGAGGGAATAAATCTCTCTCCAGATATGACACCAGAGCAGCAGAGGACATGCAGGGTTTTGGTCCAGCTTTATTCCTGTAAAGACTGGAGGTGGCATCTGCACTTATGCCTCATATATGGTAGGCTAAAAGCACAGAACACCCCTGCCAATGTTCTCTAAGTGGTAGCTATGGATGAGCAACTGAGGCTTAAGCTCTAAGGAGGTGATGCACGCTAGTTCTTAAGTACAGTGTTTCCCCAAGCCCCCACAAAGTAATGCCCAGATACTATGTTAGGTGATAACACAGCTTCTTTATAGAAAATATGGTTCAATAAAATATATACATATAAATAATAACACTTTGCATTCAGGTAGTAGTATTCAGATACTGGCAAATATATACACCATCTATGTGGTACCACACTAGATTTAAATTCAGTAATACATGTACATCTGCTGACAGTTTAAAAAAGGCAAGTGAATTTTTAAATCAGGTGTACTTGCATAGACTAGTGAGGAGAGTCAAGTTAGCTATGAACAGTGGCAGAATGATTTCTGGTATCACATGTATGACACTGACACAAGAGGTACAAGATTCAAAACATTTATTTGATTTTCAGGGTTTGGAAAACTCCTCCTTTGTCTCTACCATCAAATAATAAAGAAAACACAGTCTTAGTCGATGTCAAATCAAAATGCACTATACTAACACAGCCTAATGGCTGCCCTATCTCTTATACAAAAAGTGTGTAAAGAGGAAAATGTATGCAAAGGAAAATCAGTGTTGTATCATAAAGGATCAGGATGGCTGAGTCAGCTCTCCTCCCCACGTTGGACAGCACAGAGTAAGGGGGCCCCCGTAAACCAGATGACACACTTTGGCTCGTGTTCTAAAAACAAGGCAGTTCAAAACATGGGTCGAGGCCCGCTTGCCCTTCCATGTTAAAGTCACTTTATCCAGTTCACAAACAGTTATTTCACAGTTTAACAAAAAAGGTCAAGTTGTTCTCCTCTGTCGGGCTTGGACCTCCCAAAGCTTTAACAGTTGACATAGGTCCCCCTCAGCCGGGCTCGGACCTCTCAATCAACAAGTACCTGATTCAATGCAGATCTCCCTCAGCCGGGCTCGGACATCGCAATCACAGCACATACAGGGGTTCCCTTCCCAAAGCTTTATTCACATTCATGAGGGGTTCCCTCCCCCTGTCTTATCACACTTCTGGTCTCCCTCAGTCGGGCTCTGAACTTTCACTGATGTCGAAGATTTTTGAATGTGCAAGGCTTTTACTATAGACCTCTGCAGGACCAATTCAACTTTCTCTTTAGCTCACACTTTTGTGTTATTTGCCCCAGTGTCTCTTGGTCCTGGTAGTTCAGTACAGTAAGCGCAAATGCTCATAGAAATAATTCTCTTTTCCCTGGGGATCTCTCTATCAGGTGGCCACGGCACGGCCATCGCCTTTGGATCCAGACCCTGGGGGTGGACCACTGCTGGTGATGGCAATGTCTCTTGAAGTATCCTTCATCAGTTTGGAACTTTTGCAGCTCTGGGTGTCAAGCAGCACTATGCCAGGGAACCCCCCTCTTCTGCTCAAGAGGGAGGGGGAGGCTGTTCCATAGTAGGGAGCCAGCTGAGGAAAGCTATCGACCTCCTGCCCTCTCTTTAGCAAAGAGCTTTACACACAGAGAGTTGGTGCTAGAGGAACGTAAAGGTCTGGAGGGGGAGTATTTAGTGAGAAAAAGTTGAAGATAGTAAGGTCCCGGGCCCAGACAGCCTTGTGGATGATGCAGGGGGATTTAAATTTAATCCGTGCGGCAACCGGGAGACAGTGAAGACTTTTTAGGGCAGGAGAGATGCGGTCCCTGGGCTTAAGGCCTAGGATAAGTCTTGCTGCCCTACTCTTGATTAGCTGGAGAGGTCGCAGAGTGGAAGAAGGTAGATTCAGGAAGAGGCTATTGTGATAGTCAAGCCTAGAGAGCAAGAGGGCTCAGGTAACATTGAGCTTCTGGGGTAAAGTGAGAAAAGGGAGAATTCCTTTGAGAAGGAATAGCTGAAAGTGAGACTTCTTGGAAATGTCCTGAGTGTGGAGGAAGGAGGAAGAAGAGAGAGGAGTCGAAGATGACTCCAAGGTTTCTGCCTTCAGAAGAAGGAGCAGGGAGGAGAGCCCATGGAGGAAGGCCAGAGTGAAGGGAAGAAAGAGGGTGCAGGAGTCCCGATGGGAAGGATCTCAGTTTTAGAGGAATTCACTCAGGCTGTGCCAGGCTCAGTCAACCAATCACATAGAAGGGCATTCTGCAGGCAATCAACCAATCAGGCTCACAGGCATTCAGGTCATTCACTCAAAGACACCCATAACACAGAAAGTGGATTGGAGTAAGCACCCAGCCTTGCAGAGTACTACACTGAATTCATACCAGTTTCAGTCAGGGCTGTTGCAGGCATTGTGCCTCACACACACAGAAACCAGACTTCCATAACACAGAATGTGAGTTGGCTCCCAACTCCATACACACAGGTCCCACCCCAAGGGCGTATTCACAACGCACAGACCTGGGTAAGGCTCCAGTCAGTCTGACAGGTGGCAGCCCCATAGCTGTGTATGGTACTTCCGCCCAACAGCCATTCAGGGTGAAGGGGACAGAGTCGGGGCTTCCCAGGACTCTTGTAAAACAAGATGTAAAGGCAAAAGAAACTGAGCGGCTACAGTGGCCATCTATCATTTGTCCAGGAATCCATTGATTCCCATGACATGGCCTGTGTGTCCCAAAATGAAGGGCACTCAGAGCGACTGCCAAGTCAGCATTTAGCTGCCACCAGCCCATACCCTGATCTGTGGGCAACACGGAGATGCCCAAAAACATACACTAGAGTTACAAGGTTGTACCTCCACCATGGCTGCCTTAAGGGCATCCCACAGGTGTTGTTCACCAAAAGGAAAAATGAAGATTTGCACTGCCAGAGGTCCATTCTGGACATCAGAGGACGTAAAAATCCAGAAAACACACTCAGAGAAGTGGTAGGACAAGGACTGGGAGGCCCTGTCCCTCAAGAAGGCATTTGCAGCATCAAAGCCGTCAGCATAAAAACACTGTTTTCCATTGCTTGGTTTTTGGCTCGTGGTTTTGCTTGTTTTTCTGAAACATTATGAAAAATGTGTTATTTCCTAACTAGGAGAGTCGGGGAAATGTGGCTGTGCATTGCTTTTCTGAATCTTCATGGGAGCCATTACCTTATAAGTGCAAACATGTCCAGCACATACCCTTTTTCTGTCACTTTTCTAATTTTTTGACAAACTATTGAAATTATGGGTGCATAGTTATTGTTAGACCTGTGGAAATGACCTCTTCCTGAACCTGGCATTGTATCTACTTTGCAGAAATATATGCCTTTCCGTGTTCCCATTGAACTTTCCTACCCTCTTCTTCATTCTGTGTAAGCATGTCTTATTAAAACAAAATGGCAAAAATCGCCTATCTCCCACAAAACTGAAGGTACACTTATGAAAAATATGTTTTTCTTTCCACTCAAACTGTTCTTTAAAGTGAAAGAAATGGCAAATTCAGAACTGCAAACCTTTTGTTCCTAGCTCTTACAAGAACAAAACAGTCTTTTTTGTACATAATGTTATTGGCTTTTTCTGAAAAAACACAAAATGTTGTCACTTTTTGATATTTTCTCACACCCCTCTGCCACAAACTAGGAATCCTGGGTGGCCTTATGACCACCTACATGTGGGAAGAAAAGGGTGCAAATCTGACCAGGATATCACTTGTAAAAAAAAAGAGTTACAAGGAACTGAATGCCGACATACCGAAATGTCCAAAAAAAGGGCTCAACACTGGGAGGGAAAACCCTCAGCAGTTAACGGGTTACAACTAACTTTAAATCATTACAAAATAAAGCCAGGGTTTGAGAGTGTGACAAAACAGTCTCGAGCAGAGGCCTTCCCACAACTCAAGCCAACCAAATGCCAAGCTTCACAGATGAGGGAAAAAGTCAAAGCTGCAGTGTCACTGCTAATAAACACTGAGCCGAGCAGACATCTTCTATAGTGAAGCCGAACTGACGGTGCCTCCTGGGCACAGCAGCCTCGTAGGCTTAAAGGGGCAATAGGATCGTTTGTCGCAGGGAATGCCACAACGCTGCCTGTCCCTTTCCCTCCTGTCGTTGATAGAGGGACCTCAACCTAAGTGTCTCACATCGCTTGTGAGAGCTTGCGCCAGGGTCAGAGGTAAGGCTCACACGCTGAGCCTCGTGGGCCAGCTGCAAGTGGCTGTTGCCCTTCCAATTAAAGGCTATTACAAAATTACATTTAAAAAAGCAACCGTAACAAGAAATGTAATATGCAATGTAACCACATGAAAATCAATTACTGGCTCCAGCTAGCTAGAAAGAGTACTTATCTGACTGGTCCAGTGAGGACGAGAGGAGGAAGGACTATCTAGATTGGGTTGCATAATATGACACTCGTCCTGATTGGCCAAGCGGTCTACACCCTAAGGCCCAATTCATGGAAAAGTATGCATTTATCCCGCAATGACTGCATGAAGAGAACGACCCTGGTTGACCCGGCGCTCAGTAGTTAGACTATACGCTCAGCATATTCATGGAATCCCTCGCACAAAATGAACCGTGTTCACAAGTCGCGGCCAGAACAGCCCGGACACACCCCCACACAAAGCCAAAACAGCCAGAAATAGCTACATTTGCTTGATCCCTAGACGTGCATACATGCACCTTGTAAAAAGTGCATGTGGTGCCCCGCAAGCAGGCGGGCTACTCGGTGACCCTGTGTAAGGTCCCCTGCAACTGTCACCGGTACCCTGACAACATGCGTAAGATTTATCGTAACTCGGTTATCACTCTGGAAAATCAGCATGCAAACCCCCGTAAACTGTTCCTGCACACCTCTACGCTGTGTACGCACACCCCTAATGCACCCCTAAATCCGACATGCACACTTGCCTCGGAGAGATCGAGGGCTTTGTGTGGGCATTTCACAGGAAAGAGGTCGCACTGTCAGATCCATGAATACTCTTTGTTTTGCGCATTTATGGGCGCGCCATGGACTGCCTGCGTGCTGTCCCTCATAACACCCACTTTTTGGCATGTTGTTCCACGTTTTCTGTGTTCCACCCACAAATCTGCCCTCTGCATAGGCCTCGCCCACACCCTGCGTGGTCTCTCACGCAAGGCACTCGGCCGCTCGCAGAGATGCGCAGAGCATGCTGGTAATCCACGCAAGTCGGCAAAATATCCCACACAGTCGATTCCATGAATTGACGGACGGGATTCTGCATGCATTTTGTCGGGCAAATCTGGTATTTTACCTGCAAATAATTCCATAAATCGGGCCCTTAAGTCTCCATCTTGGGCGGTTTACTTGTATTGTTTTCTTTAACATGTTTTTTGTATCTGAAGAATTTGACATTTTAATGTTTGCTGCTGGTTGAAGTAAAGAAGACTGTAATGTATAATAGGAAATCCAAGATAGTGAAACTGTCTCTCATTGCTACTACACAGTGGAATAAGCAATCTCGAAGAGGAAATCGCTGTGTGTGAGAACATTGCTTCAAGCATGTATATTTCACTGCCTGTTGAATATTTGCTTTTCATCTACAAGTTTTAATTGCCGGAAAACCCGGTCTCTGGGAGACGTACCAAAGAACTCGTTTGCCAGCAAGGGATCAGGAGAGCTTGCCAAATGTGCGTGGGACACCAGAAAACCGTCCTTGATTTTTCCAGCTCGACGTTATTAGCTGGTGTTTGACGAATGAACCTGGGGAATTCCGCGCCACTTCGGAAAAGCTGCTGCTGTGAATGGACACGAGAGCCAGGACTTGATGATGGTGCTGTGGAGCTGAGGGAGACACAGGTGAGGGGGTTTAGTTGATGGACTACGTATGTTTTTTTAACTGACGGCGGGTGAATCTTTGGGAACGGGTATCTGACTGCTCAGTGAATTTCCGTTTACGTCGAGAACAACTCGATTTTTCGAGGTTCTCTCCTCACAGACTTCACAACAGACGACCCAGAAAAGCCCAGTCCCCCGGCCTCACACATTTCAGTGACACGTTCTTGTCCGAGGATGAGGAAAGTGGGATGTACTCCATTGATAACATTAATGCTTTATAACAGTTTCATAAAACAATTACGCTTACAACAAGCGTGTCTGGAACATGGCCCACTGAACACAACATCCAAGTGCCTCGTCCTGCCCCCACTGCGTTCTTCGTCATTCAGTTTTCAAGGCTTTACGGGAAAAAAGGAGGTTCTTCTGTAGGAAGTTACCTAAAAAGACGCAGTGCAGTGGTGTAAGGGAATTTCAATGAATGAGGTTAGCCAAAATCAAGGAGTGCAGTCGGCATGGACGGGACGCCAAAAGTGGTCCTGGGAATGATTTCCAAAATAGCCACATTGTACACTGTGTTAGCAACACCAACCCCCTCATAGTCGGATTTGGGGGGCAAGAGTTGCCTGTAGACCAGTCCACTGCTGAGTACCATTACTACGGACTGTACTGGAATAAAGTTTTACTGCTAAATGTGATTAGGATTATATCACACATTACCTAAAAGTAAGCCTCTGGTTTTTTGTCATCACGTAGTACTGAGGTTTGTTTATTCCCGAAATCCGAATGTTTGAATGTAAAAAAAGAAAAAAAAAATCGAGACACATTAAGATAAAGTGATTTGTGGAAGAGCTCACACATTATTCAATGCATTAGTTCAAGATCAGAAGTTAGATGTTCTAAACAGTCAAGAACCTACTCGAACGTATCACACAATAATTGCAACCCATGTACTTGAAAAAATAAAAAAAGCCTTATAGACCAATGGAGCGGTCACTATCATGGCATAGATGCTCCCCACCCCCAAACAAGGTGGTAATAGACCAAGGTGAAGATGCGCGATTTTAAGAATGGGAAAGGCAATTACAATATTATCTCACAGTGGAGGTTATAAACCGTGCTGTAGCCACTCGCAAAGCTCGGAATGCGGTCAATAACTCATGATACAACCAGCATTCTTACCGCGCCGACCTCATCTGTCTGCCAATGTTCTGCATCTCCTTAACCCTGATGCCTCCTTTCACATCCTCCCAAAAGGCCCATTCAGCTTCCAGGAATGCTTGTCTCACCTGACTCCATCAGCCGTTCCTTTCACTGGAAAGGCTTCTTTGAGGTGCTAACAGCAGGGTCGACAGCCTTGCCCACTCGAGCAGCCGAGCAATGTTTTCCCAGCGGCCATCTTGCCTTAGTATTCTTTGCATCTCAGACCCTCATTTGTTCCCATTGTGAACGGTTCTCAAAGGTCACAAGCATTGGCAAAGCCAGACGGTTTGGCTTTTGTGTAGGCATGAGATAGGCATTTACCAACTACAGACATGATGGTACTACCAGATCATGAGATGTGAATAGCTGTACACTGGTGTGAATACCGGGCATATGAGAGCAGTGCTTAGCAATTGCTGTCTAACAGCTACACACAAGCCAAAACTGTTGAATTTGGCAGTGCTTGTTTTTGAGAGGACGTCATTGTGTGCAAAGAACACATATAAATCAATTGTGTGACGTCGTACGTTGTTAAGACATTTTTATTACAGCAGTAGTGTTTTTAAATCAGGCATTTAGCCATTATCAATTAGCAGACTGCTTAAAAACAGGCACAAGTGTTGCTGCTTGATAGAGCTAGCTCAAAGAGATCCCAAGAGGATGTGTTTGTGGCAGGCAAGGGGTAAGTTGTTGGTGCAAATTGACAAGTGCAGTGAATGGGTGGGTATATAACCAAACAACACCCAAAAGTAATGTTTCCGTCCTAACATGTAATTTCCCCTCTAACTGTACTCCAATACACTCGTTTTGGCATGTACACTTAAGTGCTGTCTAATAGTCAAACTAAAAGAGAGAGTGTCAGTGTACTGTGCTAATAGACTTCTACAATACCTAATCCCCCACACTAGCGTGAGATGGGGGTTTAGATTCTATTAAAGACAAGGAGGCGAATATTATGCATTAGCTTTCTTTACTCTGACACAGCAGCAAAGAAAATAACATTTTTATAAAGCTTTTCTGAAAATAACATTTTATAAAACTTTTCTAAAAATGTATAACAACATTTCAACCAATCACATTTAAAATGTCCCATTCCAAGATGGCGGACAGGTCATGCCCCCCTGGGAGCCAATGGGCATACAGCCAAGTCCATAAATGTCCCTGTGTCCAATAACAAATCCTCTTTCTGACGCTGTCCTTAAGATATGTTACTGTAGCCATCCTTCACACAATTCCACGAACGATGAATCCATGTAACAGAAGAACTTGAAACTCCTCAACAGAACCAGAACTGATCTCCTTAAAGCAGGACCTCTCACCCGAAATCTGAAACAACCAGAACACAATTAGGGTGGGTGGGAGATATAATATTCGCCTCCTTGTCTTTAATAGAATCTAAACCCCCATCTCACGCTAGTGTGGGGGATTAGGTATTCTATGGCAAGACAGGAGGCTCCTATTATGCAAGTTCAAAGCCCTTGCAGAACATTAACCGCTACATGAGCAATGCGTTTATGATAAAACGTTTTGAAAGTTGACTCTCTTGCCCAATCAGCTGCTTTAAGGATCTGTTCTAGGCTGCCCCCCAAAAAGGCGGCTTTAGAGGCCATAGCACCCCTGACAGAATGGGGACCAAAAGAGGAAGTGTCAACTCCCGCCTCCCGCATGACCCATTTAACCCATCTGGCCAAAGTGGAAGGGGATACCGGTTTATAGGGCTTCCTATAGGAAATCAGCAGCTGAGAGGTATTAGGAGGTCGCAGACTCTCAGTTTTTAACTCAAAACATTTTAAACATGCTACAACACACAATTTATTGTTTTCAGGGAAGGCTGGATAAGATATGGAGGAAGTCATGCACTTTGTTCTTCGTGAAACAAAAAAGGTAACTCCCTGAGGGGTAAACATTTTATTATCCACATCTAAAGCTCTGATATCGGACACTCTCTTAATAGACACTAGGCATAACAACATTGCTAGCTTGGAAAAAAGTTGTTGCAAAGACAGATCTTCATTAGGAGGCCAGGCTCCAAAGAGGTCCAATACTAAGTTAACATCCCAAAGAACTGAATACTTAGGCTTTGGAGGGATTTTAATACGAATAGACTTGAGAGCTCTACGCACCAGGAAGTGTCTACCCACTGGTTCCCCTTTTACCAACAGGTGACCTGCTGAGATAGCCGACCTGAAACCATTAATGGTTCTGTAAGCTTTTCCCTCTTTAAACAAACCCACTAGGAAATTAACCACCTCTACAGGAGGGGCAGAAATGGGATTGAGGTGCCCAACCACACACCAGCTAGACCAGCGGTTCCACGCTGAAGAGTATCCCAATTTAGTAGAGGGGGCCCAGGAGTCTCTGATGACTGACATAGAGTCCTGCGAAAGGCCTCGGAAGCACCAGGAAGCGCTGAAATCTTCCATGCCATAAGGGAGAGGTGCCCCTGAAGGACCAACTCGTGAGGAAAACCTCCCGGGTTCGTTAGTAACTGAGGATGAAAGGGAAGAAGACGAGGAATGTCTACTGATAGCTCTAGGAGAGCCGGAAACCAAATCTGGGAAGGCCAAAAGGGGGTTAGAATCACTAACGTGACCTCTTACCTGCGTACTTGAACCAATACTCTGGCTATCATCGCAAAGGGAGGGAAGGCGTAAAGCCTCTGACCTGACCAATCCTGAAGAAAGGCATCGGTAGCTAGAGTGCCAGGATCTGGTCTCCAACTGAAGAACCTGTGCACCTGACAGTTTAGCCTCGAGGCAAACAGATCTACTGAAAACGGACCCCAAAGGCATTGTATCTTGGCAAAGAGGTCCCTGTGTAACATCCAATCGCTCCTGTCTTGCAGGTGTCTGGAGTTCCAATCTGCTACTTCGTTGCTGACGCCCGGAAGGTACTCCGCTTTTAATACAATATTGCGGTCCAGACAGAAATGCCAAAACTGCCTCGCCAGATCCGCTAGGACCTTGGACCTGGTTCCCCCCAGACGATTGACATATCTCACTGCTGAGACATTGTCCATGCGTAGGAGCACACAACAATTCCCCTGATCTTTGAGGAAACTGCGGACTGCAAAGGACCCCGCCAACAATTCCAGACAATTGATATGGAGATCCCTCTCTACCTCTGACCATTTTCCTCCCGTGGAGACCTGGCCTAACCTGGCTCCCCAACCTGCTCTGCTGGCATCTGATTCCAGAACTACATCCGGGGAGGGACCAAAAATTGCTTTCCCATTCCATGCCTCCATGTGTTTGAGCCACCAAAGGAGTTCCAACCTGGCCTCCGGGGAGAGCTCCACCATTTGAGAGTAAGAGAGACATCTGCGTAGATGTCGGGCCTTCAGACCCTGCAGTGCTCTGTAATGAAGAGGGGCCGGGAAAATTGCTTGGATAGACGCAGACAACATCCCCACTATCCTGGCTAATAACCTGAGAGAGATATTTTCCCACTTGAGGATACTTCGGATCTCCTTCTTTATCTTGGACAGTCTGCTGTCTGGGAGGAGAAGGATGCAACCTTTTGAATCTATGTCGAAGCCTAGAAACTGGATACATTGCGTAGGCTGCAATATGGATTTTTTGGCATTTATCACAAACCCCAGGCTCTGAAGAAGAGTTACTGTGAACTTCAGATGAGAGAGCAAAACCTGAGCGTCCTGGGCTAACAGGAGCATATCGTCTAGATAAATAATTATCCTTATCCCCTTGGACCTGAGAAGAGCCATCACAGGCCTCATCAACTTGGTGAAGCACCATGGGGCCGAGGACAGACCGAACGGGAGGGATGCAAATTGCCAAACCTGACCCCCCCACTGAAACTGGAGGAACTCCTGGTGTGGAGGGAACACGGGAACCACTAAGTAAGCATCCTTGAGGTCCAACTTCACCATCCAATCCGCTGGAAGGAGGGTGTCCCTGAGTAAGTGAATTCCCTCCATCTTGAAGTGGTGGTAAACTACAAAGGAATTGAGAGCTTTTAAATTTATCACTGGGCGGAACCCCTGCTCCGGTTTTGGGACTAGAAATATGGTACTCAGAAACTGGGATGCCCTGTAAGAGGCTGGTACCACCACTCCCTTGGAGATGAGGTCCTTGACCTCCACATCTATCAGCGACTGCTTTATTCTGTCCAGAACCAAAGGGGCGGGAACTGACAACTGGCAAGGAGGGGAGTAAAACTCTATGCGATAACCTTGGACTGTCTGCAACACCCAGGGGTCCGATGTGAGGGATTCCCACTGTGGGAGAAACCTGGCCAACCTGCCTCCCATACCTTTGAGGGAAAAAACATTTAACACTCGGGAAAATACCTGATGCTCCTCTGGACCTCCTGGTACCTCTGCCACCACGTCCTCTCCAACCCGAATTCTGTTGCGGGAAGAATTGGGTGTATGCACCTCGAGCAGAGGATGGATTCTGGGCGCCTCGTGAGGCAAACTGACGGGGGCGGGAATGGCCCTGGGAAAAGCGGCCGGAAAAGCGGGCTCTACCTCGTCCGGCCCTGGGGAAAACCTTTTGCGTGAAGACCTTCTTTATATTGGTCTGGGCCTTATCCAAGGCTGTGAATGTATGGACATACGCAGACAGATCCTTAAGAAAACTCTCACCAAACAAATTCCCCTGAGCAGAAGGGCCCGCTTCCCTCTCTGACATATCCGCCAGCTTTGAGTCCAGTCTCATTAGAAGAGACTTGCGCCTTTCCTTTGATATAGCCGCATTGGCGTTGCCGAGCAGGCAAACAGTCCTTTGTATCCAACCCCTTAACATGTTTACATCAACAGGGGAGTTGGAGGCCGCCGCCTCCTCCGCCATCTCAAAAATCTGAGTGACAGGACCCAGAACATCTAAGAGCTTGTCCTGACAGCTGCGCCAGGCCTTGTCCACCCCCTTCCTGGGGTCTTTGCCCTTCTGAGTCAAGAACACAGCCATGGGTTGATCAATATCCGGAGTACACGCCACCTTGTCCTGCAGGACTGGCCTAGGGCATTCTGATCGTAGCTTGCTCCTGTCCCCTTTAGGTAGCGGGCGCCTAACCCAATACTCTAAGAACGAGGCAATCTCTTGAGAGGGTTGCCACTCTGCTGACCTGGGATGCAAAATGAGGGCCGGGTCAAAAAAGGGGACCCCATTAATGTCTAATACAGGACCCTCCTGTGTGGGAACGGGAGCCACCTTCCTCTTACGCCTCTTAGGGGGCGAATCAGAGTCCTCAGAAGAGTCTGAGGAAGAAACAGGTATAGGGGATATTTGCGCAGGGAGCTGGGCATAAGAAGGCCAAGGGGTTGAGGAAAGTGGTTGAGACTCATCCCTCTTGCGCTTTTGGGCTCTACCAGGGGAAGAGTCAGGGGAAGAGACTGGGCGAGGACTGAGTTGTCCCGAAATATGCTTAGTTTTTCCCGTACACTTTTTTGGGGCTTGGGGCTGTACAGAGGGGCCAGCACTCTGGGAAGGGTGAAAATCCGCTATGCGGTTTATTAGCCTGTCAAATGCCGAAGCCAATGTATTATTAAGGCCAGACAAGGCTGAATCAATGGATGACTGGATAGCCTGCTCCACTGTAGGCTGTCTATTCGCCTGGCCCCCCCCATTATCTGTTTTCTTGGAAGGGCGCACCTGAGTACAGGCCTCAGCTGAAGCAGGGACAACATTATTATTTCCCATTCCAGACTTATCCATCATTGGTCACCACAGAAGTGTAAAAACATCCAATCAATGCAGCCGAGCAGGCTGTGTGCTAAAAGCACCAAATTAGCCGAGCAGGCTTAAACAAAGGAAAGAAACACCACAACTGGGTGAAAACTGGTGACAGCCGAGCAGGCTAATACACACCCGAGCAGGGTGAAAAGAGGAGTGGGAGCAGCCGAGCAGGCTGAGCACAAAAGGATCACAGAACAAAATAAGGGAAACAGAAAAAATAAATATGAAATCTAAACCACTCCTTTTACGGTGCAATGAATTAATGAAATGCTTCCACCGTGACACAACCCAGGCACAAACAGGCAGGCCTAGCCTGAGAGCCTTCTATGATATGCGAGCAGCTATATAAACAAACATGCACTGAGGCCCTCATTACGACCCTGGCGGAAAGTGACTGACCGGACCGCCACAGCGTAAATAGCGTTTCCGCCATTGCACGATGGAGCAAACTGCGGCTCATTCCGACCCATCGGGCACGAGCACCACGCCATGGCGGAAGTGCAAAGTCCGCGATGGCGGAAATGACCCCAAAACGGCCCACACCGCCGCCGTACGGCGCCCTAGGTGCAATACCGCCACCCATCATAGCGGACACCGCAGTGAGCGCCAACCGGAAAGTACGGTGACCGTAAATATACGGAAACGGAAGCAAAAACATGGCCCCGGAACGGGAAACAACACCCCGTACACCTATAAAACCACAAAATACACACAACCACTAAAAACACCACCCTGAGACACATCCCAACCCGTCATCCACCCCAGTGAAACCAAGAAAAATGGGAAAAGTAGCGAAGAAAGCGTGCGACCGCAAGCGGCAGGTCCACTTCTCCCGTGAGGAACTCACCGTGCTTACAGAGACCCTCCAGGAGAATGCCGCCGCCGTCTTCTCCACGCAAATGACCAGGACGGCACTTGCGAACAAGAAGGCCATATGGGCCCTGGTGGCACAGCGGGTAAGTGCGGTGGGGACCGCACCCCGCAACCCACAGCAATGCAGGAAGCGGTGGGACGACCTGCGGATACCCGTCCGTAGCATACTTTCTGCCAACCGCAACATTGCCACAGCCACCGGGGGAGGATCGGAGTCACCCATCAAGTTGACCCCCTGGGAAGAAATCTGTGCCTCCACCATTGGAATGGAGAGCATAGAGGGAGTCGGAGGGATGGAGAAAGGAGTGCAGACATCCGGAGAATCAGGTAGGTGGGCCAAATAAAACCATGCCAAATCCACAATGTCCAAGCATGTGACTCACATGTGTCCACATAGCGCAACAGCAACACGGCCAGGAGAACGTCCACACACATTGGCCTGATAGCGCACTTTAAAACTCACAATAAATACATAAATAAGTAAAAACCCCAAAAACACCCACTACACGTGCAGCAGGCACACCCTAACTGCAGGCTGCCAAACAACTGCACCCTCACTCCACACACAAATGAAACCACCCCCAAGGCCCGACCCAAATCACCCTCAGGTACCACCCCAATGCATGTGATAGATTGCCTTTCCAATTCCCACAGACCCATTAATAACGCTCGCCCTCCTTTACTCCACCACAGGGTCCGATCAAAACGACGAGCTCCAGGACACCCCTACCAGCACACCTGCAAAGAGGGCCAAGACCGACGGCCAAAGACCCTCCACCTCAGCTGCACGCATCAAGACACGGCAGCAGCACATATCAAGTGGCAGCACACAGGAGGGAACATCAACAGGCACCCCAGCAGCCAGCATGCCCACAACAGCACCACCACAGGTCCCCCCAATGGATGCCACAGAAGGTACTGCCTCTGGTGGCAGCAGCACCATAGGTGACACCCCATTAATGGCAGCATGCTCCGACACAGAAGACGGGGATGCCGAAGTCAGATCCATCCATGACCTGTCCCAATCCCCCTGTCTGTTCCATCCCGTACACCATGAGGATACCACGCAGGGGCACCCACAAGACGACGACTGGCCATCCCCCACAAGCCCTGTGGCAGGGCAACATGAGGCGAACAGCCCCTCTGTCACACCACCGCAAATGGCCATGGCCCAGCAGAGGCAACAGTCCCTCGACCAGTTAATCGTGCAACAGCAGCAACTGGCCACGCTCCTCAAGGACCATGCCGATGGATGTGGGGGCACTAAGGCAGACATAGAAACATCCACTGAGACACTTAGGGCACAAATGGAGAGTAGCACCGAGAGCCTGAGAGTCCAAATGGAGAGAAGCACCGAGAGCCTGAGGGGGGAACTGCATGCGACGTCCAAAGACGTATGTGCCGAACTTGCCGCAGTGCGCTGTGTGCTCACTGAGCTCTCACAAACCCTTAGGGACATGCATGGACGTGAGCAGGCAGAGACAGCATCCGTTGCAAGTTCCGTCCAGGGCAGCCCCCAACGTAGATCTGGGAGGAACCTGCGCTCCACAGGCAGGGGTGCCCCTGATACCCGCAGAGGGGGCTTGCAATAGCGACTGCCCACTGACAATGAGCATCTTTGGACACTGGTGTTCGGGGGGGAGGTAGGAGGGTGGAGGGGGTGTGTTGGGCTCACTTGGGTGGCGGGTCGATAGGGTGTTCAACATGGTATCACATATGCCATAAACAATGCACGATCAAACAATGAGATATGTGGACAATGATCTTTGTGTACTAGGCCATCATAGGTGTACAGTCCATATTGTGCATGTACCAGACACACACAGTGCCACGTGTCCCGTGTCCATGTATCAGCCACCAGGCGTGAGTGCTAGAAGCATGCATCTATGAGATGCTGACGAATCTCACGGCCCTCCTGTGCCTCGCAGACTCCTTGAGGTGCTGCCACATCCCCACCCTCATCATGACCATCTTCAGGTGCTTGCAGTTCTGCGTCAGGGGGCATGGGCACATTTCTACGTACGCACATGTTGTGGAGCATGACACATGCCATCACCATCTTTGCAACCTTCTCATGGCGGTACAGGAGTGCCCCGCCAGACCAGCTGAGGCAGCGGAAACGAGTCTTCAGTAGGCCGAATGCCTGTTCAATGACTACACGGGTACGTGAGTGGGCATGGTTGTAGTCCTCCTCATGCTGGTCCCGTGGGTTCCGGACTGGTGTGAGGAGCCATCTCTTCAGTGGATATCCGGCATCACCTGTATGTGGACGATAAACGAATTATGTGGAATGCCATTGCTACGTACGCACCCCCCCCCCTTCCTGCCAGGTCATTGCCGCATCACATACCCCACATCATCATGCATGAAATGAGACTCACCGAGTAGCCAGGATCTGTTCCCTGCGTGTCGCTCCATGTAGCGTGGTATTGTAGAGTTCCTCATGACCATAGAATCATGGGTTGATCCAGGGAATCGGGCACAACAATGTGTAATGATCCTGTTGGAGTCACACACCATTTGTACATTCAGTGAATGAAATTGTTTCCGGTTGCGGTACTGGGCCTCCATGGCATGTGGGATGACCAATTCCACATGGGTGCAGTCGATGGCACCAATGCAACCCGGTATGCCGCCAAGTGCATGGAATCCCACTTTTGTGTTGGTTATTTCCTGCTCCGAGCGTGGTAGGGAGATGTAGTCGTCTGCGTGCTGCAGGAGGGCATCGAGCACTTGCAATAGTGTCCGTGAGAACAGTGGCTGAGAAATGCCATGCAACTGTCCGACTGTGTGCTGGTAGGTGCCTGTGGCCAGGAAGTGTAGTACAGACACCACCTTCAGTAGGGGTGGGATGGCGGTTGGGCTATCTATCATGCTGACAAGCTCAGCCTGTGTCATGTCCACAATGGCGGCTATGGTGTCCCGGTCCAAACGGTAGAGGGTGTGGATCTGCTCATCAGTGAGGTTGAACGGATGTGCTCGGAGGCGTGGGATTGCGGGCTGCCTGCGTGGTGGTAGTGGCTGTGCTGGCGGCCCTTGCTGGCCCTGCCTTGCCCTCCTCCTCCTCCTGCGTCTCCTCCGTGCGGCCGGTTGTAGTTGGTGTTCGTCTTCTTCTTAGAGTTGGAGTACTTGCAGTGCTATCAGGTCCCCCAGGGCCAACATCGCGAGTCCTGCCGGTAGCATTTCGGAGTGGGTGTGGTTGTGGGAGGAGACTGGGTGTGCAATTCATGTGTTTTCAGGCTGTATGGCCTCCACCTGTGGTGATTCATTCCACCTGTGCAAGCTGCTCTCCCCTTTGGGCGAGCACGTCCCGCACACAACGCTGCAATTCGGGGAATGGCATCTTGCTATTACAATCATGTATTAGTACCCGATGGCCGTGTAACATTGGTTGATATGTTCATTCGGCTATGGTCCCATTGTTTCACATGCATTCTTTGCAGTCGCGAACAGACTTGTGAAGGGTCAGTGGAACGTAGTACTCGAGTAACGGTGGACCCTCATGCATCACTGTACCGGGGTTCCCCGACGGGCGGGGCCTCCCATTTGTGAGTGAAGGCAGTTGCCATTTTCACACACAGCCGCACTAGATGGATTAATTTGTGATTTCAAGCGGCCACAGATGCCTTTTCGACGTGATGTTGCAAATGAGGAATTCGAAGGGCGGCGCTTTCGGTCTTCAGCTAGCGGCGAGGAGATGCCCACAGGTCTGACTGCAAATATAACGTTCTATTGTTCTGTGTCCTTGGGACAGGGGCCATGGCGAGGATGCAATGATTGATATGAATAGTTTGGGATGCGCAATTGCGAAGTGGATGATGAGGCCGGACGTTCCCAAATACATGTTACTTCACAACACTGGAATTACGGGCTGGGGCACAGTGGATTTTGCAGGCTGCATAACGCACAGACTCAATGGAATTCTCACATGTTATGTGAGTATGGAAACAGGCGTTCTCATTACGGGATGAGGGAATGATGAATGGATGCATGGACAGATGATTTGATACAGAGTTTGCCATGTACAGGGCTTCTTGGAATCTGTCCGCCTCCCCTGCGCTATGTGATGCAGGGCTGCCATAGTGGGACCATCGTCTATCTGGCCTTGTTGGGCCCTCCCTGTCTCGACGCGCCTTCAGACACTTGTGTCCATGCACGTTACCAATCCCATCTGGTGGATTCTGTTTTCACAGACGCATGCACAGGTACACTCGTTTGTGATGGTGTTTTCGCCTCGATATGGATAGTTATGAGTCGCAAGTGGTTTTGGGGTGGTGATGATCCTTTGGAGTGGGCTAGCATGCATATGGCTGTGGATCTAGTGTGATCATTGAAGTGAGTTGTTCGAATGTAGTTCTGATGGCCATTCTATTCTTTTTCTTTTCTTTTGGTTGACAGGTATCTCCTCCCCTTTTGCCACTGCCATCTGTATGCCACTCCTGCAGATGGGTTTTACTCCCGACACCTGCTGCTTCGTGTTAATCAGTGGAGCAGCATTACGATCTTATGGGACGATCGGCAATGGGCCACATGCCCTTACGCAGTACTAGTGGCTCGGTGCAACATTTCGGCCTTTCAGCTGGACTAGTGCCTCCCTATTGGGACGGCCCTGCGGTTCTAGGCGCTTCCATGTTGCCTTTTCGTACGAGAATGTAGCCCCTGTGTACCATGAAGGAACAGGGCGTCACACAAGAAGTAGCTGGTCATTTATTGCGGATGCAGCCCACAATGGTGAAATGTGTTTTGGAGTTCATGGCCTAATGGCTGTGTGGGCTTGGTGAATTTGTTGTGCATTAAATTTCTATTCTGATATGGGCCGTGTAGCGTTCTTCTTTGCAAGTGATGTGGCATATTCCTATTTGAGGAGCGATGTATTGTGAGGAGATCTGCATTGGGTTTCAGCTTCGGAGTATAGTTGCGTGGTACTGTGCTGGGCGCGTTTGCCTACGGAGCCCAGTGAGGTCAGGGATGAGGGCTGCCAATATGACTGTTTGAATGATGTCATGCTCAGGGGCGGGGGATTAGGTTTTGTGTGACAGATGCCGGTCAGCCAGGTGGATTGGTGGAATGATGTGATTTTCGGAATATTGCTGGTCACAGGTGCCTGTGTTTGCGTGCGTTTCTTGGTGGGAGACTGAGGTCATGTCCATTGGTATAGCTTCTGTATTCGTGCCATCTGTGCCCTGCAGCTCCCATTGGCCCCTCTTGTGATTCTTTTGTTCGTTGGCATGCATGGGTGACTTGTACATTTCACTGGTTGCATTGTGACTTCGTTGCACCTACGGGGAGTTGTACTATGTGGCCAGGGAGCGGTGTACAGGCACTCAGTGGGGCCGTTTACGGTTGATTCGCGATGCCGTACTTCTCACCATGGCGGAATGGTACTTTCCGCCGTGCTTGATGGCGTTAAGTACATGTCCGCTAGGGTCGGAATTCGCGTACCGTTGCGCCATGGTGCTAATTACGGTTTGGCATGGCGCGCGCGCGCGTACTTGGTGCAGTTAGCGTTGGCGTTCACTACGGTGTCGCTAATGGCATCGTACTTTACGGTGACGGGTCGTTATCGCACCGAGCGCTATTCGATGGCGGTATTGCATTTCCGCCATCGTTTTTCGATTTCCGCCAGGGTCGTAATGAGTGTGAAACAAAAAGCCAGAATGCAGTGAACCGTGTCAGGAAGAGGCCAAGCTTCTGCAAACAAACAGTATGAGTCATGGGCCCTGCTGCCAGAAAGAGCGCGAACTCTGTGAAAGGCCCGGCTAGTGAATGAAACACTCTCACATGAGGGAGAGTTTCACAAATGCAAGAAATTGCAACAAAATGAAAGGCGCGCGAACGCCCTTGTAAAGCAATTAGGAACAAAGAACAGTTTAAATAGCAGGCGCCGCTCCACACGGAGCGGCGTTACAAAGTAACAACTTCACAAGGAAATTCCTCCTGACTGGAGGAAAAACGTTCGAACAAACACGCAACCTTTAAAGCAAATGAAATGACAATTTCTTATGCTAATGGTTTACAAAAACACTCATATGAATTGAAATAACACCATAAACTCGATATAAATGCACAATAAGGCACGAGCTAGAGAGAGTAACTTAGCTGTGTCAATGAGCAGCAAAGAAAGAGGATTTGTTATTGGACACAGGGACATTTATGGACTTGGCTGTATGCCCATTGGCTCCCAGGGGGGCATGACCTGTCCGCCATCTTGGAATGGGACATTTTAAATGTGATTGGTTGAAATGTTGTTATACATTTTTAGAAAAGTTTTATAAAATGTTATTTTCAGAAAAGCTTTATAAAAATATTATTTTCTTTGCTGCTGTGTCAGAGTAAAGAAAGCTAATGCATAATAGGAGCCTCCTGTCTTGCCATAGAATTCCTTTTCCTAACTTTTTCCAGAAGATGACAACCCTTTCGGCTTAACATTTTATTTTAATTTTGTTTTATTGTTTAAAGCACAGATCTAGCTTGGGCAATGTTTGCATAGTTATCCTTTGGGCTGGCAAATTTTAACAGTAGCTCAGTACTGTGAGTAGCGTTCACTGTATCTGCTGGGATTAGTCCATGGTCAGGTGCTCTTGAAAAAAACACGCTTTGATAGATTTTCGAAATTGGAGAATTGTGGGGGCATTCCGAGCTGATACCGCGATTGAGTTCCAGAGGGTGGGTGCGTGGCAAGAGAAGGATTGTTTGTGGGTCCTCTCATTGCGGACTAGTCTTGAAGTCTTTAAAGTAATAACCCCTCCTAAGTACTATAAAGATTTTTCACACATTGGGTTTCATTATAAGCATGGTGGTAACAGTTAAACCATGCAGTATTTGATATACCTCCACCTCCTTCTTTTAAAGCCCCACCTAATTATGAGTTGCACTTGCATGTGATATGCATGGCATGGAATACAACGAAACGACTGGATGAGGTAAACTTATATTAACCCACATAATACCTTTTGTGTGTAGTATCAGAGGTGCCCTGCTCTTTAGTGGCTGCCTGTTAGGCAGAATTACATGCAGTACCCTTTGGGAACACAACACACTATTAAGACTACAAGTGACAGTACAATTTCACATTTGGTACAAGCCTGTACTACACAGTTAAAGTGGTAGCAGTAGCAGAGCAGCCAGACTTATCTCAAGGTTAAGTGAGCAGCATCAAATAGTTACACAAAGGACAGCAATTACTATGATTCAGGCAAACACTGACCCAAAGGTTTTCAAGTAAAAGAGTATACATTTATTTCACTCTTCAGATGTATAACAGTTCACTCTTCTAAGCAGTTTAAAAATCACACTCATAATACACCACACAACTTCCTTTAAATTCCAGACAAGTTAAGCTCATAAAATGAAGTGGGAGCAAAATGGCACTCCAGCAATTTAAAAGGGAGGGAAAGACAGAAGTTAATAGAAATTAAATCACACCAACAAGTGAGTACTCAGGGCAATCGAACAAGAGAGACTACAAGGTTAAAATTAGATAGAAAAGGCTTAGGGCCAAAGTCAATGGTTCAAAAGTCTTTTGCTCAAGATAATACAGTTCAGTGTAGTTTGCGGTAAAGTTTGTGGCACAGTTTCCGGACGAGGTTGGTTGGTAGAAAAGTTAGTTCAAAGAGAAGAGAAGGAGAAGCCCTCGGATTGGAGAAAGATTTCAAACACTTTTACCGCGGCTGAACGAAACGCACAACCGGATTTGCACAGTACCTTAAAACAGAGAGGGAGCTGTAGCTGAGGTAGAAGTTCCTGGTAGTTCCTGCAGGCTCACGTTTCCTGAAGCGACACTCGGACTGATCAGAAGTAGGAAGACTGGAGGGTCCTGCACTACCCAGGGAAGAAATCAGCAGCAGAGCAAAGCAACAAATAAAAGGTGCGCTCCTTAAAACCCAAGCAGGGTCCGACCTTCCTGGCGATCCGGCCCACTGTAGCTCTGTACACTGAATTCGAGCAGAGGAGGAGTCCTGGCTTGCAGTTTGGGTGAACTGGTTGGTCCCATCAGCTCAAGGAAAGAAGTTTCCTGGAGGATCGTCTCTGTCGTTGGATTCTGGAGATTCAGACCTGCAGCAGGGCTTCACCGGGTGGTTCAGTCGTTGTAGGGGTCCTTTTCTTCCAGTTCCTCATTGGTTCTTTTGTTCCAGTGGCGACTCTGTTCTTCCGGTCCAAGAGACCTGCTTTTTATGCCGTTTTCCCCCCATTCATACAGCCTGGCTGTCAATCACACAGCAGGGTGGCTGACCTGGCAAGGCCAGTCCCCTTAGCCAATCAGACAAGAGTGCGACTTGGGTTGCCAAGGGAACCCAGGGCAGGGGTCCTAAAACCCCTCCCTCACATCTGCCTACCCAGACTCTGAGGCGCCTAAAGGAGGGCTTCTGTGTGGAAGCCCGCATAAAGGCGCTGAACAAAGGGACCAAACCTGGTTTGGCGCGCAGAGTAAAACACAAGAAAGACATTTAAAAAAAGAAATGGCAAATAAACCCAGCCGGAACCGTAATAAAACATATATGGTCAAGCGTGTTTATGTTTGAGGCTAATATAATAGCCTAAAACAGTACCACGTTTATATAAGATAATCGTGGTAGAGAAAATAGGGTAGATATCACTGCCACCAGCCAAGTCTTAGTGTAAAGGGAGCAAAACAATGTCCCAAGAGGCACAGACAAAAAGGGATAAGAATTAACCCTTTCCAATACTCCATGTAAGATGGGGTGTATTGGGTCTGTGGTTTAAAGTGACTAAATAAAGTTAATGGCAACTTTATCTTTTCTGGGGGACAGTAGTCAGCCCCAGAAAATAGAGTCAGGGGGAAGTCTTAAAGACAACCCTGTGTCACTGCACTGAAGGTGCTGTGTAACACACATGAAAAATATGGTGGCATGGAGTAGGTGAGGCTCCAGTGCCCAAGATCACACAAAAAGTAAAAACACACATAGCAAAACACATGTAATAGTGGGGAAAAAGGCTCACACTCTTACCAGGTGAAAAAAATAAATCCTAGAAATCCAGCAAAGCTGCTGAGGGACTCAGTAGGTAAGGGAAATCAACCATTTATGAGAATTCTCCCTAACACTCGCCTCCCACCAGACTAAGGGACAGGAGAATTTAATCCACTCCTGGGTGAATCTCTACCTCTAGTCAGTTAAAAACATCCTGTAGAGACCATCAGCATTTTGGTGGTGACATCCTGCTCTGTGCTCAATGGTAAAATCAAACCGTTGCAGGCAGATTGAACATCTTAGAAGTTTTGGGTTTTCTCCTTTCATTTGCATTAACCATCTCAAGAGTTGGTGGTCAGTTTGAATCACAAAAGTAGATCCATACAAGTATGGTTGAAACTTCTTTAAACTCCACACAATGGCAAAGCATTCACTCTCTAAGGTTGTCCACTTTGTTTCTGGTTCCTTCAGTTTCCAACTGATGAAGCAAATGGGTTGTTCCCTACCTTTCTCATCCAGTTGACTAAGGACTGCACCTATACCTATATTGGAGGCATATGTCTGCACAATGAAGGGTTGGTGGTAATCAGGAGCTTTTAGGACTGGAGATTGATAAAGGGCTTTCTTCTGACTTTCAAAGGCTTGAGTGCACTCCTCATTCCAGCTAACCTTTTTAGGGAACTTTGGAGAGGAGACTACATTCAAGGGAGAAGCTATGGTCCCATAGTTCTCTATGAAATTCCTGTAGTACCCAGTGAGACCTAGGAAAGCTCTCACATGGGTTTGAGTAGTAGGGGTGGCCCAGTTTTGCACAGCTTGTACTTTGCTACGCAATGGCCTTATCTCACCTTCTCCTACCTCATGACCAACATAGACCACTTTACTCTGACCAATTTGACATTTAGTTGCCTTTATGGTCAAATGAGCCTGCTGAATAGTCTGCAAAACATATCCTAGGTGGTAAATATGTTCTTTCCATGTAGGGCTGAAGACTGCAATGCCATCCAAGTATGCCATGCAGAAGTCCTCATCCCATTCAGAACTGCAGGTGCATTCTTTAGTCCAAAAGCATAACCTTAAACTGGTAGAGCCCTGCTGGGGTAGAAAATGCAGTTTTCTCCTTGGGATGGTCTGTCAGTGCTATTTGCCAATAGCCTGAGGTTAGGTCAAATGTACTGAGGTACTTGGCTGAACCAAGCCTATCCACCAGCTCATCTGTCCTGGGCAAAGGATGGGCATCAGTCTTTGTGACTGCATTTAGACCTCTATAGTCCACACAGAATCTGAACTCCTTGGATCCTGCCTTTGGTACTAGAACAACAGGACTAGACCATGGACTTGTAGAGGGCTCTATAACCCCCGAGATCAAGCATCTTGTTGACCTCTCCTTTGATGTGGGATCTCACATGTTCTGACATTCTGTAACCTCTGCTTTTTACAGGTATACAGTCACCAGTGAGAATATCATGCTGGCCCCAAGGGGTCAAGCCTGGTGATAGTGAAAACAGGGAGGCAAACTGATTCAACAGAGCTTTGCACTCCTTCTGTTGTTCAGAAGTCAGTTGAGAAGAGAGATTAACTCCTTCTATCTGTTCATATAAAGGTTAGCCTCTGAGAAGGTCAGGTAGAGGTTCACTCTCCTCTTCCTCTTGAGCTGAAGCTAGAAGCAAAGCTCCTACTTCAGGTCTCGAGACATAAGCCTTTAAACGGTTGGTGTGAAAGACTCTGGGAGCCTCCTTAGGTCTGCCTAAATCCACCAGATAGTTCACCTCTCCAAGTTTGCCCACAACCTTGAAGGGTCCTATCCACTTGCCCTGCAAGGCTCTCTGCCTTGTTGGCACCATAACTATTACAAGCTGGTCTTGAGAAAACTCAACTATGCTGGCCTTCTGGTCATGCCAATGTTTGACCAGAGCCCGATCTGCTTTTATGTTACTGCTTGCTTCTGCCATCATGTGTGACATTCTCCTCCGGAGACCTATCACATAGTCAGTCACTCTGACTGGCTTGGGGGAAGGAGCACTCTCCAACCCCTCCTTGATCAGGGCCAATGGACCTCTGACTGGATGACCGTAGAGAAGTTCAAAGGGACTGTAACCAACTCCCTCCTGAGGGACTTCTCTATATGCAAAGAGAAGGCATGATAGTAGAAGGCCCCACATGTTCTTAAGGGGTTCCTCTAAAGCACCTATCATGCTCTTCATAGCACGATTAAACCTCTCTACCAGTCCATTTGTCTGTGGATGGTAGGCTGTAGAGAACTTGTAAGTGACACCACCGTTTTTCCACATGGCTTGCATGTAGTGGGACATAAAATTGGATCCCCTGTCGGATATCACTTCCTTAGGAAACCCTACTCTTGTAAAAATACCAGGTAGAGCCTTAGCCACAGCCTGAGCTGTAACGGTTCTCATAGGTGTGGCTTCTGAGTATCTTGTAGCATGGTCTACTACAACCAGGATAAACCTGTTCCCTGATGATGTGGGAGGGTCAAAGGGACCAACAATGTCAATGCCCACCCTCTCAAAAGGAACTCCCACCACTGGGAGAGGCACCAGGGGAGCCACATTCCTGGCTCCACTCTTGCCAGAGGTTTGGCAAGTGTGACAACTCCTACAGAATTTGTCAACTTCTGAACCCATCTTTGGCCAGTAGAAGTAGAGAGAGAGCATTTCCTTGGACTTTTTGAAACTCAAGTGACCAGCCAAAAGTATCTTGTTGGCTAACTGTAGGAACTGGAGTCTGTTGGCAAGGGGCACTACAAGTTTTTTTGCAGTCCCCAGGGGTAGACTCAGTTGGTTCACTGTAGAAGAGGCTATCTTCCCAGCTTAACCTGTGCTTCCCAACTTTTTGCCCATCAAGTTGTTTAGCAGCCTGTTGTCAATGACTTTCAAGAGTAGGGCACTCTCTCTGTCCTTTACTGAAGTCTGCCCTGTTGGGTCCACCTTCTCCCAGTAAAGACTGCAGCTCATTATGGTCAACAGGGTCAAGATCTCCAACTAAGACAGTGTCTTCTTTCAGATCTGACTCTTCAGTTACTGGCTCAACCACACAAGGTTGCACCTCACACTCTGCCTCAGCAGGTGGAGGGATCACAGGGGTGATCTTGGACAATCTCGGTTATGTCCTTGTTGGTAGCACAGGGGTGCTGTCTGTCTTTTTCCTGGAGGTCTTGGGTTTCCCCTTTGCCTCATTCTTTCTAGAAATAGCAGTGAGCAACTTCTGTGGAGTGGGAGTGATAGTTTCCTCTATCAACTCCTCTGGAGAGCCTCTCAAGGTTCTCTCCATTGCAGACCTAGTGAGCTCCTGTCTCCTCTTACTGGGAGGCCTGGGGGTGCTTGACACTACTTCAAGAGTTTTCAGGTCATTACCCAACAGGACTCTCCCAGGTACTTCACTCTGCACACTAGGTATGTTGACAATCATCATTACACTGGATGAGAGCTGGTAACTGAGGAAGCATTTGCACAGAGCCTCCAGCTAGGTTGGTGAGCTGGTTGGGTGCCTTTGCAACATCCTCCACCTTGACAAATGATTCATCCACCACAGTAATGCTGGCTCCAGTGTCTCTGATGCCAGGGGTTTCCTGACCATTCACAAGAACACTATCTTTGTAATACTCTTTTGTATTATCTGGGATGGAATTATAGACATCTAAATTGTGTTGTTCCCACAAGCCCGGGACACTAAAGAAACACTAGCTGAGACTCTCATGGGTTCTTTAGCCAGTAGGTGAAAGTTTCCACTTGCCATAGGTACTTCTTCCTCTGGGGCGAAGGCTAAGGAGACAGTGTGGACCCCTGAAGGTTTACCCTTACATCTGGGATCCCCTTTCACATGGTCAGTTGACCCACAAACATAACATTTCCCAAATGTTTTGATGAATGGGGGTTTGTTCTGACCTCCATCTGGTTTGGGTCCAGATGGTACTCTAGCCTAATTCGGGTTTCCTTATTGTTTACCCTTATGTTGTTGTTTGTGGCCCTCTTTTGGATTTCTGGGGGACACTAGTCAGCCCCAGAAAAATGAGTCAGGGGGAAGTCTAAAAGACAACCTTGCACGAAGGTGCTGTGTAACACACATGAAAAATAAGGTGCCCTGGAGTAGGTGAGGCTCCAGTGCACAAGATCACACAAAAAGTAGAACCACACATAGCAAAACACATGGAAGAGTGGGAAAAAAGGCTCACACTCTTACCAGGGGAGAAAAATAAATCCTAGAAATCCAGAAAAGCTGCTGAGGGACTCAGTATGCAACGGAAATCAACCATTTATGAGAATTCTCCCTAACACTGCCCTTACCCCCCACCCCCCCACCCCTTTAATGGATCTATCTAGCCTCTGGGTCATTTCTGTATCAATGTAACTTGAACAAATACATATTTGTTTTGCATTTCATAATGCAAACGTAGTCTTTGCATCTGCAAAGAATCTACACATTCGGACTTCCTATTGTCTGCCATAGGGCTGCACAGCGGCCAGGGCAGGAGTGCCCTGCACTGTCCCATGTGCAGCTGTGTGAAAGATATTAGGGCAACTACACCTGACATCACAGCTTTCATTTCCCTGCATGGGTGCCAAAAAAAACGGTGCCTGCTTGGAATCAAATGTGTCTTCACCCCTCCCTCTCCTTGTCTGTCTCAGGTTGGAGGCAGGGTCTGAGTACTTACCCCGCCACTGACCTGAAAAAGAGCTGGAATAAGAAAGGGTGAAGGCTCCTGACCTCTGGCCTGCTGGTGACCTCGTGCCTCTGGTGAAGATGTCACCACTGCTCACTGCTGCCTGAAGGGAAGTGAGATATTGCATGTTTGTGTGCGTGTTTGCCTGCATGTGTGTGTGTGAGTGAGAGAGAGAGAGAAACAAGTGTTAGAGAATGTTTGTGTGCCAGTGTTGTAATGGTGTGTGAATGAATTTATGTGTGAACGTGTGTGAGTATTGCATCTGTATGTGTATTTGTTTTGTGTGATGACTGACGAGTGAACACATGCTCATCCAGTCATCACTGAGTGAGGGGCTGAAGGAGGGAATTATAGAACACCCACGTTATCTTTGTTCAATTTTCCAGTAATATTCTGAATATTACTGGAATAATGGACAAAAACACACAGGTTGTCTTTGCCTTTGTTCGGGTAGTAGTAAAAATACTACTGGATTAATGGGCAAATACAAGGTGAAAGTGCCTCTTCTCATTATTGCAGTGTTATTAATACTTACTGGAATGTTGAGCAAAGGCTCGTTGTCTATGCTCATTATTGCAGTAATATTTACAATAGTACCAGGATAATAGGCAAAGATAACTTTACAATGTCTTTGAAATGTTTATATTACTGGAATGGTTGGCAAAGGCATGTTGTCGATGTTTATTTTTGCAGTAATATTTTCAGTATTGCTGAAATAATGGGCAAAGACAACGTGATAGTGTCTTAGCTAATTGTTAGGGAGATTTGTCATTGTTATGCTTCACCCCCTCTACTAGTGAGACCCCCAGCACTTTCTGCTGGACTTCTGGACCTTTTTCTTTCAACCCTGAATGAGGGGAGCCTTTTTCCATGCATTCATTCTTGTGGGATCTGTCTTTTAGAACTCTATTCTTTGTATTGTACCTGCACCATGGAAGCTATTTTAAAGGTATCTGTGTTTTTCCTATTGCAGCAGACAGCTTCTTATGGGCAGTGTTGCTGGTGACCCTTAGGGTTATCTTTTAAGATTATTCTTTTCATATCCTCAAGTAACTATAGTTCTCAAGGATTATCTCTCCCAAAACTCAATAGTCTGAGAGATTGGCACACACCACCTACTGTGGAGTGCCAAAGGATACCTAGTATCCCCCTTCGTTCTGCTCCTGTGACTTTTTTCATCACATAGACAATCTCCTAGTTATGGCAGTGGACGTGTTCTAATAACAATTGTGTAGTTGTTCTACCGCAGACTATGTCCATAGCATCGGTAGTGCATTATAGGAGCACACAAGTACTAACTTGGGGCCTCCCTTTTTCTTTCACCATTACTAGCATGGTTCTTCTTTGTTATACCTTCTTCTACCATTCTGGCAGGGGGAGGTCAGTGTGTGTCTGGGCAGGCAGAAAATGGAGGAGGAGTATTCCACCCCCCTGTCCTTTGTCTGCCAGAGTGCCTGAATAGGACCAGCTCCCACAGGGGGTCTGGCTGCCATGATTGGACAGCCAAACATCCCTTTCTGTGAAATGCTGAGAGAGATTGCAGAGGAGTGTGTGCTGGAACTGTATAAAAGGTGAGGCTTCTGGAGTGAAAAAGCAAGTTCACCACTGGAAACTGAAGCAACCAAAGAAGAGAGGACCATAGACGCCTGCAGACCCTTTGAAACACCGTGAAACAACCACTGCTGTCCTGACCCCATTTTCTGTGTAACAGAGGAGCTCCAAAGAAGATGACTCCATCCCGTTGGCTGGGAATAACCAGCCCCAAGATGAACTTAAAATTGAGCCATCTCCCAAGGTCCAAGGATTTTCCAGAGCTGCGGAACCCCTATACCAGGAGAACTGCTGCCCATTCCGAGTGCATCATCATGGAAAGGCTTATTGTTTCCAAATATTTGCTGAACCCATCAGTACACTATAGAGATATGACCCAACTCACCCAGATACCCTCATCAGAGTGTGGGACTGCAGGAAGCAAAGAAGATTGACCGGGCAATCAATGTACATTGTTCATGCTGCAGAAAAGATGCCAAAACTGCAGAGTGATCCAAGAAGTTGCTGAAAGTCGTGCTAAAGGTCCTCATTCGAAACTGCTGCTGGGAGACTTTGTCCATTGTCCTGCCTTGAGCCATCCAACCAAGGAATCCGGAGGTCGGATCTAGAGCTGCAATATTGGGGAGTATCCAGCACGAACATTTTCTTCTAACCTAAGGTACGGTGGGGAAAAAGATATTGCTTACCTGATTCCAAGAAGTTGCTCCAGAGCACTGGAGTGCACCGAGAGGTGTCCAGTGTCATCCCCTCTTACCTCCAACTCAAGCTCCTGCTTGTGTCCCTTCATCAAGTCCTTAACAGGTATTCCTTGTTAGTTGTAAACTTGCCGCTTCTATAACACTAGAGACTGGAAGAAATCCACAGGAACTCTTCATATTCTGTTGCTTATCAAGCCTTTAAGCCCTCCGAACTGCCTTTAGCTATGGTTGCATTTTGGGACCGAAAATACTTATTGGGCAAAGAAACCCTCTCTGGAACCTTGAACCAACCTAATGTTACACTAACTCACAATTTTCCTCCCTTTAAATGACTTTACTGTATGTGTTTGCAGAGTAAATGTATTACCGTATGAACCGCTAGAATCAGAAGGTGCGCCTAGTAACCGATAATACAATAACATTGGGCTTCATTACAGGTCGGGCGGTTAGGAATTAACAGTGGCGGTAAACCCGCCGCCACTGTTAATTCCGGACCGCCCGATCCCGAGTCCTGCAGGCCGGAGGTGATCTTCCCTCCAGGTCTGACCTGGCGGGTTGAACACCTCCCGCCTGCAGGCAGACGTGGAAACACCTGCACCATCACGAGATGGTGCCGGTGTTTCCACTTCCCCATTCCCATTGAGTCCTATAGGACTCAATGGGAATGGGGATTTACACCATTCCGCCTCCGGGATTCCCAGGGACACCAGGGTAGTAATGCCCTGGTATTTCCAGGAGTCACGGAGGCGGAATGGTAATACGAGTCCAGCGGTAACCAGGCGGTTTTACCGCCACGGTTACCGCTGGACTCGTAATGAGGCCCATTGTCTTTTCCCTTTGTAACGTTGCTACAAACATAACTGCGAACATACACAAAAGTGAAAGTTCTAGTGTAAACGTCTAAAGTATTTAAAGTAATACTGGTGTATATAAAATACATATATCATTTATTTTATATAAATTATAAGTGTAAGAGTTTGTTTGGTGTGCATGTCTAACTAAGGTTCAGTGTACTTACCTACAGCTCACGTCTTCCTCTTAAGATAAGCCTAACTGCTCTGCCACTCTACCAAAGTCCTGAGTTTGTACAGACTTATACTAAGAGTTTGGGATCTACAAACCACTGGGATAGCTTACTAAAGTCTTACTACAAGTAGGACTTTAGGAAAACTCCCCTAACACACACTTTGCTCATGTTTGCAGTAATATTAATATTACTGGAATGATGGGCGAAAACATGCTGTCTATGCTCATTATTGCAGTAATTTTAAAATTACTGGAATAATTGGCAAAGATAATCTGTTCTGATGTCAGAGGAGGAGGGTCTTTACATTGGTGCAATGGTGCACTGTGCAACCAGTCTGAACATATGTTCTCACTATGGATGCCATAGTAAGAACATATGTCCGGACTGCCTTTGGCATGACATTTTTTACTAGGCATAAAGGATGAAATCAACATTGTAAGCGTTCTTACATGACTTGCCATACTTGCCTACATTTGTGCAGCCAGTCTGAACATATTTTCTTACTATGGATAACTCCTTAGTAAAACAATATATTCAGACCGGTTTTGTCATGGCATTTCTTACTGCACTGGGCATCTAGGATAAAACGAACATGATATAAGCATGTGTTTAGTGCCTACTGACGTAGTTCATGGTGTCTTAGCTATTTTGCCTGTCAGAGAGGCAATGGAGGAGTATGACAGAACGTTCAGTATTGGTCGAGAGGAGCATAGTCGGGTAGTTAGTTGGGATGAGGGCAAGGGATAGATAAGGTGCCCAGATAGGCATGAGACAGAAACGGTGGAAGAGCTATCTGTACAATGGGACTGAATTTATTGTTTAACTCGACTGTATTCCAGGGGTGCAGCGCTGAAAGGAGAGAAAGGAGAGATAGCTGGAGCTTGCATGCCAGAAATCCAATTTTGCCATTTTTACAACAGTTCCTTGAAAAGAGAGCAAAACCCTCAATGTTTTAGTTTCTTCTTTTATTTATGTCATGGTTACCAAAACCCTAGGCTTTTGCACAAAGTGCTTAAGAACACCAAGCATGTCTATGGATGCCTGCCACAGTTTCATGGTGAGCCAAGGCATGCAGGAACCATGCCGAAGAAAACACTGCATGCAAAGCCTCACTATTCACTCCCCTGAGCCCCAATCAGCCAAGGACAGCCATGTTCTATAGATGGGAAAGCTGGAAGGCAATATGGTCATATTTAACTGAGGGTGGTATTTCACCCATGGGTACAATGTGACTAGACTTGCCTACAGTGGTGCAACAAATCTGGATGTACTTTATTAATGAGTATTTTTGCATGGAAATACAACGTGAGTATGTTCTTAAGTGGGGAGACTGGCGTATATTTGCAGGGCCATCATGGACATGTTTTTTTTTAGGCTATCATTATAGGCATGTTGGACAAAGGAAACATGAGTATGTTCTTATATGTGAATACTGGGATATATTACTGCAGAGAGCGTGAACATGTATGTGCACAGCCATCATGAAAATGTGTTGGAAAATGTTCCTGTACATTGTCGGTGACTTGCATCTATTATATTTCTTTCGTTACTCTGCAAAACTGATTACAAACTGTATGGAAATTTGCCCAATTTGTCATAGAAAGTGTAAATGCACCAGTTTAGCCCGTTTTTGTAAATGTTTTCTCTAGGGAGAACCCACCCAACCCGCATTGTTTGTATTAGGCTCCCTCGCTTCCCTCGGTTGCTCCCGCATATTTGTGCAAAACATGAAGACCCACCATTAAAAGGTTCACCATCCGCCACTGTGCAGCATGTCATAAATAGATGGATCAGGTCTGTGCCTCAGTGGACTAATGCATTTGCTTCGCCGATGTGTGTTTGATCTCATGGTCATTGGTTTGTATCCTGCCATGTCCATTCTGTGGTTTTTAAAATTCCATGGACCTCATTAGAAATGTGTCTGTATTCCAGTGGTACATCACAGTTACTAAAATTTGGTCTGCCGTATTACAAGTGGTGGTAGGCAGTGTAAGTCTCCATGGGATTTTGTAGCAGAATTAACATCGACAGTAATTTGGCTGGCGGTAATTCTGCTGATTTTGCTGGTTTTGGCATTAAGGTGGGCAGATTTTCCCCCAGCCTTTTGCTGAAGGAAAATCCTCCACCCCAAAACTTTGGTCCAGAGGTGAGGGAAAACGTCAGTAACAGAATTACCACCACTTTACTGCCAATGTTTGCCACACCACCATACTTATAATGAAGCCCCATGTCTTTTTACCATTACCACCATACTCATAGTGTAGAAAGTAAAAATGAAACCAAAAATCGTTTTTAGGTGTGTGTGCCTTTACATCTCTGCATTGCATCTGTGACACCATTTTAGAAAATCGAATTTAAGCGTGTGTGCCTTTACATCTCTGCATTGCATTTGTGCCACTATTTTTGGATATCGAATTTTGGTCTCTGTGCCTTTACATCTCTGCTTTTAATTTGTGCCACTATTTTTGGAAATCGAATTTAGGTGTGTGCATGACTTTACATCTCAGCATTGCGTTTGTGCCACTATGTTTGTAAATCGAAATTAGGTGTGTGTGACTTTACATCTCTGCATTGCATTTGTGCTACTATTTTTGAAAATCGAATTTAGGTGTGTGTGCCTTTACATCTCTTCATTGCATCTGTGCCACTATTTTTGGAAATCAAATTTAGGTGTGTGTGCATTTACATCTCTGCATTGCATTTGTGCCACTATTTTTGTAAATCAAATTTAGGTGTGTGTGCATTTACATCTCTGCATTGCATTTGTGCCACTATTTTTGGAAATTGAATTTAGGTGCGTGTGTGACTTTACATCTCGGCATTGCGTTTGTGCCACTTTTTTTGAAAATCCATTTTAGGTTTGTGTACCTTTAGATCTCTGCATTGCATTTCTGCCACTATTTTTGGAAATCAAATTTAGGTGTGTGTGCATTTACATCTCTGCATTGCATTTGTGCCACTATTTTTGGAAATCAAATTTAGGTGTGTGTGCATTTACATCTCTGCATTGCATTTGTGCCACTATTTTTGAAAATTGAATTTAGGTGCGTGTGTGACTTTACATCTCGGCATTGCGTTTGTGCCACTATTTTTGAAAATCCATTTTAGGTTTGTGTACCTTTAGATCTCTGCATTGCATTTCTGCCACTATTTTTGAAAACTGAATTTAGGTGTGTGTACCTTTAGATCTCTGCATTGCATTTGTGCCACTATTTTTCTTGAAAATCGATGTCCATTTAGGATTGGATGTGTGCCTATGCGACTACTAGACCACCTGGTAAGTTTTGCTAGAAGTGTGCTGTGCAGCCACTCTTCTTTCATTCCTCTGCTAAGCTCTGCCATCCATATGGCTCTCACCATCTCACCCATCATCTCTAACTGCTACACTATCACCTATCTCTGCTCTCTCATGAATTCCAGAAGGAAAAAGCACATACAAGACATCTAAATGCAAACCCTGTTCTTCATATTGCAGACCTATGTCAGTGCTTCTTCCAGAGAGGTCTTCACTGACATCCTCTTCTCTGTCCCCTCTCCAGACCTAGGAATCCACCATCTCATCTCTACTCTCTCTCCTTCCACATCCTCTCCCATTAATGATGGCACCAAGTGGGAAGTCCTCTTGGCCAGCTTCTCATCTTCACGTTGCTTCATTAATGTCTACCACACAGGCACTATCCTGCTCCAGGGTCCTCACCCATACCTCCTACTCTTTGATCGGATCCTGCCGTCTCTCATTAACTTCCTTCCTTCTCCTGCCTCTCCTGTGACTACTTTCTCTAACCCTCCCCCTTTGACTGGTGTACCACGCTTCTGTATCCCACCTTAGAAAACCTTCAAAGACAGAGACCTCCATCTGGCGACTCTTAACGCCTGCACTCTGATGATATCTGCCTCCTTCTTAAGGACATTGACCTCGACATTCCCGCTCGTAACGAGACATGGTTCAATGCCATCTCTGTCCCTGCTTTTGACTGCCTCCTTCCTGACGGCTTCAACATCATTTCCAAGCCTCAACCTCACTGTGCTTGCGTTGGGGTTGCCTTAATCTTTCCTGAGTGGGTTCCTTCTTCCATCTTATCTACCCAGCTCTACTCTTCCTTTGAGAGCCTGGTGTGCAAGTTGGTCATCTCTCCCTCCTCTACCCTGACCATTGCTACCATCTACCGGCCTCCAGGCACTACCACCCTGTTCCTCTCTGAATGGGCTGACTTCTGATCTTCCTTACTTTTATCCACCTCCACTCTCCTCCTCTTGGGTAATTTCAACATCCAATTGGACTCCCCTGTCACAGCATCCACTCTTTTCATTGACCTCTGCACCTCTCTATCCCTCTCCATTCTCCCTTCTGGTCCAACTCACTCAGCTGGACACACTCTGGGTGCCCTCATCCACTCTGACATCTCTCACTTCTCCCCATTGATCACCCCTCACTCTTGGTCATATCATTCTCTCGTCTCCTCCCACATGGGTCCCTTGGGACCTCTGACCGCCCCACAAAAAGCCCTGCCAACCTTGTTCACTAACATCCGCTCAATCAAATGTGTGTCAGCTGCTGCCTTTGCTTCCACCTTCATTCCTCCTTGCCCACCTACCTCAGATCCTACCACTGACTTTGCTCTCAGCAACCTCTACTTGGCCATCACCAATACTCTTGACACTCTTGCCCCAGTCATGAGTATCCACCTGAAAGCTGCCTCTTAGCATAACACCTGGTACGACTCCGATCTTGCAGCCCTGAAACGAAAGTGCAGTGGCAAACCTCATGCTCATCCATTGACAAACTAGGCTGCTGCCTGCTCCAACGGCAATGCAGATGCTCCATCCGTGCCTAGAAAAGAGCCCACATACAGGCACATGTTTCTGGTGCATCCAACAACACGCCAAACTTTTCAAGATCTGCAGGGAGCTAGCCAACCCTTCCACAGTCTTCTCCTCTCTGTACCTTTCCCAGGCCCTCTGCATGCACTGGCCACTCACTTCTCCACCAAAACTCAGGAAACCTGAACACCCTTGTTACTCACCCTCCCAACCCATTTCACACCCCTTGCCTCCATTGGCCTTTCACCCTCCTCCTTTCTCCCTCTCCTCCTTCTCTTCTGTCACACCTGAAGTAGTTACAAGAGTTATCCGCTCCATGAAGGTCTCTTCTAAACAGGGTTCCCCTTGCTCATCCAGAACCATCAAGGACAAATTAGGCTCTCTTGTCCCTGCACTCGCTGATTACTGCAATCACTCTTTTGCCACTGGATCTTTCCCCTCCTCCCTCTAGCACTATTTTGTGCGAACCCTTTGGAAAAAACCTTCAGCATACCCTACCTGTCCTGCCAACTACTGCCCTATTTCCATCACCCCTTACTGGGGAAACTGCTGGAGAAGCTGGCCTTGTCCCAACTCAACTCAGACAACAAACTTGTTGGTGGTCTCCACAACCATCAATCTGGATTTGGCGCATCCAGAGGCACGGAAACTGCTCTTCTGAACACCCGTGAAGAACTGCTTGCATCTCTGGACTTCAACTCCCCAGCTGTTCTCATCCTACTCAACCTCACCTCTGTCTTTGACAAGGTCAACCATTCCATCCTCATACAAAAGCTCCATGATACCCTTGGTATCTCAGAACGGGCACTGGACTAGCTGATATTCTTCCTAACTGACCACTCATCCCAAGTCATCCTGGGCACCTTCTCCTCCCTTACTTCCTTTTCCACCTCTGGTGTCCGCCAGGGTACTTTCCTCTCCCGGTGGCTCTTTAACATCTTCCTTGCTCTGCTGGCATGCCTCATCTCCTCCCTTTCCCTCCCAACTTCCAGTGTTATGCAGATGACACACAACTCTTTTTCCAACCTTCTGCTGACCCCCTTGCACCTTCCATCATCCCTGACTGCCTATCTGCCATCTGTCCTGGTGCACCTCCAACGATCTCTGCCTTAACGCCTGTAAAACTGAGATCCTTCCCATCGGGACCCCTGCTCCCTCTTTCTACCCTTCACTCTGGCCTTCCTCCATGGGCAATCCCTCCACTACTTCTTCTGAAGCCACAAACCTTGTAGTCATCTTCGATTCCTCTCTCTTCTCCCTACCTCACCCTCAGGACATTGCCAAGAAGCCCCACTTTCAGCTCTTCCCTCTCAAAGGAATTCTCCATGTTCTCTCTTCCCCCCAGAAACTCAATGTTACCCGATCCCTGGTTCTCTCTAGGCTTGACTACTACAATAGCCTCCTCCTGGATTTACCTTCTTCCACTCTGCCACAACTCCAGCTAATCCAGAATAGGGCAGAATGACTTATCCGTGGCCTTAAGCCCAGGGACCACATCTCTCTTGCCCTAAAAAGTCTTCACTGGCTCCCGGTTGTTACACGGATTAAATTCAAATCCCTCTGCATCTTCCACAAGGCTGTCTGGGCCCACGGACCACACTATCTTCAACTTTATCTTACTAAATACTCTCCCTCCAGACCTCTATGTTCCTCGGGCACCAACTCTTAGTGTGTAAAGCCATTTGCTAAACACGGGGCAGGAGGTCGATCACTTTCCTCAGCTTGATCCCTCCTGTGGAACAGCCTCCCCCTCTTTCTGCGACCTTGAGCAGGACTTTCTTATATTCCGCAAGCTCCTCAAGACTTTCCTCTTTATATCCTCCTTTTCATCTTCTCTCCACTGCTAATCTCACAGTTGCTGTGATTGGTGTCCTGGGCCCTTATAGATCCTCTTGGCTCCTGACCTCCCACACCCAATCACCCCAGCATCTGTCTACTCTCAGCACTTGCTTCGGCAAACCCTCTACCTTGAAGGCTCATACTTACACCCAACGCGACACCAGGCCATGTAGCACTCACCATACCATGCACTTCATCTGTTGCTCACCCACGAGCATGGACACTCAAGCACCTACCCCCTCTGCCCTCTCCCTTGCTGCACTTGCACGTTCTGAATACTCACAACGCATAGTAGGTTCATCCTTTTTCCTTTATCCCTTCACTGTGTTTAAATATTTTGTTTTTTTTTGTGTTTCACTCCCTTGTTCCCTCCCTTTGCCCAATGGGCACTTTGAAACAGTATGTACTTGCTGAATAAGAGAGTAACAAGTAAACCATAAATAAACAAATAAATAAAATAAATAAATAGGGTGAAGAGTAGATCTAATATTTCTGAACCATGATGAACAATTGCAAGTTATAACATGCACTGGCAAAGCCAACAGTTTTCGGCACTTATATAGACATTAGTTAGGCATTTTCTAGGTACTCCCATAATCTACATAGGCTGCCCAGTAGAAGCGTTCTGGTAGTGCCTGGAAAATGCTTTACAAAAGCCAAGAATTCTGGTTTTGACAATGTGTGTCCGGCTTGCCCTGGGCAGCAATTGTGGTATGCAGTTCTCTGACACAGTGGGCAGTAAGTTTTCTTTCATGCTGGTTGTGGTGTGAAGAGTCAGTATGCAGAATGTTGCTTCTTCCATTAATTGAAGAATCCCCTCACCCATCTACCTACGCATGCATCCTTGCCTTTGCCCAAACCAACTTAATCACCCATCCATGCTTTCCCTCACCTGTTCCGCAAACATCTGTTCACTAATTCATTCATTAATGCATCCATTTTCACTTACCAGGCCCTCAGTTGAGAACGCCTGTACACTCAATTCCCTGTCCATCCACTTAATAAATCCAGCTACCAGAAATTACGAGAAGGTAGAGGAGTCGAGGTAACCTGCGGCAAGCACGGCAAGCTCATAGGTGACCAATGGATGGAGGAACATGTAGGGACAATGCAGGGAGGGAGTTATGAATGGAGAAACTCACCAAACTAGCAAATGGAGCCACTTGTGGAAACACATTGTGAGAAGCTAGAAGACAGTAGATGTGTGGAAGATAGAGTGGCATGCGGGATTTTTGGGGCTCTGCATGATTGCCGGTAGAGGGTGTGAACTGTGCATCAACTAGGGGAAGCCGCATGTGTTCCAAACCCTGATCCACCACAGGTGGGATCACCCCCAGAGAGTTTGCGGCATTGGAGAGTGGAGAGGTTTCCAGGTGTGCCAGTGTCACAGTGTGCACTCATGGGTGGTGTCAGATTTAACTTGGGAATGCTTTGTAGCTTCACTGATAAGGGTGTGTTGGTTGTCTCCATTTTAAGATATGCACATTGTTAAAATCAGATGGGTTAGATTAAGAGAAATATACATTGTTACTGGAAGCTGCATGTGAATGAAGCCTCCATTTCCATCAAGTGTGGAAGTAGACAAAATATACACTGAAAAAATGCTTCTGCAAAAGAGAGAAATGCACATGAAAGGAATCAAGAATAGCATCCAAGGACGCGGAGAAACCCTAGAACCCTGAACCCACACACGGTTTCTTTCTGAGCGAGAATGTCACCATGTTCTTATTCAATTAGGAGCGGTGTGCGTGTAAGTGAAATGGACCGAGCAAACCCTGCACTTGGATTACCCCTAGCAATTCCCCAATTCCCCTTTGCTTTTCTCCCAGCGCATCTCACATATACTCCCCAAAAAAACGACCCAGCAAAACAAATTCTAATTATGTTTCTCCACCAAGCCAAAACACATATCTGAATTAGATTAGGACATGTTGTTTAGTTCACATTTTCCCATCACTGTGACAGTATAGATGGTCATCTTCCCGTGTGAAATTCCCTCTGAATACCTGCAGAAAGCATATCCATTTTCAGGGAAATCAAAGAAAAGTGCATCCTGCAATTCATTAAAAATCTCTATGCAGGACCCGTTTCAAGCAGATCTGTGTCGTGATAACAGGAAGCATATACAGCTCGACCAGTGTGTGCAGAGCAGGGTACACCCCTAAAATAAAAGATGCATGGCGTTCATCAACATGCTCCAGGGAATGTTATGTGACAGGAAGTAATTAGGAAATATTCAGATTTAATACAATTGGGCTTTCCTTATTTAATAAACTGCATTTGCAACAGGGGAAGGTCCATTAGCCAATCAAGGTGCTGGCACAGAGGGCGAGAATATACATTCTCTACCTACTGTTGCATCCACCCGAGGTCCTTTCCCGGGTCGCACAATTGTTTTGTTATGTGGGGAGGCAACAGGAAGTCTCCCCCTGTTGCCTCCCCACCCCCCAAAACAACCAAACCTGTTCCCACTCTCTGCCCCCCGCTAACTTACCTGCAGGACCAGAGCTTTTAGCTCTGGTCGCTGCGCTCCTTTCGATCCCAGAAGCCGCCATAGAATTTGAAAAGGACTTAGTCCCTTTTCCCTAAGGCGGCGGCCATCTTTTTTTCATTTTTTGCTCTCCCCTCTGAAGTTTGGCTGCGCAAGCAGCGTGAATATCCTGGAAGGGAAAAAAAAATGTGCACCCTAGATAAACCCTGAGGTGGAAATGACTTTCACGCCCTTGGCGGGTGAGCCGAAATGGCCGGTAATAGCCCACATCCCCCACCTGAGGCTTTCACTTTGCTCTGGCTTACCTTGGCTCGGGCTGGTGGGCCGTTACCAGCCATGTCCACCACCCGCCAAGCGGGTGAAAGCCATAAAGGTCCAATGAACATTTCCCTTTCAGAAAATGAGTGTACACATGAAAAATAACCTCAGAAAGGACATTTTACTATAATGTTGCTGGTTCCATGTGATAATGTCCCCGCAAAAATTTCACCATGCAAAAAAGGTTCTGAAAAATTGCTGTTTTTTGCCGAAACATTATTACAACATGCGGGGGACACCACTGCAACACCCAACACCTTTTACTTTTCAAAGGGAGTGGGGGACACCCCTGCAGCCCCCTGATCATCCTGTCCCTATTTATATGGTTACCTATATAAAGTCACCACAAACTTTTCCCTGCGACATTATGTACAGCGACCATATATATATGGGGACATTATTACCTGATGCCATGTTGCTGGCGAAGTTTAAAAGTCACACAGCTATTAAACACAGAACTCTGTTAAAACCATCCCTAAACAGCAAAATCCAATTCAACACATTTCAGAGCGATTTATTGCACTTTCATGTGCTCTTGTGGAGAAGTGTCTGGCTTGTGAATCAGAGATTCTGGTTCAAATCCTGGCTTTGGCACTGTGGGTAAAATGCACTTAGAACATTTTGAATGGATCAAGCGGCTACGTGTTTACTTCCAGCATTCAAAACAACTGAAAGTGGGTGAACCTTTATAATGTAGCAAGCTACCACAAAATCAATCTTATGCATGCTGAAGGAGCTTGCTGTTCTATATTTCTATCTAGCTTTAGATAGCTGATCTGACCCTCAGATATAAAACTGGGATATGCATATTTTGTACACAATAACAGGCAATTTTGAGGGACTATCATCATGAAGTGCACTACTAGCCTTCAAGTGGGTGCAATGATTTCCATACATGCTCCAGACATTAATGTGTGCAACGGGGCTGGGCAGTGCATCATTTGTCCTGCAGCACAACCGCCTGACAATGTGCAGGAAAGGTTTTGACCTATTCCATTAATGTTATACTTTGTTTTGAACATGTTCTGGTAGGAAAAGGCCTGTCCCCTTCCAACCAAATGTTTACAGCAACATTTATCAGCTTGAAATTGTCATGAGCTTAACATTAATCTGCCATTCAAATCTATTAAAAGTTTGATTGAACTTGAATTCAGAGATAATTTGAATGGTTCAGTGTTCAGTAACAAATTTACACTCTTATGTAGGGATACAGACATTTTGAAATGGTCCCAAATCTGCACACAAGAGCACATTGGGAACAATTTTATATGTCGCTCAAAAATCGTTTGTGTGTTGGTTCGTGTGTGTTGGTGTGTGTGTGACCACTGGAAAGAACATACATATTTTTTTGTATCAACAAAAAATTTGCCATAAATACACAGACGTATAACCCACCATACATATGTGTACATGAGCAGTGAAATGTGCCTGTAAGAGCACTCTGGAACTCTGACATTTAAGGATGAAAGAGGTCTGACTTGAATCTAGGGCTGAAGCAGCCCATTGGACCAATCCCACATCTGTGATATGGTATTCTTAGTACATGTTTGGCCACCATTCTCTGTAAGGACCATTTATTTTCAGTATTGGAAATAAGTGGTGGAAAACTGCCTATAGCCAAAACTATTAACATAGAAGCACAGATAGGGAAACGGGACATGAGGAGTGACACAAAGCCTCTGGGTGTTGTTTGACTGTTTATCATCCCATCAAGCATCCATGGCAGTGCTAATCGATATGACTATTCCCAACCCCTACCTTACCAAAACGCATCCTATAGGGTATTTTTGAAATAGCTCTATCAAACAGTAATGACGAAATCTATGGTGTTATGGGGTTGGAATTGTGTTTTGTAGCAGTCTTCGGTAGTTAATGGTGGAATTACTGCGGCACATAGAATTGTCATAACCAAGTTGGCTGCATCCACATGATTTGTATGCAATGTCTTCCTACAACTAGTTTAAACTTTGAAAACCTCCAGTGTTCATTTAATAAGACACACTGGGCCTCATTACGACCCTGGTGGAAAGGGTTAAACAGCGCCGTAAAAGGTAACGGCGCCGTTCAACCCGTTCCACCACATTACGATGTCCCCTCGCGGGACACGTTAAGCACGCCTGTGAAAACCAGGCATGCTTACCGGGTCCCGCGAGGGGAAGAGGCCCGGTAAGTCCTCATTCCGAGGACCCGGACACGGATGCGATAGCGGCATGGCTACTGGCCGAACTCGTAATGAGGGCCACTGTGTGCTACCATTAAATGATACCATGCAAGTTATACAGGAGCAGCTGTGGAAAGCAAGTTAATGCTAGCTTCCAACAAATAACAGATTTATTTACCATCTCACTGCATGTTTTTCAGTTCCATATCCCTAGCAAAGGTTGTCTCACCGTATATAGTTCCTCCCTGTATCTTGTGCTGATAATTGAGTATTTATTTGATAAATATATATCCCGGGTTCAGTTAAGGACAGACGTAGCAACTTAAATCATCAGTGTTACATAAAAACAGCACCATTCACACTTTTTAGAGCACGTGGCTCCTTGAGAAATGTGTGTGGTTGCTGTGCACACATACACATCCTGTTTAATGTATCCATGACCCACGTATACATTACACTGTTTCCTTTCCTCGTTTTTGTAGAGATCTAAATGTGCAGGTACATCATGCCATTGGGAGACGGCCAAAGACTTTGGGGGTCATTCCGAGTTTGGAGGTAGCCATAGTGCTATTAGCACCATGGCTGCCTCCAAAATCGGTCCGGGTTCCTTGAATGGGGACTTACCGGGTCATTCCAACCTAGGAGGACCCGGTAAATCCGCATTCAAAAAACCAATCCCCATTCCCATTTGAGCCCCCATAGGGCTCAATGGGAATGGGGAGGGAGCAAATAATGGGCCCGCTAATTGCGGGCCCGTTATTTGCTCCCTGGTCCCTTAGCGGCTCCCGCTAAGGGCGGCTGGTAAAACCAGCCGGCCTTAGAGGGACCCGCTAAGGGACCTCGTAATAGGGCGGTAGGGGGTTAACGGCACCGACATCCTACCAGTGTCGTTAACCCCTTACCGCCAGGGTCGGAATGACCCCCTTTAAATTGGCTCCTAAACCACTTCCTATTTGGGCATGTTGTTGAACATCTGCTTGAATGACGATATTGCCCCAATTGATGGTGAAAGCTAAAACCTTGCCTTCTCAGGGTTTACTTTTATTGAAACAGTATGGAAAATGTTACATAGGGAGGCATCTATTTTGACCTTTGGTGCTGAAAATTACTTTGCTCCGTCATAAAATCTATGGCCAGTTCTTGAAGGCATCTTCTGGAGAGAAGTTCTCAAGTTGCCTCAAGGATTCCAATACAGCTAGTGAGAAGGAAGTGGAGCTTTCTCTCCCTGAACACTACAGTGGAATGGATATCGCTGTCATTGTATAGAAAATATATAGTAGATACCCCTGTACGAGGCACACAATGTTTTTGGGACAGTCACAAATCACCTAATTTTGTTGTGAGGAAATTCTTGTGAAGTCCCAATCGCAGCTGCCAAGTAACCATCATTGAGTCGGACCTTGTATTTCAAACAACATCCCTATCCATTACGGGTGTTGCAGTTTAGTTGTTTTCTTAATTGGTATGCACCCACTAACAACATGCAACACATTGTTGGCAAAAAAGCCAAGACACACTTCCTCCTCCTCCCAACCCTGCCTACTTTCTTCTTTCCCATTGTTGAAGAAAATGTGATTTATTATTAAATGGTTTTGGTAATGTGAATAACTTGTTTTACAGCATGTATTAGATGTATTCTTGCACATCACCACTTTACATTAGCCTTTCCTTGTTCTAGCTGATATACGGCCATTTCTAAAGGTATTAGTCCTGTTATAGTTTTTCACACATGGCATATAATATTTGATTTTAGCATGTTCATACTATGCAAAGGGGCATGAAACTGTGCAGTAGCCTTCAAGGGCAAGTGGTGATGAATGGCTCGGAAGGTGGAGTCCAGAATATGGTGATAGGAATTTACGAGCATGTGTAACAGGAAAGATGTTCAGTTCAATCACAGTCCAGCAAGAGCTTTGTAGAAAAATCATGTCAGGTGCTTTATAAACAAGAGACATCTGCGCCACAGAAGACTTTACTACCCATCTTTAATTAGACACTAGAAGGGAGACCAGATCCCGAATTATAATATTCAAATAGTTCATATATAGTTTCATTTTGGATCATGCGGGCAGGGCCTATAAAGGTGGAGGAGTGGTTGGAAGGTCACGCTGTGCCTGTTTGCTCCGATATGAAAATCGTGCTGGTCTGTTAATCTTGCAAGACGATAAAGATGTCTCTGATTTTGCTGCTATCACAGAATACACTCTTGAGCCTTTTTTCTTCGACATCTTTCTATTAAGAATTATGCTTTTCATGGATGCCCAGAGTTCAGTCGAGGACATCACTGTTGACAGCTCATGGAAATGTCAGCATCCACACTTCCGTATTGGTGCTTGTAGCTCTGGGTTACATCTGTGTACTTGCTGTATGCACGTAGACATCATATTAAAGGTTTACCCCAAAATTGTTTCGAATTCAGTTTCCTTTTGCAATTTTGGAGAGTATATAGGTATGTATATTTTGTTACAATGCTAATCCCCCTAATGTTTTAGAGGAATTAATTGATAAGTGGCCAGCAAAGCCTCAACATGGCCAACCTTGAGCCAGTCCTGGCTTTTCAGCTAACAGCTCTTTACAGTCTAGGACTTGTAGTTTGGTTTTCCTCATCACCCATAGAATGCTTCTGTACTCAGTTAAAGCAGCTAGTGCAGAGGTCTGTGTGAGCCCAAGGTCAAGAGTTGATTGCATCTCTGCATGCAAGAGGTGCATAGAGTGAATTTGATTGCCTTAAACAACAAATGCTAAGTTAATTCTGTATAATAGTGCTTTCGCTCAAGTGCAATTATGTGTGTGTGTAGATATAATATTCGTGTATACATTATCACCTAACCAAAATTCTTACTCATTTAATGCTCTTGGAAGTATGCTGCGATTCCAACCTGTGACATGAAGATCACACATAGTTGTCAGCAGCACGTATTTAACCTGCTGCGCTATTTTGCCAGAGTTCATAAATAATAATGACACATACACATCTGGACTACATACAAACCCGATCTTTGGGGAAAACAATGAGTGGAGGAACCTGGTATTATTTGAGCTGTTTTATAGACTTTAGACACACACTGCCATCATGTGCCCAGGTATTCACACCTTTAATTAGCTGTTTCTACCTGGACAGTATTTGTCTTAATAAAGGTTAAACAACCCCTTACGTAACACCTCACTCCATGGGCAGAGGTAGACCATAAATCCATAAAACTTGAGGTAGCTAAGAAGAACTGAAACATGTCGGGATATGTGTTTGGCAAATGACACTTTTAGAGTGTATAGTGTGTCAAAGTGATTCATGTTTGTGAAATTATTAAATCTGTTTAAATGTATGTAACACAGTCGAATAGGTACATGTTATACCCACCATGTGGGTGAATTCTTGGTTCTGTCTTTTTTAGAATGTTTTAGGAGTATTTTTTTCATATTGGAGAATGAGTTAAAATTGTTAAACCTGTACAAATGAATTGTGTACCAAGTCAATTTTTTCAGGACCAATGGTAATATGACGTTATACAGCACCCAATCAATATAGATGAGGAAGTTGTGGGATTAAATTACATGAACCTTCTCTTTTGTGTATAAATATCTACCTGGACAGTAACATGTTGGCAGTGCCTGACAAAGGCCTGTCGCATACAAACAATCCCAAATAGTTGTGTTTGGCAATATTTGTTTTTTGGGTGTATAACAGGAGAATGCCGGTAAATCTGGCTCAGGCGGTTTCTGATTAAGGCATTTGTACCAACGGTCAGACAGCCTTATATGGGGATTTAAGCTACTGTTGACAGCGTGCTGCGGTCTGCAGCCACCCATATCAGCATTCTGGGGGTAAAAGGAAGCGAGGGATGGGGGATCAAAGTAAGGTAGATGTTTGCACATTTGCTCTAACAAGGATCTCCTTTCACCCTTCTGTATTATCAGACACAGCTGCAATCATGATTATTGGTAATATGAAGTATTTGCTTTAGGGTTTTAGGAAGAGAGATTTATGCTTGTTTTTATTTTCATTTGTTTTTTTCAATTGTCTTATTTATCTTGAAATGTGTTCCTTGCAAAATGTGATTGTATTTATTGTTATAATGACTGTGCCAGCAACAAAGATGCTGTTGCTGCTTCAGTATGCAAATAGGCACATTTAGAATGCCGCTAACATATTGATGCATGTTTCAGTCTGTGCACAGCCGTAATGAGGAGACCATTTTGAAGGATTGCCCGAGCGAACACTTGGCATGTTTATAGGACCAGTAAGAGGATCATACATGTTCCTATGAGCGCTCAGGCTACCGTTGCTCATGTGTTTATTGTATTGATGAGCTCTCGTGTATATGTGAGCAGTGAGTTGACCTCACGTGTAGGGCTAGTAATCTAATCATCGTGCATACCTCTTTGATAAAGTAAAGGAGTGCCACAGAGTTCACTTAAATGGCTGCTGCTAGGACTGGAAAAGATCCGGGGCTATGCTACTGTCAGGACTGTCGGGACTCGGGGCTAACTAACATTTTAGTTGTAGCCCCTGAGCTTCTATCTGGGGCTACCACTAAAAGACCTGGGGCTATAGGCCTCTCAGCCCCCCGCACTCCCAGAAACGAAATGTGTTAGGTTTCTTCATGCACATGCGTGTGTGTGCACGCACGCACGTGAGCAGTGGCAGGATCACTTACAGACATGCACCGTGGTAGTTCTGTGTACTGCAGGGTTTCATTCGTTTTTTTTAAATCGTGCTGAACTGCTGGAGAACCGAGTAACTTACAGATCTGATAGCGATCTCATGAATTCAGTGAAACGTTACTGTTCCACGCAGTTCTGTATCCTTTCGCCCTTTGCAGCAGAAATCGCTTTTATATCCCCATCTGTACTAATTATGTGTAGTTAGAAACCTAAGTTGTTGAGAAATAGCCTTAAACGTGTCCAACTTAAGCACTGACAGTAAATGTTAATCCCATGATAACAATATCGACCAGTAATTTTGTTCTATGTTAAAAAAAATAAGAAATAAACAGCTAAAGAATACTGTATAAGGAGAAATGCTGAAATCAGAAATGTAGTTCTGTCGGAAGACATAATATTACACAGTAGTTCTGTGCAGTGGAAAACTCCCCTTAGAAGATTGTGCCATGGAACGAAGCACCCAAGATTATCGCGCCAAACAATACCCGCTAAATATTGTGACATGGAATCGGGTTTCGGGGGCCTTGTGCGGTAGGATAAAGCAATAATCACAGTTATCTGCTGAAGTAAAGAGATCCTTATTCTAGAATTGACCACATGAATCACAGCAAGGCCTCTTTGGTACTAGAACGCAGCTAGCGTAGTAGTGATTCCTTTGGAATAGCTCCCACTGACGCAAGGAAACTCACACGGAGCTCTGTTTAAGATGACGCAGCAATTCGATAACTCAGATCTCCAATCGAAGTGATATCCAGATTGACTCTGTGTTCTACTCTTGATCATAGATAGGTTCATACAAGCTCTGCTCCTGATAAAACTCATGCACACTCAAACCTCTTCTAATCCTATGTTTAGGTCTGTCTGAAGAGTGTTTTGATATCTGAGGAAAATAACACAAAAACAACAGCGTTGTCCTTTAATCAAGTTAGAGGGAAACACCTCTTTTTTGTCCATGGCAGGAAGTACACAGGATTGATATCATGTCAGTAGAGCATGTCATTGGCATGCAATCTGTGCTCCCTTAATTAGTGCTGGAAGGTGGTTGAGAATTTCAATGGGAGGCAAAGTCCTAGAGGGGGTACATATACACGATCACTTCCTACTCTGTGTTTTAAGAGTATTGTTTGTGGTACCAAAACCCCTACAAAAATGCTTTATACGATTCCTATAAGTACTTTGAAGAACGTGTGAGAAACTGGTGGCATTTCTTGAACTATAATAAGAAATGCATATGCACACCCTGCCAGTGTTCACAATAGATTCTTAGTCATACCGGAAAGAAAGTCCAGGCTCCATGCCCATTCAATGTATTCTCCTTTCTGAGAATCAAAATTAAGAAATGGTACTTGACTAATTAAGCAAGCCAGTCCTGGAGAGAACTCCTGGTATTTTAAAATTTGAAGTGAAGCCACCATGCTGGAACAGCTAGTAATGCCCATCAACCCTGTTGATAGCAGACACTAATTAAAAGTATATGTGCCCTGTGGATAAGTGATGTGCTTACATATTAAAAGGGCAGCAGGTCTGTTGAGAAGTGTGTGCTATCATATTCAAACTATAATTGATTTATTTGTTTGCTTGTAGGGCGCTTATACCCAAAAACACTGCAGGGAAGTGCAGGTGGTGATCTGCTGGCAGGCCTGACCTGCCGGTAGTTCAGGCCCCTAACGCCAGAAGAATGCCAGAATCAGTGAGTCCAGCAATCCCATTCCAAGGAGTTCTACGGGAATCCATGGGAATGCAAAAGTACAGTCAATCTGCCACCCATAGTATCCTGGTAATACCGGTATATCGGGCAGCAGAGATGGCAAGGTGGGTTTGCTGGTAACCCACGGGAATTAACGGTGGGTTACCAGCGAGCCTGTAATGAGGCCCATATATGTCTCAGAATCTACCACCACAGTGCAACCATCTAACACTGCTGAACAATGCACACCATACCTGCTTAAGGGTAGTCAGACATTTTGCCCATTATTGTGCTCTTTGTTAAGACTGATAAAACTGTCTTGTACAATCAAAAGTAGAGCAGTTTAGACAAGTGAAGCTATTGTCCCATCAGAAGTGTACAAAATCCTCATGAGAAAAAGGGAACTCCTACATTGAATCTCTGGAAGTTACATTTTGGGCAACTTGGGGCTAATTACCATACTACACATCTTAGCAAGTTTGGTATGGACCATTATAGCTAGGAAGCACCAATTCCATTTTGCAGCCTTTCAGCTTCTTCATGCTTCATCTGATTATAGACTTCAGAACAATGACATCTTGCCAATCTGTATGATAGTGTGTATCATACTTGACAAGGAGTGTAAGAGGTCTGTTCAAAGACTACACCCATCAAATGCTTGGGCTCGCTGCTGAAAATGCCTACATGTATTGGCCCTACATTATTACAGGAACTCTGGGAAGTGTGAGGCAAGGCCTCCAGACAACCAGACAATAAAAATACTCCTCTAAGGAAAAGGCTTGGTGCAAGCAGAAAAAGGAAAAAGGTGTCATAAGGTCCCAGAGAACCAAACTGACATGGAGCTCTCTGATAGTTCAAAGCAGGTACAGGGCTTTTAAGGAAAGAAATCGTCACTCCTGATTTAAAAAATATACAGTGGTATTCCCCCACCCTCATTGGCTACCATATATATATTACATGGCCACGCTAGTGGCCACGTAGTTATGGGTAAATTGCTGTTTCCATAGGAAGAGCACTTTTTGGGCGGCTTATAACTTCGCTCTCCCTGGACGGATCCTCACCAAACTTTGGGGTCACTCTGAATTATTTTGCAAAGTTTGGTGAGGATTCGTTCAAGGGGGGCAAAGTTATAGGGGGGGTCCCAATTTTTTTTTTTTCCAATAGACTGAATGGGAAAAAAATGTTGCTCGCGTCTGCAGCCCAGACCGCTGGATGGATTTTCACCAAATTTGGATCAGGAGCAGCGGCTTGGTCCCAAAAGCGTGCTTTTGCAAATTTGGTGAAGATCTGTCCAGTAGTTTTTTTTTAAAAATGACCAAAAAGTAGGTAAAAAAAAATTAGTGATATCTGTGTTCGGTTCGCGGACACACTTCCCTGTTCGCTAGGCGGACAGTGTCCTGATTGGCCAATCGGCTTGCGTGATGTTCGCGGACATGCAACGTGTTCGCTGATTGGACGGCGTGGAGCGTGAAGCGCATCAGATTTTCGGTAGCGCCCGCCATCTTGGATTCGCGGTCGTAGCGCAGTGAAACTTTGTTCAAAATGTGTATTTAGTAGAGTGTGTTAGTAGAGTGTGTTGGTGTGTAGGAGTGTTTGGGGAGGGTGGGAGTGTATGAGATAGGATGAAAGTTGTGTTTTGTATGTGTTAGACGTTCTTTTTGTGTTCGATTTGTCTGCGGACATCACGGGTGTTCTGAAATGTTCTAAATAAACTGAATGGGGGGTGTTCTGAGGACTCAATATGTGTCCGTTTTGTTCGCAAACAAACTGAAACTGTTCTAAGAACACTCGCAGTGTCCTGAAATGTTCGCAAATAAACAAAATGGGGGTGTCCTGAGGACGCTGTCCGTATTGTTCGTTGTCAAGTTGAATATGTTCTAAGAACACTTGCGGTGTCCTGAAATGTTCGCAAATACACAAAATGGGGGTGTTCTGAAGACGTTGTCGAACACTCGCTGTGTCCTGAAATGTTCGCAAATATGAATGGGGGTTGTGGCTGACAAGTTGAATGTGTTCTAAGAACACTCGCGGTGTCCTGAAATGTTCGCAAATAAACAAAATGGGTGTGTCCTGAGGACACTGTCCGTATTGTTCTCTGTCAAGTTGAATGTGTTCTAAGAACACTCGCAGTGTCCTGAAAATTTCACAAATAAACAAGATGGTGGTGTTCTGAAGACGCTTCTAAGAACACTCGCGGTGTCCGGGGAATGTTCGTAGGGGGTGT